>NC_142213.1:8960717-9269826 GCF_049639895.1 Pseudopodoces humilis | reverse complement strand
GAGAGGAAGAAAAAATAGTAATGAGGAGGAGAGAGGCAAACGTGAGGGAGAATGCTTTGTTCATGAGAACTGACTAATAAGTCTATTTAATTAGTTGGGGTTTGAAATAAACATGAAGGATCCATGCTGTGGAGCATGGGGACTGCTGCCAAGGGGGTACAGGTCTCAGTTCACTTAACACAAGGTTGCTGGTGGACCACCTCTGGGGCAAGTCAGAGTAATTGCACCTCTTGGTATTGATCAGACAGGTGGAAAGACTTCTAAGACTCCTATGATTTTGTTATAACCTACATTCTACATTTTGTTGGGGGAAACAACAAGGATCATCTTCATGTGGCCATGTGTATCTTGTAAACAGCCTTACCAGTTTTGGAGAAGATTGAAAAGAAACAACAGAATTTCCTCTATTGAAAACTCCTAGTTTCTTGAAGACTTAGGGTGATTTTTATTTTTTTTCCCCAATAACCCTAAAATGAACATGTTTGTAAATGTGGTCCCCTGAGATGTATAAAGTTTTACTTGAAATTTCTCTGGGAAAGCAATATTTTTTCCCTGCACAGGAAAGTAGAACAGGCCAAAAAGTAGCATTCTCTGGTTTACCCTCTGAATTAGGTTTCATTAATGTTCATGAAAGGTTTGACCTACAATCTAAACCCCACCAAGAAAACAGGAAAATTAATTTAGAGGGGACAAACAATTTTATATAGAAAAGGGGCAGGATGCTAATTCACCATTATGTGTGTTTGTTCATGTTCAGTCTTCTTTCCTCTTTTCCACTTTATAAAGCTTTTGAATGAAAGTGTATTAAGCTGGCCTAGAAAAGGAGACAGAAACTGTAAGAAATAAGTCTCCAAAGTTAATGTTTTTTGCGTCATGTTTATTCAGGAAGAAGTATTAAACTGAGCGCTTCCCTCTCATGGCACTTTTGAAAGCAGATGTGGCAAGGAGACGCCACTCTTTAGTCACCAAAACTGCATCTATGCCATCACAAAACATTTTGGTATCATACAATCAGTGGTACTGAAATTGTAAGCCATGAGCAGAAAAAGTTAAAAAAAAAAAAAATTGAGGTTCATACACATATACCAACAACTCCCTGCTCTGGAATGGAAACTACACCCAAATGTTTCAGGAGAGAATTGAGCCCTAGGAAATCATTCAAGTCCATTGAAGCAAAAATATTTCTTTTGTCTAAGGACAAGGGTTCTTTCTTTACTGACTTGTAGAAAGACTGTTTTTAGAGCTGAGAAGTTGTCTACCCATATCAACTGTTTAGCGTCTGGTTTGTAAGAGAATACAATTTCAACTTGGATGATTAACATTTTTTTCTAAGGATAATGAGTTATTCTGAATGATATGAGTGGCCATCATAAGCTCAAAAGTTGTCTAATATGAATATGATGCTGGAATGAAACTGGATGATCTACAATACTACAGTATTTACCTGAAACACCTTTGCTATCTTCTCATTAAATAAATTGGATGAAAATGACCTGTTTTTTACAAAGCTAAATAGAATTTGGGATTATGGTTTTATATGGATATACACTGGTCATGAAAACACATTACCCAGCATTTGTGAAAACAAAAAGCAGAGAAAATAATTTTAATTTCCTCTCTTTTTGTTCATCTTTCTATGCACCCCACTCCAATATCAACAGAGAAAAACTGCACTTCTAAAAAAAGCCTAGTTTCACAGCAAAAAACAATGAGTTCAGCTCTGCAGAATCTTATTAGATTATTCTAATAGAATATAAGAATCATATATTCTTATAGAAGGGTTATTAGAAGATAAAAGGACTGTATTTCAGTACTCTAGTGTACATCAGTGAAATCAGCAGCCTAAAAATCAGCAAATCCATCATCTCCCCTCTGATACACAACCAGGAACTGCTTTTAAATTGGTACTAACTACATATAATCAAAGACACAGTTCGGTTCTTCATTAGTAAGCCACTGGATATTTGTGAACTACCTTAAGCAGGTAAAACTTCCAGCTGAGAGGTCAGTACCCTTCCGTTGCAGACAACTGTGTTGTTCAGCTCAAAGGCTGTGTCAGACACTGAGTCTTCCAGGAGGGTAATTTAGTAAACTGCTGTGGAGCCTGATATAAATCCTCAGGGCAGGCAAGTGAGGTCAAGTTTGCCTCAAACACTTTTTACTGCAGGTGCCCACCTCTGAAGCATTAAAAAAAGGAGCTTGGCTTTTCCAGCCCAGCGTGAGAGAGTGACTGCAGACATCCCCAGCTGCCAGACAGGCCTGGCTCACGTGTGCAGGGAGTTTCATCCCTTCCCTGGCAGGCAGCGCTCAGAGGTTTGGCTGTTGTGCTCATGCAGGCATCCTAGGAGAGAGAGAGCACAGAATTACCAGCAGTATTGGCTGGCACTTACAAGGGCTCACAAGAGATGTGGTGCACATGTTGGAAGGCCCTGGTACATGAGCTCTGGAGTGTTGTCAACTTCCAGACTTGCTACATGTGATGTTAACCTCAATCAAACAACAGAAAGCATCATCATTCCAATTCTTTCTCAAAGCAAGTGATTTTCCATTTGTTCAGAGGATAGACACAGCATCTGAAATTATTTGAGCACAGGTTTCCTTATCTTCCTTTCTTCCTGAATTTCAAGGAGAGAGATCTAATTTTAAACAGTTTAGTTTTTTCTAACTAGGAGAATCAAGACAAGTATCATCTGTAAAAATAAGTCACAACATTGCAATTCAGATATTTTTATTTTTTTTTTAAATCATCCCCTAACACAGCAGGGAATCTGTAACTGTTATTTATTGTTTTGAAAGATTTTTCCCTCTGGAGTGGAACCTGGGTGACAAATAGCCAAGAGCTGACCATAAGAAATAAAATAACAAAACAAAATTCAATCTGTAACTGTTATTTATTGTTTTGAAAGATTTTTCCCTCTGGAGTGGAACCTGGGTGACAAATAGCCAAGAGCTGACCATAAGAAATAAAATAACAAAACAAAATTCACCACTGCCAAGGTACATTTTCCCAGGACATCAGGCTTGGCAGGAATTCTGCCAGTTCATGGCCAGCATTTCACCATAGTGAACTTTGGCTTTCAGCACATTCCTGCCCTTCCACATGCGAGGATCACACCAGCCTTGTGGACAAAGCAGGCTGGAACTGGCAACCTTCTCACTCATAAAGACCAGAATCCAGTTCCCATGACGAGGACAGGCAGGGGCTGGGAGAGATCCTTTGGAGAGGACCACGACATGAACATCCATGTAACAAATGCTTGTAGGAGCTGCAAGGTGCAATCCTCCACAGGCCATTTCCAGCAGAAAAGTGAGGAAAGGCCACACTGTAGCAAGACAGGAGCTCTTCTGCTAAAGAGAACTGAAAATTTTGCTGTTCTGCTATAAAGCATATCACAGCTTAAACATTAAAAGACCACAAGAGGACACTATGGTGCCACTTACCTTCAAAGTTTATTTACTTTAAGGAACTTCTGCTTCACTTGTAAAATTACTTATAACTGTATTTGATACACAGAATAGTGATTTCTACAAAAAACTTTACTCTCATCTTTAGAAACTGAAAAGTAGCTTAGTCTTTGAGATACCATTTCTTTCCTACTCAGCCAGGTTCTGCACATTCAGGTAAGAACAACTGTATCAAGGTGTTCTACAAAAGACTTGTTAAACATGGCAGTAATTTTTAGTGTAGAATTAAGATGCTGGAAAAAATACTACTCTGTGGATAGATTTTCAGATCAGTTACATTTTCAGCATGGGTAGATTTGTCATGGTCTATTTAATTTTTAATTAAGGGCTCAGAGAAGAAACTAAGCATAGGCCTAGACAAGATTCTTGAGATGCTGAATTTATCTACAGGAGGAAACTCCAAAGGTTAATCCAAATCCAAACCTGTATTAAACTTTTTTCAAATGTTAGTATTCCAGTCTAGGGGGACCTTCTTTTGAATTGTGTGATGAAACTTGTATTAGCTTCAATTTTAATCTCACTTAGTGTGATCTTTTTCTTGTTTCTCAGCAACAATCCTCAGGGGAACTTGAATTCTTGTTTCCTGGGCTTTATGTTCCCTTTTAATTGCAGAATCAACAAAAAAAAAATATTTTATGAAAACAGATAGACCAGGTGCTGAGAAATGGTTTCAGAGGAAAATATCCATTATACAGAGGAAAAAATCATATTAATGGAGTTTAAAAAACAATCTGGGGAGAAGCAACAGCAAAAGAGCAAAATTAAGTACCCTCTCATTTGAGTTCTGACTGTTCGGACCAGAACCTTAGTTAGAAGCAGAAACATTTTTCTGTTGTAAGATAAATGCTGAACTTTGTGTACTTAGCTAGTTTCTTTTTTCCCCTCCGCTATTTGTTGCCTCATGACAGAAGCAACTGAATCAAGTCCAATGCATCTCTGAGATCACAGTTTTTGGGAAAAGGGGTTTGTTGTTTTTGCTTTACAGAAAAAAAAAAGTCATAATGAAGTTATAAATAAATATGAAGGAACTAGGAAGTTAGTGAGGAACTTCTTCCATTTCTCTGGTGTCAGAAGATTAAAAAAAAGATAATTATAATAGCAGCAAATAACCATTCCCATGTCAAGTTGTTCTATGTAGATGTAAGGCTTCTTGGTAAGACAGCAAGACAAAAAATCAAGACCAGATTAAAACAAAGAAATGAAGAAAAAAAAAGAAAAAGGTAATTCTTGAACCACTGAATCAAGCCTTCCAGAACAGTCCAAGCAGGGTTATCCAGGATCAGTGTCCTGAAAACGGTTCAGCAGATCAACTAAAATACTGCTCTGGGTCTGCAAATTAAATGCAAAAATCTTCAGAGCAAATGAAAACCACTATTAGTGAGAACAATCCTCTGGTTATTTGATTCTTTTGTAGTTTAAACATGTTACATTTTCAGAATTTGAAGCAATTTGATCATTTCTATATGTATAAATCCAGAGAAGAGCAAACAGAACTGCTGCTTTCAATACGAAATGGAAGGAATACAAGTTGCTTCAGTCTCACTCTGCTTTTTCACTGCTTTCCTCCCCTAACAATGGGCTTAGTTAACCCAATCACTGACATGACCAGCAGGAAATTCGTCCCTTGAAGGAGGAACAGTTTTCTGCAAGACCAGCTTGCTGAACCAGCTTGTACAAACACCAGTGCGGTCTCTGGGAAGGGAGGAGACGACCTGCAGCCAAGGCCAGAGCAGTGCAGCAGCCACAGCTGGCTCAGCCATGAACTGCTGGGGCACTGCTCCTCCCTCCAGAACGGGAGGGGGATGCAACACCTGGCTTTGCAAAGTTGATTCTGTGATACAGATGCCCACTGAACCTTAGGTGTAAAATCAAACAAAGTTAATAAGCTCATATTCACATAGGTGGCTAGACTTAATGCACAATGTTTGCTGACCTGGAAACAGAAATATGCTGGCATGTTGCTTGAGCAACTCAATGACATGCAAGAAGGAATGTAGATGTTAAGCATAGCTGAATAGTTTGTATCCAATATAAAACATGCAGCAGTTCTTCCATGGCCCAGAAAAGTCGCCTGCTGGGTGGAAGTTTGGTACAGGAACTGAAATACTCAGATTTTAGGTGACAGAACTGTCACATGTGTCAGAGCAGCAGCAGACTTTGGAGGTTTGGTTTCTAGCATCACTACTTGCCCAGATGAGACAACTCATAACTGAAGTAATTTATTTCTGTGGATGCTACAGTCCATTAGTCAGGAAAAGGATAGTATTAGGGAAAGGCCCTGGCACCAACCTTTTAGAACCAAATCAATAGTCTGCATCAATATTATGCCTGTAGTTCTTGGCTGTTCATATTACATGTGTAAAAGCATGAGCTTTAGATTGTTTAAGATGCCTTCAGCTTTGGGTCTTTTGAAAATCAACCTAAGGTGCTTCATAGTACATAGATTTTGAGATTTACAGAAATAGTAATAAATATTTTCATAATTCATGTTAGCACAACTCATTATTTAGAGGTAAGTCATGACTTGCATTCTTTCATTTGGCAGCCAACAAAGCTTATTACAAAGTTTATATCGCAGTTATATCATGTACTTCACTGATACCAGCAGCCATAATAGCATCTGTCAGCTGAACCTGAATGCATTCAAATTACCAATGCAAATGGATGTTATTAATTGGGGTAGGGCAAAGGCATTCAATTGCAGCATGAATCATCCTCACATTGGGAGGCAGAAAACAGAGTGCAATCATTTTATGCTTGAGATGTTACAAATGCAGAGTTCTGAATACTACAAGTTGCTATCAGGGCTGGAGACACCAGCTCCAGAGTGAAGGGTAACTAGTTTTTCTGAGAGTAGTCACAGCTATATCTCACATTATTTTACTTTGGAAATTAATTCCTAATAAGATGCCTTTCTACCATGTTTGAAGTTGTGTGGCTTTGATTGTTTAAGAAAAATAAATTATCTGCATCTATTAAATAAGCTAGATAACATGGATAATCAGCATGAAAGATTTCACCTGTTTATTTTGCCTTCTGATTTTGTTTCACACAAGCAGCTTATTTGAAGCATTCTGAATAAACATTGTAGCTGGTAATGAAAAAGGGCCTTCTAGGTCAGGACACATCTGTGAGAAGTGCTGTGAGGCAGAGGTTTTCCTGACCCTGATGCAGGCAGCCTGCCTGATTCCCCATATGCCTTGGTCTCCATGCCTTGACAGCTTGGGCAGGGATTTGCTGCAGGTAACACTGTCCTCATGGACTCACTGCAGTGGCTGGTCCCTTCCCATGGGCACTTCCTTGGATGGGTTTAGCAGTATCTGAATTTAGATGAGGCTGACTGCCTAGATCCAGGATTAAACCAATTTCTCCTGCCTGCCATGGAAGGGGCAACCCTTCCCTCTGTTATTGACCCAGTCCTCATGATACTCTGGCCTTCTTTCTGCCACAGGGGTGCATGGTTCTTTCAGGGTCCCATGGGCTTCTGAAAATCTACACTGTTTTGTGAGATTACACCAGTATCCTTACACAATTTTAAACACTATTTTATTGAAATTTCATGTCTGTGTTTTGCCACAAGGTTACAAATTACTCATTGCACAAGCAGTCAACAAATAAGTAGAATACGTTACAGATAAGACAAGTCATATAGATGTATTTTATGTATCTTTAAGAAGAGAAATATATATTTTTAGTCCATGGTGTAGTATGGGAAGGAAAAAAAGCAAAAATTAGCAGGCAGTAAAGTGACAATACACTATAAAGAAAGCTGGAAGGAATAAAGAAGCATCTTACATTTTGTGTAATGAAACAAATATCAGAGTACTAGTTCTGAGAAAAGAGACCATGGATGGCAGTTTTCCAATGGCTTATGAACCTATCAGAAGAAGTACTGTTGGGAATTAAATATTTGCCCTATTGAATTCATCAGTTTGCCAGTAAAACATGTTCTGATGATAGTCAAGCAATATCAGGGAGGCCAGAATTACTGAATCAGTAATTCCCTTTTCTGCATGCATATCCAGGATCAGTATTTATTGAGAAACTATTCTTTAAAAGTTGACTTTTTTGGTGTTCAACTATATTGTTCCACATGATTTGTAAAGAATTTGGTAATGTGCAGGAGTATAATTAGAATATATTTATCAAGGAGACCATATTATCAAAAGAATTAATGAAGCTTAATTTTGAAGCTATAAAAGAACAGGATCCTTCCAGAAACCCTACAGAGTGCAGAAATGGATGGTAGGAACAGTCTCAAATTCCTCTAGAAAAAAAATAATGTTTTTCATCCTGTTCATGCTCAGCCTTCTCTTTCAGTTGTTGAATATTTTATGTGTTTACAAATGCTTCCCTTAGATCAATTACAAGGTTTTTATTCTACATTAAGGCTAAATTCTGTAGATGTCATATCAGTAAATAAAAGTTGGCATCATAAAATCACAATTAACAGCAAGTATCATGGGAAAGCACTTACCAGCAAGCACTGGGAACTGACCATACAAAAGCAATGTGGTGCTGCTGTCTTACATTTCATAATGAATCTCAGTATATTTGACTAAAGTGTCAGTTTTGAACCTACAAAGAACAGGCCTATCTCAATTTATGCTCTTCTCTGCAACAGGAGCATCTAACCTCACACACCTTGTGTATTTCAAAACATATTCCAAAGGCCAAAACAGCAGATTTATAATAAAAAGATCTCTCCCTAATCTCATGTCTATGAATCCACTGGCCATTGTCTGATTTTAGCCAGCTAGAATAGAAATTAAATAATAAAACATGTTACTGATAAGGATAATTGTTTAAATGTCAAAAATATTTCCACAACCCTCTTACTAGCCAGAATCCCTGCTTTGTCCTGACTTGTTCTTGCTCCCATCATCGTGAAAATGCTGCAAACAACTGTCCACAAATTACAGAAAAGTATCTACAATATTGTCTGCATCTGAATGTAAGAGATCTATCTCCACCCTTCAGCATCTGTCCAGTTGCCCACTCTCCTGATCAGGGTTCAAAAATAAGAGTTTAGTACTGCAGGATGGGTCTCTAAAGCTAGTTGTAGTCATGTACTTTAAACTGGAATAGGTTTGTCACTCATCCTGTCATCTTACAAAAAAAACCAACCCCAAGCAAACCAAAAAAAGCACTTATATGGCAGGGGATGGCCTTCTCTGAGTAAGCCATCAATTCTTGATTGAAGTTGTATGATTTAACAAGAAGTAATATTTGAAAACTTCTTGGCACAGATGTCTTAATCATAATCTCCAATTCCTGTGTGGAGCTGCTGGTTATGGATTCCAGTATTTATTCCAAAATATGGGTACCAAAACCATGCATCAAGTATTATAGAATTTGTTCTTTAAATGTGAATATCCTCCATTAACAATGTAGGTCCTAGTCTAGCCAAGATGATATTAAAATTCTAAATACTTTTGCTACATAATTTATAATTTACATGATTTTTCAAGTATGCATATGAATTTATAGAAATTATTTTTTAAATTTATTATAGTTTTCCATTAAGAAACCACAGAAAGAGAAGCAGTTGCATTGCAGAGTATTCCACAAATCTCTCTTTAGGCTCCATAGATCCATGATACATGATGCAGCATTAAACATGACAGAAGTGTCAGACTAAGAGGTTGTGCCATGGAAGGCAATCCAAAGGACCTGGATGGCTGAAGCTGAGGCTTACGTAGGTCTAGGCGACAGGAATTTTGTACTTCTTCCAGAATTTCACTTTCACCTACGTCCATTACTCCAAAAGTGTTCCGCACCTACAAAAATTCAAAAGGTTGTCCCTGAAAGCCAGACTGGCACAACAGCAAAAAGCTTTGTGCAGCTAGCAACTTCAATGCTGTTTCAAGTTACCCAGCTCAAAGTGTATTGCAAAACCACATCTGAATGTGAGGAAATCAACATCATTATTCTGCTGATTGCATTCCTATGAAACACTTCCCAGAATTCAGCACAAATACATTACAGGCAAGAGTCACAGGCCTGGCTGTTCTTTGTCTGACTCTCTCCACATATGGAGCAAACAAACTCATGAGCTTTCTTCCCTGAAGTGAGATCACACTCTCAAGACAAAGCTTCATAGTCTCTAATTTAGAAGGGAAAAACCATACTAAGTCCCACAGATTGGTTAGATGTGATGAATTTGAGCCTCTCCATAATGTCAGTCTGCCACACAATGAAGTCAGCATTATATAGATAGGTTAACAAGAACAGTACCATTTTCCCTAATTTCTGTTCATCCAACATGCCCAAAAAAGACAAGTGGAAGAAGGGTCACTGTGAAATATCTGTGATCTACAGGGCTGTGTGTGTAATATCTACTTACTTACCCTGTAAATAAAAGCAGTAGGAGGCAAGAAGTCTGGAAGTTTCAGCAGAGGCATTTGTAAAAGTTACCCTTGAGGGGGGTCATAGTCTTATCCAGCTTCCCTCCCTCCTCTCCCCCCTCATCCTTCTGGATTTATTTCTACCATTTACACTTAAAGCTCATTGTGATCTAGTTGTTATGTTTATGGCTTGTTAGTGATCTGGCCATGGCAGAAGCCTTTTGAAAAGCAGCCCAATCCCATGACAAGAATTAAATTGATTTGCAGGAGTCAACATTCCTTCCTGCCCCAGCGAACACAGCCAGACTGTGATGCTGGTACATCCGCAGTTTCTCCAAACCATGAAGTGATTCCATTTAGAAGTCACTGATGTGTGCTTATCAGATTACTGCAGAGAGAAAAACTTCCAAAGAGCTTTGTCTGCTCTCCCTCATTTTCCTTTATGCTGCTAACGCTCTCTTGCCATCTTGGTTTCTTTCCCAGCATTTGGATTTACTGAATTAGGTGCTTACATTCCCTCATATCTCTCTCATTGAAAAAAAAAACACTCCAAAACAAAACACATAAAACAAAACAACAAAAAAACCACAACAAAGAGAAAACCCATCCAAAAAATAAACAACAAAACACCAACAGTTCCTCTTTCCCTCTTAACAGGAATCAAGATTCAGTTTGGATTTTAATCTTACATTTTCTACTTCCCTGAAGACACGGAGAAAGTTCTCCCTTAAGACTCCTTTCAGTTCAATTTCATTCCATCCTCTTCTAAGAAGTTCCTCTATTAAAGAAGGGTATTTGGAGACATCTTCCAAACCCTCGGGAAAGCTGTTGGCAAGAGTCACACAAGCACATTCAACACATATCACTGACAAATTGGAGAAAAGGGTTTTTAATTAGTCTTTCGCACATATTGACTTCTGAAGTGAGCTCACTTTGGACCCAATTCTTCCTCTGAGAATTCAGCTGACAAAAAGAAACAGTTCTAGGACACAACAAAAGGCTTTTTCCTCACATAGGACCCAATAAACAGAACACAACTGGAATGAAGATGCACTTCTATAGAGGCAAAACAACAGCATGGGAGGATATTAGAACAAAAGGGGAAAAAACAACCAGAAATTCATGTATATGTTAATCCACACTTTCCATCTGGCCTTTAGAGTAAGGAAACAGCTGCATCACAAATGAAGTGGGGCAATCCACTGTAACTGAGAACAAAAGAAAACCTACAAGCACATGATCCCTGGAGTTGCAGGCAATTTTGTGAACTCTGTTGCCTACAAAGTATTTTTTCCAAAAAAAAATATAAATCAATTAGAATTATAATATTGGTTTGAATTAAGCCAATTGTTTAGGCAGTGGAAAGAAACATATTCAGAGCCCTCTACTAAAGAAATTACAAAAAGAAAAACTGATCTATGCCTTGTGCTAATTTGTGTCAGAATAAAAAGAATTTAGAAATAAAATGCTGCAAAACCTGCATTAAACAGCTGTTTTAAATTGTATTTCCATAAGACTTTGATATTGTTTTGAGATAACTAATATTTTTGTTATTTTTCTTTTCCATAAAGGTATGATGATAAGCATATCTCAATAAATCTATGGCATTACTAGCAGGAATTAGGACCTCAACAACTCCACCACCAATTTAACTGATAGTCTCTGATAAAATCCATGTGATAAAATGTGTCTTTTGCTTCCAAACTGTTTTTATTTTGGGAATTATAGTTTCAGAGATATGATATCATGGCAGCTGATACAATGGGTTTATGTTTGTACTACAGATGGGAGCCTGGCTCTGACTTTCATTCCCAAGCAGGCCTGACTCCAGGAGGAAAAGAAAAAATAAAAAGGAGATAAGACAAAAAGAAGAAAATAAAAAAAAATTTAAAAAAAGTTGAGCATTACAGCAGCAAATGCCACCCAATCCGCATTTATTTCCTGTGCTGTAACTGCTGTGGTCCAAGAGTGAGGAGAGGTTTTGTGGTGGGCTGCTTACCAGGGTCTGCTTGCCCCAAACGCTTCCCAAGCCCCAAAAGCAGGAGTGGTTTCACAGCACCCAAAGGCTTTGGGCTTTCCCCAGGGATAGCGGAGGAAAGAGTTTTGTGGCATCTCTCTAGACTGAACCATTTACTATATAAAGGTTGGGGCAGTTTTTCTGTCATTCATCTCTGGCTTTTGGAGCAAAACAATCTCCATCACTGGCTTTATATACACAAACCACCACTTAGAACACACAGCTTCAGAGTTCACAGGGCATGAGGATCCATTTCTACATTTATAGCACTGCTTCATGCAGTTCTAAAAATGGATCATTGTGCCCCTCTTTCATAAAACTTGGTTTAGTGCTCATTACAAGGTAGTCTGATACCAGTGTTTTAGTCTGCCTTCTTTTTTCCCCCTTAAATGAATCAAAACCCACATAATTTAAGAAGCAGATGTCAATGTATGTACAACTTTACTAACCGTTCCACTCCATCATAGTCACCACCAATTCCTATCGATTCTGAGCCTGCAATTTCCTTTATATGGTCAAAATGATCTGAAAGAAAATATCAAGAAAACAACATCTAAGCATCTAGCTAAAATGAAATATTGCAGTTCACACATATTGGCTCTAGGTAACAGCTCTCCCTAATTGTGAGATCTTGATCAAATCCTTTCTAAAAAAGTCAAAAGACACCCCATCAGGCAGCAACCTTCAAAATGACAGCTATACTGATGAAATGAAAATGAGGAAAGAGACATGATCATCACAGCACATTCATTCCTAACAAGTAACCCAATTATACCGATAGAATTTTTATTATCCATTACATACCTATGTTTCACAATCTTATTTACATAGGCTTAAGGTGTTTTCCAGAAAGTAACAACTACTTTGGGATTAATGGTTGTTGGCTGTTTGTGAGCATCGTGTCCTCCAGCCACACACACATCTTGTACCTCTTGCTATTGTTTAATGAGTGTTAAAGCAAAAAGTAACTAGACTGGGCTAAGGTGTGGATGGAATAAACAAGCAGTGTAATTCACATGACCTTGAAAATGATGCATGCACCAGAATAGTCATAGAATTTATATAAAACCATAGAACCCAAAAAAATGACAGTGTATTAACATCAAACCTGCAAGAGTAGAAATATTAACAGCTTTTCTGCCACAGGCCAGTACATCTGCATTGAAAGTCACCATGATAATTCCCTTGTTCTTTTTCTGAAAGATATGAAGAGACAGGTGATGAGTGAACACTCGTACCCTGCAACTTCATGGGCATCTTATATAGAATCTTCTATACCCATCCATCAGTTAGAACAGCAGTACTAAGTTCAGATGGCAACACAAGGCTTTGCCTCCCTGTCCTTTCCCCTGTGTTCATTTTACTTGCATGCAGACTGAATCAACAGAAGTGCAGTGATTACATCAAACAACTCAACCAGAATTGCAAAGTATTTCCAAACACCTCATTTTTGTAGTCAAAGGCTAAACACAACCCAAAGAAAATGTCTCAGAAGCAATTGTAAGCTGCTGCTCAAGGATCTGCTTTTAAATCAAGTTCAGGGATGAGGAGATGGAAAGTAAACATCATGATTTGAATGCACCCATGCAAACATTGCCATTGAAACAAAAAACAAAACCCCCAAGAAGCAAAACCAACAAATTCCTTCCTCCAAAGACAAACCCAAGAACCATATCACTCACCAGTTGATGTAGGATATCATCAGGAACATTTCTTGAGTGATTACAGACAGAAAATGCTGACGAGTGGCTGAAAATTACTGGTGCTTTTGAGATATTGAGTGCATCTTTTACTGTGGAGTATGAGGTATGAGATAAATCTATCAGCATACCCAGGCGATTCATCTCCTTTACCACTTCCTAAAACAGATGTACAGACAACAGTGTCAGTATTAAGTTTCCTGAAAGAAAGCCGTTTAGCTGGTATATGTAAACAGATACATTAATTCTGCAGCTGTCAGCTAGTCATAAACATGCTGTGTCTGTATTGGTTTCTATGTACCTATTAATTCATTAGTGATTTATTCACTCAAAATTAACCAGCATGCCACCACATGCTCAAAACTTAGAAAACTTAGTCAACCTAAAATAAGTCATTAGAAGTGTTATTCACATCTTACTGCTTGCGCATATGAATTCATACATCTAATCTGTATTAAAACAATTGTAACGAAATCTAACACTTCTTTTACCCTAAGATCACAGGGAATTTGGTTTGACTAAATCCTGATCACCTCCTAACTATCAAGAACTTCCCATAATTAAATTTTAATGACAATTTACTTTTGAGAAGATGAGACCAGAAGTTGTTAGTTGCACGACAGATTGCACAGCTTAGCATTTGAAAGAGATCCTTACTTGGCCAAATGCAGTCAGACCAATAACACCAGGATAAAAGTTGTGTATTCCTTTTGATGATGATTCAGACCTTAAAAAGGGGAGTGAGGGAGAAGAAACATCATATTATTCTGGAGAATACAATATCAGCAGCTGAAAACTCTTACACTACACACAAGAAAAAATATTACAGTGTCACATAGCCAAATGTGGGGATAATGATACCTACATAACAAGTATCTTGTTCAGGCAGTACTTTTTATGTTCATAACTGCTTTCAGGTTCACTAATGTTGATGTTTGTGAAGGAATTTAAGACAAGCATATTGTCAAGTGTCCAAATGATGATCATAACAAGCACTAAATAATGGATGTAGTCTCCCACTGTACACATGGAAAACTATTTACCCCCAAAACCTATCACCTTGACTTGGTTCAAAGCCTTCCACAGGATAAGTTTGTGTCTGAATCCACACTTCTCCCATCATGTAGCTGCCACTCCTTGGCATTAGATGGGCACACAAAAACACACACAATAGTTACCAAGGAGTGTTGCAGGAGTGTGTTAAAGTCATGTAACGAACACCCAAGTCATAGTACATCCTCAGTGTTGCCAAGCTGCTGTCAATGGAGTGGCCACCTTCTATTCCAATCAAACATGCAATCCTTCTACTGTCAGAGATACCTGGGAAACACAAAGGGAGAGAATTCCAAAGTAATTCCATGACACATAAGAAGCCAGAACTACCAAGCAGCAACTGTTTGTGTAAACTGCAAGCAATAATAAAGACATTTTTGTAGAATTGGAGCTTACAGAGTACATGTTTATATGGCACACTTTCTCATGACTGCAGTGGACCAGGGCTGTGCACAGTGAGTGGCTGTGGTTCAGAGGAAATGTTGAAGTTACTCTTTAAAGCATAACTTATCTTCTTGCTCTCTCTGTACACACCTCCTGCAATCACATTTTAAAAAATTCTTTTACAAGGAGCTTCACCTTGGGAAGACATCACAAGTTCCAGTTCTTCATAGCTATTACACATCCTCTTGACAACATCGATTTGCTCTAAGGTCAGGCGCACAGCATCCTTGTTCTGAGCGCTGCAAAGAACATACACTGACCAAAACTGAAAGAGACGTTGACAAGTAAACCAGATAACTTGTGTTTTGACTTGGAAACTTCTGTTTGCTCATAGTTCAGGAGCACAGACCAAAATAACTTCCTGCAGTTTACAAGGGAGTTGCCACTACAGCTTTTCCCCCAAAGAAAGAGTTATGATGCAAGGCAAGAGCACCCACTCCAGACATGATAAAGTCTCCTGATACACTCAGCTACTCCACAGGACATGCAGGAAAGCAAATATAAGCTTATTTTAATTTATGCTGTTTAGACTAGGAGTATCTGAATTATAACCCCCAAACTTTTGAAACAAAATTGTCATGAAATTGTGGCTGTGACTGTATCTGGCCACAGTGTCTCTGGCTTTTCAGTTCTATTATTATTTTTCTTTTTCAAGATAAAGAACCAAAATCAGGGCTAGGAGTACTTTTGTGGCTGGGAAGGAAGCAAATGCAGAAACATGGTCTGAGCCTCACAACCACAGTGATACATACCTGAGCTCCCACATAACCAGCCTGAAGTTTCACAAGGTTTGTGTGGGTCACATTGAGTTCTCTCAAGTTGACTTTACTGAGTCTATTTTGGTAAAGTATTCTCAGCTGCAGTACAAAGTCATTGTGGCTAGAATGGAAAATAAATAAGGCTTGTGATAGACATAAGTTGTTCCCTTTCTAACCCAAGTGTAATTTCTTCCACTATTTGTAGTCACATAGACTATTAATTGCCAATAATCCTTGCAGCAACAGATGCCTGAAAGTCTCTCTTCTTTTCTGCCTCTTCTTCTCACCCCATCCCACCAGTGAGCAGGTTAGGGGTGTACAGTAAGCTGGGAGTGGACACAGCTGAGCCAGCTGACCCCAGCTGGCCAAAGGGATATTCCAGACCATATGGGTCATGCTCAGCATATAAAGTTGGGGAGAAGAAGGAAGGCAGGAGACATTCAGAATCACAATGTTTATCTTTCTAAGAAAATATTATGTGTGATGGAGCCCTGCTTCCTGGGGATGGCTGAACACCTTAGTCATGGGAAGTAGTGAATTAATTCCTTGTTTTGCTTTGTTTGTGCATGTCTTTTGCTTTCCTTATTAAGCTGTCTTTGTCTCAGCTCATGAGTTTTCTCACTTTTCTGTTTCTCTCCCTTATCCCACCAGAGGGACAAGTGAGCAAGGGCTGTGTGGGGCTCAGTTGCCAGCTGGGGTTAAACTATGAGACCTGGCCAGAAAATCACAACGGTGTTTAGAATAACACAGTCCTACATTAAGTACCCTCTGAACCAAAATTCCTTCCCAATATATCACTGCAACAGTAGCTCAGTGCTATGTGCTCATAACAGCCCATGTCTCTGCTGATCTACACACACTTCAGCATTTCCTCCCCACTTGTCAGGACTCATAAAGAGGGTTTAGTTGAACATATTTTATATACCCATCAATCAAACGTGCATCTTGCATCAGCTCAATAGCTCTTTCTCTCATTGATTTCTCACAGCTGAATGGCACAATATTGGAAAAGAGCATCAGCAGCCACAACAACTTTGCCATATTTCTCTTCATTTCCATTTTCCAGTGGAAAAAGTGCTAGAGGACAGGGATACCACAATTGTTCACTGATGATGATGAAACAGCAAAATTTCCAGTCTGTAGAGGCTGTAGGCTTAACAATGCAGGCAGAGTTGAATGTCCTTCCTTCTGATAAGGCTGGTTTGAATTCTGGAGGAGGAAAGGAAAAAACAAAGAAATAATAGTAAACAGAAGGGAAGGTAGCATTGGAAACTCTGAAACAGCTACACTCTCCCAAAGATTTCAGGGTCTCTGGCTGTGGTGTACTTGTACATATGACCTCTCCTTAAACTCTGCTGCTGCCACCAGCTCAGTGCTGAACAGAAAGAACCAGCTGCTCAGTCAGAGCTGGCAGGCTGAGCTTGCTACAACCTGGACTCAAACCTCCCAAAAACAGCTTCCAAAGCAGCAGCAGAAGATAGTTTTTTTTCATTATGTTAACTTGCTTGTTCTCTTTCCGTGGGAAATTTCACACTGAAATGAGCACTGAAACAGTTTTCTGAGAAAGTTGAGAAGTGAACTGTCTTCTGTAAACACACGGAACATCAAATGGGATGAAAGGAACAATGATTGCTAAAAACACGACCATCCTCAAAATGCCTCCTCTGATAGCAGTACAGTCTTAGAATATAATTTTTAGTTCCACAAATATGCATCAGAAATATACATGCATTGTGGGACCCAAAAACTTTAGTGGCACAGCACTTCTACAAAACCATAAAGATTAGAGAGCAATCAGAAGTTGCTTCTTTTCTGCTCCGTGGCAACCACAGAGATTTCCCTTAAATGTCAAAGCACAAATACAGAATTACCCTTTTACCACAAATGCAGACTTCATTACCACAGGGAAAAAAAATTCTTTGTATCTCTAATCTAGAAAATGTTAAATTTTGTTTGTGACAGCTCAGCATGCAAAATGTTAAAAAGAAAAGGTCAAAAAACTGCCCAAGCAGAAGAATTCTGACAAGTTAGTACCACAGAGGCAAATTAGTTTCTTTAGGCATGTTTTGGTTGCAAAATCCTCAAGCCAATATACAGGACAGATCTGCAGCCTGAATCTCTACAACTCTCCCATATCCTGATAAAAGGACTTTAAAGGAAAAACTAAGATTTTAAAGCTTATTATCTGCTCTGGCCTCATATATATATAGACGTTCATATAATGTGTTAGTTCAAACTGCTTAATGAAAAAGTAGCAAACCTTGTTCACATAATAAAACTGTTCTCAGGCTATAAAAACTGATACACACTGTAGATTTTGGTCCAAATTGTTACAATTTTTTCCTGAATTTAACAGCAATTTTCAGGAAGATTTTTCAGCAGGAACTATGTGTTCTTCCAGTGGTTTGAATGCTAAAATAAATTCTTTTTATCTACACAGTACCAAATCTCATTTCTGTGCATGTGTACAAAAATGCAGTTCTTTGTAGCTACAAGAATTTTCTATAGATTTTCTATATCAAAATATCTTCTCAGTTTAATGCAAAATATTCTTCATACTTTGACAGTATAAAGTATATTTGCCTTTGAAACTGTTCAGGTACAAAAGAAGATTCATAATTAAATCATCATTCAGAGATCAGTACTTAAAAATTGAAGGAACATTGCAAGCACTACACAAAATTAAGAACATTTCATACTAGCATCCCTATTTAAACAACATTTAAAATACAAAATCCACATAGCTTTTTCCCATGCTGACTAAGCAGAGTTGAGAAGTGGAAGCTGCAATAAGATTTATGGTTTTTCTTTTGTTTATCTAGAGGCTCCTTGGAGCAGTTACCTTCTTCAGTTAATACAGCAGAGTCGAAATCCACATGCCGCTGTGTTGGATACAACAGCTAAAGCTTGGCACTGGATCTGCCTGGCATCACAGCAGCAACCAAGAAACCTCCTCTGTTTCTTTAGCTGCTGTCACAACAGGCATTTGGAAATTGCCACTTTCTGAGAAGCAAGGTCTGTGTGTGAGCTTTCAGCTCAGCTACACCCACATGGGAGCCCCACAAGGCTTTTGCTATGCCTTGTTAAAAACCCAGCATTTCCTCCCTCTCGTGGCAGCCTGGCTGTGCAGCTCACAATGCCTCTGGCCACTAGCAGAATAATGTGTTAAAATCACTGTTTGTATTGTTCAGAAATAGGTGCCTTTCACCACAGAATAATTTAGGTTGGAAGAGGTTTTTGGTGGGATGTCATCTAATCCAGCCACCTGGTCTCAGGTAAGGCAACTCCAAAGTTAGATCAGGTTGCTCAGGACTTCACTCAGAGGAAGTTTTGGTATCTTCGATGAAAAAGCTCATAAAACCTTTCCAGGCCCCTTTTCCAGTGCTTGCTTATTCACATTGACTACACTTAAGCCAGTTAAATATCTACTTCTTGTTACTGTACCTCCTGTATTTTATGCAGGGCTTACAGTGCCATTGTATTATATTTGTAGAGGTCAAAATAGTCACAAGCTACTGGTGACCTTTCCAAAAACAATTATGTCTCTGAACTTACTGTGGATTTTCACCTGTTTTCAAACATGAAAGTTTGGAAATAAAGAAATATATGCAAAACCCTGATGCTAGAGTTTACAAGAAGTGAGGTTTGCATATCATAATTTTTATTTCACTTCATGTTTTTTACTGGAAACCAAAAGGGAATCCTGCTTTTGTTTATGATTCTATTGTGGAGAAATGACCAAGGCTCATGATCAAATCTCCTGCAGACCTGTTGTGCAAGTCATGTCTTAAGTGGAGCACACATTCATCATCAATCCCTTAGTCCCCACTAACTGGAAAACTTAAACTGAAACCCCCACAATCCCTGGGAATTCTGCTGCACATTTAGTGAACTTCACTTATAAGCATTTACTATCCACTTCTCTGGACTAGAGAACCCTAAACAATACAAATGAAATAATAAGAATAATGACAAATATTTTCTCTTTCTATTCTGAAGTTTGTTCCAGGCTGGAAACATTATTACGCCTATGACAGGAAACTATATTTCATATTGAAATTAAAGCAACAATTATCAGGTTCAGATTCCTTTTCCATTTGTGGTCTAGTTCTAGCCCATATTTCATTGTTAATTGTAAAGTTTTCAGATTCTGATCTCTATCTTCCAGAGTAATTAAATATCACATACATTGCAATTTATTTTTCCCATTTTCTGAATTTTCTCTCCTTACAAAATCAAGTTAAATCTCTGATCTGATTTCTATCTAAAACTCTGTTTCCACATGCTTGCAGAAAAACTAAGCTCACCAATTCCTTCTTCAACAACAGTTTTTACTGAGCCACTAAACATCTTCCTGAGCTTTTAACAGTTCACCTCTTTGCAGATTCAGAACATAACTGATTTTTAAAGCTGCTAAATGCCAAAAGCTTCCTTTGGCTCATAGTGAGGTTTCTTCTATAATTTTATTCCAATAGCCCTGGATTAGTGTTAGCAGCTGTCAGTGTATTTTAATTCTTACAATGTAGCATTTGTGATGTACATCCTTCCTGCAGAGTTCATCTGGCAGGACTGGTCTCTTAATAAATATCCCAAGAGCTATCTTTATTGTCCAGAGTGCTGTTACACAGCTGTCTCTCCCTGATAATAGCTATCCTCATGTTTATATCATGTTATATTCACCTCACATATCTTTTGGGGCAAGCTGAGAAGCTATAAAATAACTGCAGCACTCACACACAAATCAGCTGCTGTCTGGAGGCAGAGGGATAGCATTATGTGTTGGAACTACTTTTCCCACTAGGAAGGCTTGTTCCAGCCCAGAGCATCTTCATTAATTTCAGTACTTACACATCCAAACCACTGATAATTTTTACTATCAGCATAGACTGAACTGGAGATGACTGCAGCTGGGAAAGTAGGACTTTGTACGTGCAGATCCCTATTGCAGCAGTCATTTTTAACTGCAATTTTGTTTTCTGTAAAATTCTTCTCTTCTAGCACTTCAGCATTTGGGATGGATATAGTTTTGTGTATGAATCAGCTTTAAAACCCCATTGCAACTCCTTAGGGACAAGCCACATTAACAGTATTGTAGGTCCTGCTTATCAAGTGTTCAAACTTGCTGTCTTTGTGTGAAGATTACAAACTCCTTACAAACTTACAGGGCAGTCAGTTTGGCATTTCTTGAGTGCAGGTATCAGTGTTTTAATTAGAAACTGTTACAACATGTTAGGAAGAAGAAATCCTGTGTGCCAAGATTTCAGTTTGCATAAAAACGGCAATACAGGCAGATTGAACTCAATTTGCAAATTGAGTTCCATCTGTTTCTTCTACTCATACCAGCATTTGTTTCAGGTCCTAAAACAAAGTGAGTTCCCACTTGGAGGGGGTGGTGATGGGAGGTCCTTTAGTAATTTTAATTTGTTTAAACCAGCATGGCTGCAACATATTTCTTAGATGAGACCTTGTGAGAAATATTAATCTTGGGAGATCAAAGAGGTCAAAAACCAAGTCAGTAAAAAACTACTTTTTGCCATGTTGCTCTGCTTTGGGGCTGCCTGAAGCTGCCCCAGTTTCATGACTTATTTGACCAGCATCCTGAAGGCAGTTCAGAGGATGTCATACACTCTCAGAACATGAACATACAGAACCACATCAATTGGCACCAAACACAAAAGAAACAGGAAGTACCAAGATAAATTTTCACAGAGAAAATATTTCATGAAGTACATCAAGATATCACCAAAGCTGCTTAGAAGGAATCAAGAGCTGAATGTTGCCTGTAGCTGAAAGCAAATAGTCCAAATCAAATGCAGATACCTTTCAGGATGAACACAAAATAGTACTATTCTGACACCCATCAACGTGTCTTGTCAACAAGTTTTTTCTAAAAATACCGAAGTTGCTGTGGATTCTCCTGGTTCAATATTCCGACAGAATTAATTTCTGTACTTTCTTGGAAAGAAAGATGGAGAAAGGAGCAGCAGGGAAAAAAAATAGCTGCAATAAGCTTATCTAGAAATTTATGGTTTTTTTAAAATAGCATTAATGTTTACAACTGATAATGCCCAAACAGCAAAGCAAACCAAGCAAGGCCTCTGTTTGTTTAGCTATGCATTTGTTCTACAAAGGTATCAGGTGTCCGGTTTAACTCTTTTGATTCAAGCAAGGTGAAAGTTCTTGCCACGAGGTGGCAGGAGCTTCCCCATTAAAATAATATGTAGTCTGATGAAGATTTCTAATTGGCAGGTCTGGAGATGACTTCTGAGAACCAGGATGCAAACTAGCTTACTTCAGACAGGTGGGCTCTTTTATTTGGAGGTTGTTCCCCTACCCAAGGAAACAAGAAGAAAAATCTTTTTTGAAAGGCAGCTGAAGAGGTCACAAAAGCCTCAAGGAAAACAGAAATTGTTGCCTACTCAGTTTGAGAATTTTATCTGAAAAGGCTTCCAGAAACATTTTAAAAAAAGAAAAGAAAAAAAATACTTTCCTGTTTAAAAGCAGACTTTTCAGAGCTCTATTTCTGCCACTTCCCACTCCAATTTTTCAGGAAGAGCAAACCCATTCATATCTATTTAAAGCAGCTGCTGCCCTGGGCATTGGGCACCCACAGACAGGCAGGGCAGCAAGCTCCACTGAATCATGCCATGTTTCCTGTTTAGCACAGGTTTCTGAGAAGAGCCAATCATTTTGGTATCATGAGAAAATCCAATTTAGAACAAGTCTACTTAGCTTCATTTTTGCCACCTAATAATGGGTCTATTTTTTTTTCCTCATGTTTACAAGATATTACTTTGAGTTTTGGAGGGATACCTGAAAATTTTTATCTTTGCCTGATTTGCAGATGATATCCAGGTAATCCTTGAGCAAGGCCTGATTTCTTATACATTCCTATACTTATGAGTAGAAGCTCTCAACCACCTTTAACTGCAAGCTTGTCAGCACACGCCAGGATATTAGAAGAGTGTATCTTCTTATACCAGCTTTCTAAATAATCAGTTGTGTGCCAGTCTCTTCATTAGGAATGCTGAATGGCTTAAGCAATGACTTCTCTTTGCTCATATCTGCAAACAGCTGTGCTGGGCACACATACAGGCAGTGTTTATTTTCGTACCTCAGAAGCAATATGAAGCTAAATGGAACATGGAAATAAATTGACTGGTTGTGTCTCTTGTTCAGACCACATTGATCAAACTGGAAACCAAGTTGCTCATTCAGTCTGTCAGAGACTTTCAGAAAAATCTAGAATTTGCTGCAATTGTTTTAATTTTGCTGCCTCAGAATATGACATGAAGCACAATCAGATGCTCTTAAACATTCAGACAGAGCTGTGTGCAAATAAGAGATCCTCATTATATACATTTTTATTATTATTATTATTTTAACATAAGTGTTAAGAAACTTCCAAATACTTTTGTCTTGGGATGTTTTTGTTAGACCAGAAAATTTATCAAGCTAGGATCTATTATTTCTGAGGTGTTTTTCACACCATATTGTGACGCTTAAGAAGAGGTTTCTTTAATTGAGGAATTTGGCAGTAATTTCAGTGAGGCAGTGGATAGAAATTTGCCATGGTTCTATTGGAAAGAGAGCTCCCTTGCAGCAATGAGAGCAAATCACCATGGAAACTTTTTGCTAAGATGGTATTAAAGCGCAGCAGGTACACTTATATCTCTCCTTTTGTAATAGGCAGCATTTTGTGATACAGTCTGGAGTGACTGAGTAAAAGGGTTATTTGAACAGCAAGACATCAGGACTTTCTCAGAACTGTTGCAGGATTTTATTATGCTGCAGAGTTAGCCAGTTTGCAGCACATCTTGTTACACATAGAAAAGTGTTAAGAGACGAGTGGACAAGTGATCTTACCCAGACAGTTTGGCAAAGTCAAGCTGATACACACATAGGAAAAACAGATTTGTGACCTGGCCTTAAATTCATTTATCATGATGAGAAGCTAACTAAAGGTTCTTGTGTTGTCATAGAATGATCTGGTTTTCAAATCAAGATGGATGAAGCTCACACACTCCACTGGAGTTGTAGTATCTCCTTACCTTCCTTCACATAAACACTAGGTCTGGTACTGAACAGGGGAGCAGCACCTCTCCAGGGTGACATTGTGCTTCTGGTTTTCACACAACAGAGTCTCAGACTCTGCACTGGGATCTGATTGTCCTTTGTATAAAGGCACATATGTATTTACAAATATATCACATTGGGACTCAGATAAAGACATCTTGTTCTTCTGTGTTAAGGCCAAACTGTGAAAGATCACTCACATCACTTTGTTTCCTCTGACTACATAGAAGAGCTGTGCACAAAACCACAGGAGTACACAGGAAGAGATACATTGTCTTGAATCTGACATAAGCCAGAATATGTTCCTTATTCCCTGCAGAATACTATACAAGTATCAACAAGCATCCTGTTTTGAGACTTAAAATGGTTTTGACATATTTCTGTGCTGGTTTTATATGTATCTGCCAACATTGTATGCCAAACAGTCTTCACTTTTTATAACTTTATTCCAACATAATTTCTCTCAGAACCAAAATTATGATTTTTTTACTCATTTGGCTAGTCATAAATGAATAAAAAACTTTGTTAAACAATCTTACCTGCCCTATCAAAAATTATACTGCAGAAGAAAGTTTGGAAACAGTGTGGATATAATGCTTTTGACTGTTTAAATGAAGTTGTTCTATTTTTATTATAAATTCTAAATAAGGCCAAAGGAATTTGTAGGGTATTTCTAACCAGCTACCTGTCCAGTAAGGATGACACAGAAAAGCCATGTGAGGACTTAATAATGGCAAGAGTGAAATACATAAGTTCAATTCTGATCCTTCACTGAAGACTCAAAGGTCACAGCTCAAAAAACGTGAAAAGTTTTGCTTATTCTGGGAGTTCTGTACTTGCTGCAGCACTTCATCATAGCTCCTCCATGAGCACTACCCCCCCATCCAGCTCGGCTTGGGGCCTGGTGGACAAGTAACTCCTAGGGGGATGAAGGTTTCAGCTCCTTCAGGAGCTTATCTAGATGCAACTCAGGAAAGGGACTACATGGAGTTGGAAATGAATTGAATCTGGGCTGTCATTTTTGGGGACAAATATGCAGAGCAGTCAACAGGACCTCCTGCCTCTCCTGAGGTCATACTTCAAGAGGAATGGCCACTGCACCTTCTCTTTCCATTTGGGATCATAACTGGAAAGGGTTGGTGTGATCCAAGTGCAGATTTCTGACCTGCCACTGCTTGTTTCCCAGTTGCACCTAGGTAGCTCATTAGTCAGCCTAAAGGGCTTTTCAGCCTGAATCAGCCTTTCAAAAAGCACCAAGAGCTGCTGAACCTAAAGCCACAAACAGGCTTTTGATCTGGATGTTTGTTTTTCTTTAAATGGATCTGAATCTGAGATGTAACCCACATTCTCTAGACACACAGAAAAGTGTGACAGTAAAGTTCTTGCTGGTTGTTATGCTTCAGTGCCCTCTTTCCACTCCAAAGTCAAGAGGCTTAGAGAGCTAATGCACAGGTATCAAAAGCTGAACCATGACCGTCAGAACAGTAGGAGCGGTTTACAACATACCTGATAGTCAGTGCAATTAGGAACTGAAGCACCCATTAGCAATCAGAAAATGGACAAATTAGTTTGTACCTGCACAA
Source organism: Pseudopodoces humilis (assembly GCF_049639895.1). Lineage (NCBI taxonomy): Eukaryota > Metazoa > Chordata > Aves > Passeriformes > Paridae > Pseudopodoces > Pseudopodoces humilis. The sequence continues at coordinate 9,244,383 of NC_142213.1, read as the reverse complement.
GCTAAAAATGTTACCATTTAAATACTACTTTTTAATGTTTTGGGGTTTTTTTTCCCCCACCTTTATTCTTAGGGTTGATATTCTCCCACTCTTCTCCTTACTCTGGGATTGCAGGTTTGTTTATAGAGGTCCAGTACTATCCTCTCTCAACAAGACACATCTGATGCCTGTTTAGTCAGGGGTAAAAATCTAATGTTTTTAGCCCAAATCAACTCAGACAAAAGCAACAGCATCTGGCTTCCAGTTCATTCTTGATGTTGATCATCAGTGATGGCTGTCAAACGTCTACATTTTTTTTCCTCTCACAAAGATTATTCAGTGTCCTTTTGCTACATCCTCCCACTCACGTTTAAATATTTGTTGTCTTCATCTAAGAAGCAACAGAGTTTCTAAAGAACAGCAGAATTTTTACAGCTGAAATATTTCATGCAGCTCAATCCACAGGGCATTAATTGTTTCTGGTTTCCAGATGAAACACTGTGAATTTTAAAGTACCACACATAATGTGAATGTTTCCAGCAAATCAGACATTACAGGTTCACTTGCTATCTGTGCTCCTGTACTTAAATGACTTGACCTTCTCCTGCTAGTTGGACTAATGAACAGGTCTTATGGCAGCTACTTTGTCTTGGCATGGTCAGTTCCCTTCTGATTGTATTTGGATTGGGAATTCTCGGGGACAGGAGATTTCTCACTGTCAAAACCACATGATTTAAAGCAGTTGAGAAGTGGTAAAATGAAAGAAACAGGAGAAGGAATCTTTATCTTTGTGAAACTTTTGACTGCCATGGTAAACATACTTTTAGGGTATGTTTTCAGCAAAGCATGTAAATTAACACTGGAAAGTACTTCCTTGTGAGTAAGGCCAGCCAGGAATATGTCCACACCAGCCAAGCTCCATTTGAAATCAGATTTGCAGCATCTCAGTTCCCTAATGAAAACAAGATGAGTTCCTTCTCATGGTTTTCTGTATGTCTAATTCAGCAAGTGAATATTCCAGAATATTCACCTTTCTTGCCCCTGCCCCTGTCATAACACCTTCACAGAACTGGAATATTCCTTTTGTAAGAATGTAGGTAATTGTTAAATTTTATTTTTTTTTTTTTTTACAAATCTAAACAATCCTATGATCTGTCTCCTCGCTGCCAAAACTGTGCTATTCCCTGCCCATGTTCTGCTTACCATGCCATGAGATTTTTCAGATCTGCAAAGCTGTATTTGTTCTGCAGGTGACATATACGAGCAATTCTTAAATTCCTGCATGCATTGTCTCAAATCCCCTGCAGTAGAAACCACACATATTGCAGTTTTATTACTTTGCCCAAACCCACTAAAAGACTAAAATGCATGTTCCCATTTGCTGTGAGTGTTACAGATTCTTTTTAAATAATTCTTTCTGGTATGAATGTCCACTAAAGAAAAGAGGAAAAAACAAAACCACAAAAAGCCCAAACATCGAAAATATAAAGATAGCCATTGAAATCACTTTCAATAGCCTGCTCTAAAAGGTTACATGAAGTAATATGAATAATATTACAAGAAGTAACCTTACAGCGGTCACATATTATCACAAAAGGAAAAGAGGTTTAAGTTTCATGATTTAAGGGAGGGGCGGGTGTGCATAAGGACGAGAGGAAAGTGCAGGCCTGACTCAATGGCTGAGGGGAGGGAAGGGTGAGGGAGGCCCAGCAGCTGCCTGAGGGCAGTGAAGGAGATGAAATGTCACTAGATGGCACTCGGGCTGCAGCACAGCGCTGTCCCCGCAGAGATCCCAGCAAACACACAAAATATTCGGGAACTGGGAGATTTAAAGGTGTCGGAGGTCCTGTGCCACAGCACCTCAGGCGGCCAGGCCATGGGGCTGAAGGTGACGCCGGGTCCCGGCACGGTGACCTGCTCATGACAAGGGGAGATCGTTTTTTCCGTTGTAGCTTAGACATCTTTCCCTCTCTGGCCTCACCCCATAACTACCCCGAAGCTGTGAGGGAAATAAGGGATTGAGCTCCAGGTCAGTGTTAAGCAGGGGTATAATCAGAGCAGGCTACAGAAGGCAGCACTGTCACCTCTCAACAAGGGCTTGGGAAAAAAATCACAAGACAGGGCAGCCCTCAGCTCCTAAACTTTGTTTCTAAAATTAAGGGGCTCCCCCCAGTCAAACCCTCCCATCCACAAGAGCCAGTGGATCACCATGTGCAGGTACTGTTACTGTTCACCTAAACTTTGTTCACTCCTCATTGCCTGAGGAGTCCCTTTAGAAATGTGAGGAAACAAACCATTAGAACTAACCTACTTAGTACCTTCTAAAACATATGTACTGATTCTATAAGTAAGCATTAAAAGCACAGTAACTGAGCCATTAATCTTTAATAAAACTTCTGTTAAAAAAACCCCACATCTCTATTCCCTGGCAGGGAATATTACAGCTGCTCACAGCTACTAAGACCAAACATTTCCTTTTCCAGTGCAAACACTCTTGGCACTACTGGGCTGAGCCCAAAATGTCTTCGAAGCTGGATCAACAGTGTCCATGAATATTCAGGCACTAAGGAATTAGGGCAGATATCCCAGAAGCGGCAAGACCCAGTGCTGAATCGAAAGCTCTCCCAGCTTTTTGTGTTGGAAACACAACCATTAAGATGGCTTTATGCTCTAATGGGACCATTGAAGATTATGAAAGAAATAAACAACTAAAATCATTCTCTGTTGATTAAAAGAAAGTATTTCTGCTTTTTTCCCTTCTTATGCAGCCAGTAACAATGCTGCCCCTCACAGAACTGCACACACTATTGTTCAGCAGCTGCTGCTTATCCATCCCTTTGGATGAGAACTGTTGCTTTGCTCTTCCCCCTCGTGAGCAGTAATGCATGGGGACAAAGCTGGCCAGGGGTTGTTTTCTGAAGGGCTCAGGTCACAGACAGCATTTGTTCTCTCTGCCACAGCTCAGCGTGGAGCTGGGAAAGCAGGTATGACAGCCACAGATCCAGGGAGTGTGGGAGGGAAGCAGAAGAGGAGGGGCAAGCCAAGCTGCTGCTGCTCTGCCGCTGCTCCAAGCTTCCAGGGCAGCCTCATCCTCCGCTCTTCTGGCACGGACTTTTTCTCTGCCACACCAGCATCAACTGCCAAACCTGGATGTCACCTCTTGGATGACACAAATTCCTCAACTCCTTTGTTTGCCAGTCCCTGGAATAATCTGCACCAGAGACAGAGAAAACTTGGAAGAATCATCTGAAGAAAATTACTCTTCAAAGGAAAGACACGGCATTGGAAAAGAGAAAAGTTCACCTCTGGCCACCCCTAACAAACACGGCCACACCTGTCAGAGTCAGGGCTGCAGTGACTGTTCCTTGCCTGGCTCCATGGAGGAGCAGGAAAACAACTTTGTGCTTTCCCTTGAAGCCAACACCAGCAGCAGGTGCAGCCTTGAGACCAACCAAACAGAGGCCCCAATGTGCTGGGCAGGAGCAACCAGGGGTGGCCCAGAGGTGGTGATTGTACCGGTGCTTTTTGGGTTGATTTTTCTCCTGGGAATGGTGGGAAACACGTTAGTGTTGGTTGTTTTGGGGCGTCTCCGGCCTGGGGGACGCCCATCACGCAGTGCCACCAATATCTTCATCCTGAACTTAAGCATTGCAGACTTCTCCTTTCTGCTCTTCTGCGTTCCCTTCCAGGCCACCATCTACTCCCTGCCAGAGTGGATCTTCGGTGCCTTCTTTTGCAAGTGGGTTCACTACTTGGCCATGGCTACAATGCTGGTCAGCATCTTCACTCTGGTGGCCATGTCTGTGGACAGATACATTGCTGTGGTCCATGCCAAACGCTCGCCCTGCATCCGCAGCAAGCGCAATGCTGCCCTCGGCGTGGCTGTCATCTGGCTGCTGTCTCTCCTCATTGCCATCCCTGTGGCCCAGCACCAGGCCCTCATGAGTGGCCATCAGCAAGCACCCAACAGCTCTTTCTGCTGGGAGCACTGGGCAAACGGTTCCACAGCCAAACAGATGTACAAGATTACCATCCTGCTGGTGGGATACCTCCTGCCCCTGCTGCTCATCACCTGCTGCTATGCCAAGGTGGGTGCCAGGGATGGGAATAATGTTTAAATGGAGTGAAAGATCCCAGACTCCTGGTGGCTTGTGTGTGCACACAGCTACACAGCCAAATAACTGATCCAACCCTTTCCATATCCTCTCCTGGTAGAGAATACTTTTTTGAGGTGGGGGAGGGAAGGAAAACAGAGAATGACATTGCACAAAAAGGATTACAACTACCAAGGTGACACCCAGCCTGACACCCCAACCCCCTGAAGATTCTTGCTGTTTTTCATATTTTTCATTTTGTTCTCTCTAAGTAACAAATGTTTGCTACTGGCAAGAGAGAAAGCCTACGGAGGTATAAACATTTCCAGGTTATTGCTGTGCTGTAATCAGGTTTCATAAGCTAGATCTAGATGTTGCTAATTGAGAATTGCCTACAGTGATCCAAGACCCCTTATGACCCTTCTTCTGGAGGGTGACCGATTCCTACCACTGCATTTGTTTGTGCTGCCTTCAGGAGTGGCAGGACAGTCCCACCAGGGTACAGGACTGGCAGCCTGCTCTCTGCCCATGTGTATCATCAGCCTAGAGAATAAATGAAGACAATCTGAGGCTCAATATAAAATTCAAAGTCCATCTGAAAACTCCTGTGGATTTCAGCATAGTGCCAACTGAGCTCTTAATATATGTTGAACTACAGAAAGCTTATCAGGTTTAATGCTTTTTCCAAACCTTGTTTCTTGAATGTGGAGAACTTAGAATTAAAAATCTGAAAGCATCAAATTCATCTTTGAAGTAATGTTAAAACGATTACTTTAAATTTTTGTGCTTGTATAAGGAGTTCAAGTACTAATACATAAATTTCAATTTCCCATTCAATATATTGTTCCTTTTTCCCCCCCAAGGTTTTATACCATCTCCATACGAAAGTAAAGAACATTTCCAAGAAGTCAGAGAGATCAAAGAAGAAGGTAAATGTCTTTGGTTTAATCTGTACATTGACTATAATACAATAGATGTGCCAGGTTTATAAAGCAATCAGCCTGGTCTGTGCTGATTCCAGTTAATTTAGAGAGTTACAGTTTCTGCCAGTCTTTTTTGCCTATGAATCCTAACCAGATTTAACTGTAGATTATATGTTGTTTCTACTGGTTCATTACATTCACTAGCATACACTCAGTTTTGTTTGCAATATACTTATGAGTATCAAATGCATAATTGGTCTTGCACCTACACTGTCTGTAAGGATAAAACTCAACTGGTGTTTTCAGTATTATCTCATAACACGATAACTGTAGAAGTTATAATACACCACAAACAACATTTACTATATGGGTGTTACTTCCCCTTTCCCCTCAGAGTGTTTTTGAACATGTTTTCTGTGTTCATCTAACCTTAAGTAGGTTCTGATAAACGTTCTTTTAATCACCTTTTCTAAGGCAGCACATTATGCAGCAATGAGCTGCTGTGTATTGCCGGCTGCAGGAACACCACCCAACCTCGATGGAACAGACTATGTTGAAAAACACCGTGTCTTGTTTTGCCTATTGACATTTTGATGGATGCTGCTGCTGTTGCAGATAAACTGTGAATCAAAATGTCAAAACCAAGAGTATAATTTCTGGATCAATAGTGCAAACTACAAACAGAAAGCAGAGTCAGAGTTTTGTGTGTTTAACAGCTACCATGAGAAAAGGCAACCATGATGTGTTGACAATTTTGATACTGTAAAATGCAGCAAATAAAGTGCTAAGAAGCACTGTCGTTCCACATAGAATGATTTCACAATTTCACAAGTTTGAAAAGTTGCTTTAGATCATCAACAAATCCCTAAACTGGTTGGTTTAAATTTCTCTTCAGAATTTTCTTACCTATGTATGAATGGCACACTACCTATTTTGTTGCTAATTTTTAAGAGAATGCTACCAACAGTTGAAAATATCTACTGTTACTTTTCTAGAAAGAAGTTAAGAATTTAATTTATGACACTTTTTGAAATGTATCCATTTGTGTTGTTTTCAGATTTGCTCTGTGGAGTTGGATGAAAAAATAGCTCTACAGTTTCTTCAACCTTGACTTTTGTTATTAGATATTGCCAAGAGGATCAATCTTTAAAAAACACTTTTGATTTTACCTGTTAAAATAAGTTAGTGGTACAGCATTTCTTCCTCCCTTCCTCCCATTATGTATTTCCCTGGCCATAATTATGAAACACCCAGTAGCAATTCTTGTTCCATGTGGCACAGTTAGGCGTAGTTAAATAGATGATCCTTTCAGATGAAAGAAAAAGCAAATATATTCCTCTACACACACACACACCATCCTTCACAATATGTCTTCTTCCAGCACTGCCTGTGTAGAAATTGTCCATCTAGCCTTCCTGCATGCCAGACATCTTCTTAAGTGTACTTACTTCAAGTATTTTTTGTTGCAAACACTACTCAGTATTTCTTAGGGAGACTTCCTTGGGTCGGTTGCAGACACACTCAATTCCTGCATAGGCTTTCAAAGCATACTTGAAACACAAGAGTGAAAGTCAGTCTTTTAAAGCACATCTTCTTAAGAACACTTCACACTAGAGCCTGATAGGAAACCCGTAGATGCCTGCCAGTTCTGTTAATCTAGCTTCCTTCATATGTACTTAGTTGGTCCATTTGTGAAAGTAGCTGTGTTTGGTTTTAAATCATAAACTTCATCAGAGATTAAGTGAACAGCTTTTGCTTATTTAATTGAAAGATGTTTGACAAATGAATCTTGATTCACGTTTGGAAGGTTAATTTAGTATATACAGAGCTCTGAGTTTGTTCTGAAATATGTGTGACTTCAGTGGCTAAACCCTGATTGCCTTGAGCTGTGAGAGAAAGTGTAGCACACCAGCCAAGTCTTCCCACATGAGGTGATAAAATTGTCTGAGTCACATTTATTAATTCACAGTGTGTGTCTTCACCAAACTGATATGGCAAACAAGGTGTCATATTCACAGAAAAGAGAATTGTCTGAAACTATGACCATGCAATTCCTGCTTATTCCTATAATTTCAAGAAAACAGGGCATTTGAGCTACTATTCTCCTTCTACCTCCAAGAGAACAGAACAGGGATTGGATTTGCTTTTTTTGTTTTTTTTCCCTTTGGGTTTGGTTTGAGTTTTTTTCCATTTAGTTTGTAGGTTTGGTGTTGTTTTGTTTTTAAACAGTTAAAAAGTAAATTTTGCAAGCAGCTTTCTGTTCAAATCTCCCAATGCTCATCTGGGCTCCATACATGAGTAAAGGTCTCAAAAGAATCAAATTGCAGACTCAGAGTCCTTGTTGAACAAGATTTTCCAGTGAAACAGTTTCCAACATTACCACTGCAAACAGTTTGCTCTGTCACTCAGCATTTCAGAAGCTGTAAGAACTCTCCTCAAGATTAAACACTTCAAAACATATAAAACATAGTTAAGAAAGAAATCAAAGCCACAGAGCTCAGGGAACGGTCTTGCCATGAGCAGCGTTCCACATGCTGATTGGAAACACATTGCTATTATTCTCCATTATAGGCTGCTTCTGAAAAAATAGTATTACCAGGTAAGATTTTTTTAAAATATCAAGATTTCTGGATCTTTAGCTTTCATTGACCTTGCTGGAGACTTGGTGTAACACCAGTCCCTTCACCCCCAGATCCTGTGACACTGATCACAGGCAGAAGAGACATCATTCTTACTGACATAGTTTGAGCCATAGAACACAGAAATGCAGTAAGAAGCATTACTGGGACAAATCCAAATGAAAGCTACCTGAAAGGTCATAGAGGAGCTGGTACTTTATCTGCTATTAGTAAATCTGGAAACAGCATGTGAACCTCAGTAAGACAAACATTTACAGAACAATTGTGACATTGCTGGATCCAGACCTAAGGTGATTTTTAAAGAGATGATGATGGCACAGCTAAATGAACTATCCCAGTGCTGTGCAAGTACATGCATGACTTTCCTAGCTGCATTGCTGTAGCAAAGAAAGCAAAGTAATTCTGGATTTAACTGACTCTGAATATGTGAATATGGAGCCCAGGTTCTTGGTACTGTAGCTGAACCTCCCCCTTTAAAGATTGTACTGCATCAGTAATTTGTATCTATGCCTTTAAAATGAAAAAAAAAAAAAAAATTTAAGACCTTTTCCTTTAAATAAATCAAACCCATGGGAACAGGACACAAAGCATAATGAACTACAGTATTAGGAATTTGTTTTTCCAAGAAGTCTCTTGTTTGATTCTCTACCCCTTTCTGCCTTTGTGTAACACAGCATGGTTCCCAGTGCCTGCTCCCTCCAGCTGCGCTCCGTTCCCTCCCTGGTGTGTGCTGCCTGCTCCTAGCAGAGCAGCACCAGCTGCCCAGGGCCCTGCAGAGCTGCACGAGCAGATGAGGCTGTGATAACTCTGTCTGTTATCACAGCATGGAAATGAAACCCAGTTAAAACAGTGGTAGAGTTTTGGTTATCCACACGGTTAAGAGGAGCTCTGACACGCCTACAGAGTGGCACTGCCACTCATTTCCTCTCAAGAGGATCTTGTCAAAAAGTTCCCACTGGTATATGAAGCATCTTCTCTAAATAGAAGTCTCTAACACCAGGCTTCACTTCAGCAGGATCTGAAGATCCAGCTGTTGTCTCCCAGACCACAGTGCCACAAGATACAGCCGGGGTTTCAGCATGGATTTTATTCCCTGCACAATGTTTGCAAAGTCACTTTTCCCTTCTCTTCCATTACAGGTTATCTTCCTGCTGTCTGTCACTGTCCCATTTGCCACAACATTGTACTCAAAGTCTGTTATTTGAAGTCATGTAGGGGCTAAAATGGCAGCTTAAGAGGGCCCTGTTTTTTAGGATTAACTACTCATGTAACTACTCATGGGCAATGTATAGACCCACTACTGTAAAGTCAGTTACAACCAGATTTTGTTTGAATGGGTCCAGTTTATGAATAATCCAGAGAGCTCTGACAGCTGTCACCCTCTCCAAGTCAGCGTTGAAACACCTGCTGAAAAGAACAAGTTTGTCTTTAGCAGAATCCTACAAATGACATACAGGCACATATCACAAAAAAAAAAAAAAAAAAAAAAAAAAAAAGTTTTGTGTTTGGGTTACGATCTTTAAGTTACAGGGTGTTCATGTTCAAACTACAGCAACCTTTTCAATTTATGCACACATAAAACTTTGCAAAAATGTCCCTTGCACAAAATTTGCTGCACCTTGATTTCACATTCCATTGTCAAAAGAATTTGACTCTTAATTCAGAATCCCACTTGGAAATTTTTACATAACTTTGCCATCTACGTGACAAATGTTGGACATGATCAATGTAAATGCTTTTCCATTTACATGTATAATCTGTGCATTAGAGCAAGGAAGATGTTTAGAACTTTTTGCATTCTTGTGCTGAAATTCTTTATGGTGAACTAAGACTGTGCCTGCAGAAGAGATATGTGACTGGCTGTTTCCCCATTTAATGCCATACTAGCTGTACAAGTTTGCTATCCTTGAAAATCAGATGGTGTGATGCTGCAGGATTCGCCTTTGAAGTTCTGGATAATTGTTTTTGAGGCCAGCCAGCAAGACCACATGCTAAGAAATCTTGTGCACCCCTCTATCACAATTAAGTATTCAGTCCTATTGCCTCTTTTCTGAACTATGCAGAGTACAGCAAGTCTGTAATTTGGCTCCAAAGAAAGTTAACGATTCCCCATTTGACAGTGTTACAAAATGTTTCATAAGAGCCCAGCCCCAGGAACTCTGGTCATACATCTGCCTTAAATAAGATGATTTAATGATGTAAATGAATGCAAACTGAGGTCTAGCATGGTCCTGTGGTGTTTTACTGGCCTCTGGAGCACACCAGGATTCCTCAGTGTTTACTCAGTTCTGTCTTGTGCATCTTTAAAGAACAAATAACAAGCCTTGCAAACTGAACAATCTGAAATGTTTTTTCAAGTTTAAGAATGTGTCTGGGGATGTGAATTTCACAGCTATTTTACAAGCTCCCTTGAAAGGACAGTAGGAGTTGTGGGACCTTGAGCCCAGATGCTTCAATTAACAGACCAAATGAGCCACTTAAAAATAACAAACTGGTATGATTTCCTATGATCTACTCTGATTTTCTTTTTTTTTTTTGTTAGCACAATAGAAAGGTGAGCCCTGCTTACCAGACAGGTAAGCAAATCAACTGTTCATTGCTTCCAGAGCTAAGTAAGACACATGGAGTTTATTTGGGACATTCCCTGGAGTGCTGCACTTTGAAGGTCATACAAGAGCCTGAGGTAAAAGACACAATTCATTCAAGGTAGATGGGTATTTCTGGACATCTTGACCAAGAGAGGCAGATAAAAGTTGCACTGTAACTGCTTTCCTGTATGCTAAACTAATTATTTGGCTATCGTTCATGCAAATCAAAGATTTCCATGTAGACGTGATGTTCAAGGCCTTGGCATTTGAACAACAGTAAATATAGCAAAGGAACATAGAAGATCCAAAAATCCATTGAGCAAGAGAATAGAATTCAGAAGTGAAATCCTGCATGTTGTTTGGTTAGCAGGAGCCCAGGGCAGCAGGAATTAAGAGCATCATTACCAATTAGGGGATAATGGAAATATCATAATGCTCATACGCATTTATGAATAGAAAGTGAGTAAGTTTCTAGGGCACCAAGAGAGGAAATTAGTGGCGTAATCCCAGAATGAGAGATGTGCAGATGAGCAGTTGGAACAATGCAAGCAAGCTGCTGGGAAATGAAGAGTCCCTCTTAGCACATAGTTGTAAAAATGAAGCAAGTAGTTAAAATGAATTTATAACATCTGAAAATATATTTACTTCCGTTCCTCCTCTTCTTCATGACATCCAACTGCCATATCTGGCTCCCAGAAAGAAGACAGAACAATGAAAAAGAACACTTTCAGTGCAGTTTTCAGATCATTGAAGAGTAGAATTAGACTCAAGTGTAATAAAAAAAAAAGAAGACCAAAGGGCAATGAGAAGTGCTTCAATAGTAATTAAAAGATGTGTGTGCTCTGAAGTAGAGACAGCTGCTATCCAACATTTAAGGTACTTAAGAATAGGTATGCCATTTTCTGAACATTTTGCATTTAGCACTAAGCCAAGGATATGTTTCTGGAGATCAGATTGTGCTGATCATTCTGTTAGAACTTTATGTTCAAAAAGGAAAAGAATGTGTGCAAATCTATCAGGGGGAGTCAGATTTGCTAACAAAGCAAACAAGAACATGGCACCAGGAGTGAAGAAACTGGCAGTTTTCACTTTGCACATTGGCTCACACATGGACTCTGAGCAAAGGGATGTTCTCAATTGGGTATCCCTGAATCTAAAGCCAGAAAAATTGTCTTCCTTGGAGGTCAGTAAGTTTCTCCATCAGTACAGTGGTATATTGCACTAAGCCACAGGTCTTTCCTGGGCACTGACACAGGGTACCTGCAATATCTAAAAACAAAAGCTTAAGGCACTGTGGGTCGCTACGTTTTTTCCAAGTCTTCATTACAATATAGTGAAGTCTGTAACTCTGTAACATATTCAAGCCTGGGGCTGTTGAAACATGCACCAATTGCCTCCATTTTATGGGAAAAATATACAAGTTAGAGATGAGCATAACAGGAGAAAAGATTTATCAGTAAATCACATAATCAGATATCAGATATCCTCCTGCAAAGCAGTAACAAAGGAAGAATTAATTGTTTGCTGATAAGACAGTGTGGAAGAACAGACATAGGCTTCTTTATGCTTCTTCATTTAGAATTATGGAAGAAAAAAAGAGGAAAAATAATCTCACCAATTTCAGAAAACAGCAGTTGTCTCCCTAATGAAGCCCAGTTTGTCTGCAAGCCAGTACTGTTTAATGAAAACCTAATTGAATGTTCTCTCCCATTTCTGTGTGCTGAGGTACACAGTAGAAATGGATGCTCTGACCAGCTCTGAAAAATGATGTGCAGCTGGGCTATCTCCAGCTGGGAGTAAATTAGGAAAGTGACAAGTCCTCTACCCTTCTACGCTGTTCTGTCCACTCTATATTTTAATCTCAGGAATGTTTATTAATCTAACATTCAGGCAGTTCTTCCTAAAATACGTAAATACATGGAATACTTGAAGCATTTGACTCATTACAGGGAAATCTTAATTTTGCACTTGACAAGATACCTGACAAGTTGAAGCGACTTCATTAGAATTTTATCAAGGACAACTGTTCTAAACACTATTAAATGTTAAAGATTTTTGCATCCCTCTGAATGAGGTATCTCCCCCAAAATGTTTTTTAAACACATTTTCCAATGCTTTTTTGGATGGGGGAAGGCTAAAAGCAAGAAATAGCTTGTCCAAGGCCAGGGGGAAAAATAATCAAAGGGCAAAACAGACAAAGGAATGCTGGAAAGCATAAATGAGAGGCAGATGGCCTACAAAGATAACAAAAGAATAAGCAAGTAAATTCAACACAATTTGCACATGACAAAAATGGGGGGGGGGGGGAATAACAGAAGTTTATCTAATTATCTGATGAATAAAAATATCTCCTAGTCTTTGTTACCATGCTATCGATTTACTCTACAGCTTAAACACATTTACTTTGCCTGTACAACAAGTCCACTCTAAGTTATTTCCTGGAGCTGCTTGAAAGACTTCTAGGAGAAGTACAAGAGACTTAAGTGGCCAGTAGTGGCCATTGTACATGTCTATTATGGACCCACCAAAATTTCAAAGTCGAATCAGAAGGTTTGCATTAATTGGGGACAGCTTGACCAACAGTAATGCAGTAACTGTGCAAACTACCACAGCTCATGGAAGAAACTCAAACAGTACACAAATTATTTGGATCAGTCCTTCACAGCCGGTCACACTCTACAGTAACAGTAGTCTAAGCTACAGGAAAGTTACCACAATAAAAGCCAGAGTTTTGTTTCAGTTTCCTCTGTCTTAACTACATGGTCCCTAACTTGAAAAAACAGACACAAGTTCCATTTCCAAAACCCATTTCTTGAGTCATGAATTATGTACATTATTTCTCTAGTATTGTCTGTGTTTTCCATCTGCAAAATCCCAAAAAGCTGGACCCCAGAAACAGCTCTGTGCTATTACATAGCAACTGCAAACACATTGTGTAATACTCAGCCTTATGTTAAATGCACGGTTTGTTATTTCACAATAAAAGGGGGGGAAAGCTAGGTATATAAGCCTTATTCAAAAGAATATTTCAGTGCTTGTAGCCCCCTAATTTAAGCAGATGGATGCTATGAAAGGTTGCCTGGGTAACAAGCCTAAGCTACTTAACATTGCTAGAGGGTAAAGAAGTAGCACCATTATTGCTGATGAAAGCTAATGATGGGACCTGTTTATTAATAATTTCTTTGGTACCATCATACCACAGTGGGTGAGCTAGACCCCACAAGACCACTAGGTCTGTGTCTCTCAGTCTCATCAACTTCTAATCATTCCAGACTATTTTCAAGGACATCATTTGACTTCCAGCATGGTCTGTTTGAGGACATTTGGCAGGGTAGTTTGTTCACACTTAGGGGAACATCTTTGTTAGCTCAGCTGTCAGACAGCATTCTGGTAGGTGAAACAAGGAAGCACCTGGGGCATGCCAGGTACACAATGAACCTACAGGTTATTGCCTCTCAAAGTTAATAGAACCTTATTTGAGAGACCTATTTGACAGAAATCCCTTTTTTCTACTTATATTGTAGTCTTTATCTAACACAATAATGCTTTCCTTAGAGAGGTTAATGGGTTTAACTAAATGTAGCCATGATAACCACTGACTAAATTAATTTCTGTTCACCAGAAAATTATCCCTTTTCTAGGAAAGTAACTTTACACTGTTCACTTAAAATCGTGCAAGGGAATTATTGACAGAAACATTGACATAGATTAGTAAGGCTGTAAATTTTGAGCTTAAATGAAACTTAAATTTTAATTTTTCTCCACTGCCTTTCTGCTACTTGTGCAACAACTCTCCTTAGGGGAAGAATATCATCTGTTACATTTATTATGACAAAATAGAAGTGAGAAACACTAAAGACCAAAGTTAAAAAGCATACATTGTGCAGAAAACCAAGAGGAGGCAAGAGGAGGGAAGTCACCAGCTGTGCATCTGCTACACCCCAAAACTGAGGGATTAAATACAGAACATTTGTGCACCTTGCATTACCATTTGTATTTCTGAAAATTCATGAAGTCAGGTGGAATTAGCCATGCAAAAACATCAGGAAAGTGTGGCAGTGAGGGTGGCTGTGACAAACCTCTGGGTCCTCTGATTTCAGGTCAGAGAGTGGCAGAAAAATAAATAGGAGCAGGAACAATGGTTGGCACCAGGAAAATGCTTTAATAAGGAATAAAAGAAAATAGGGACAATGCCCAAATGCCAAACAACAATAACCTGGGAGAGAACTCCTTTGGGGGTGACCAACCAAAGAGGAAAATAAAGGAAGGCACAATGATATATAACCTTAGGGAATGAACATTCTGGTAGCCTAACCATATAGGCAGTAACGTTACCCAGTCTGTGACTGACATGCAACTTAATTAATATAATAATAGAGGGGTATCTTGGGAAAGACTTCTAACTCAAATGAAAGATTCCCATGGCTTCAGATAGATAGGTAGCTCTTCAGAGGCAATAGTCAGCTGGCTTGGGTCCCCAGCCAGGCTGAACTCCATAGGAAAGGATGTTAGCACCTCCAAGTCAGTAATCTCTGATCCTTGCTAGGCACTCACTGAGTATTCTAGAAGTAGAAAATGAGAGAAAAGCAACACTATCAGCTTTCCTAAAGTTGAAAAGTGCAGTCCTGCTCCCACAGGCTTCAGAGTCTTACAGAAAGAAAGCTGATCCCAAAGGCACAGCAAGCCTCCCTCAGGTCATCATCCAGCTAGGAATATGTCTAACCAATGAGCATTGTGTATTTAAAAAAAAAAATCCTCTATGCCTTGGACTTCTGGGTTTCTCCTGTAATAGGGAAGATAGTGGAAAAGCCTTTCTCCTCAGGACAGCCTTTGTTACTCCTCTTAGGGGCATGCTTGCTTGCAAGTTGTTTTCCCCTGCAGTTATTTTCAATAGCCTTAATGTTTCTCACCCTCCAAATATTAGGGAATATTATTTCCACTCTTCCCTGTAACACAGTTAGGATTGTTGCAGCCTTTGAACTGTTTGAAGTTTTACAGGCACTACCTCAATTGTTTATAGTTATTTGCTTAAGCCAAAACCAGTTAATCAAAGTTTACCAGGGTTTTTAGCATCCTTTTTTACATTGTCATAATTTGGCCACCTGGCAGCTGTCAGTGTTGCCTGTGTTATGCTGCCTTCACTACGGACAGAGGAAAGCAAATTCACTCTTCCCACAGACTCACTTGATCACTGTGACCATTTAATGCACAATCTTCTCCTTTCCAGACAGCGCAGACAGTGCTTCTCGTGGTTGCTGTGTTCCTGCTCTCCTGGCTGCCACACCACATCATCACCATGTGGGCAGAGTTTGGGCACTTTCCCCTGAACAACATCTCCTTTACCTTCCGCATCATCTCTCACTGCTTGGCCTACGGGAACTCTTGCATCAACCCCATCCTTTACGCTTTCCTCTCGGAGAATTTCCGCAAGGCCTGCCGGCAAGTCTTCACCTGCAAGCTCTTCCTGCGGCCGGTTTCCACTGAGAAACTGGCCAGAGTGCGCATGGAGAACTTCTCTACCACGCACTCCACCACGAATGTGTAAGCTGGGCTCACAAATATGTTTCAGGAGGAAGAGGAGGGAAGAGAGTTCTGTCTGGGGAGAACATACATACAAGTGCATTCCAGGGAGCAGTGGAGTCTCCAACAGTGTGGACTTCGCCAGGTTACTGGAGTGGTAGGAGATGTATTTCCCTCTTGCTGTGATATGTGACAGAGATTGTCCTAGGGTACCTTGCTAGACATTGAGCTACAGAATTATCTGAATGCCCATAAGATAGAGCCCAAATGAAGCTGTAGTTATGACCATAGAATCTAAAATAATATTTATGCAGAAGGTAGAACATGTACAGAGAAGAATACAGCAGTTAATTATGTCTATAGACAGTCATTGAGATGTGAACAATGTGTGATGTGACATTCAGACAGTTTGGGAGAAGTCAAACTAAAGTCTTTGGATGTCTTTTTCACCAAATTTGACCATACACATTTAGCTCACTACCAGCGATAGGGTCTCTACAAATATCCTTGAAGACTTTGCTGTAGCATTTACCTATTGGGCAATTACACCTTTCACATGATGTGTTAGTGATGTGGCTGGCTGCATTTGGTGGCTCTGTATCATCTTATTCATCCCAGGGTCTGAGTGCCTGTGTGCTCCTGTGTATAATTACTGCTGTTAATCTCTGGGTCCAGCAACAGGAAAGTGTTATTTCTTGATATATGCTTAAAAAACTGTGATTCTGTTTAAAAGTACTGTCTACAAAAGGTTTTGCTGGTAAATACAGTGTTCTCTTGAGTCTATCTACCCAAGACTTTTTATTAGCCACTTTAGTATAATGCCTAAAATTTGTGGTGAGAATTTTTTGGGGTTTTTTTGTTTGTTTTTTTTGACAAACTGTTGTGGTCAACAGTGCGCTAGCAACAAATAGGTAAGAGTATTTGTACCCTTCAAGGTTACTACTTGTAACTATATGAAGTGCTTATTACTTCAAAAGTAGGAAGCAAATGGCTGAAAGAATTTCATTACTTCACTGTGTTATCTAACTTAGTATTTCTGTGTACTGCAGTGCAGACTGACCTGTTCACAGACAGTAAAAATGTGGGTTACAGAAGTTAAACTACCAATTATTTGTTGTCCATGCAATGAATGGGTTTCCAGTCTCCAAATGGATCATTCTTTCACTATATTTCTAAAACCTGGGAGCTATTGTATTAAATAATTTTACTGCAGTTTGTAACTTCTTTTAAGAGCACCTTAACTGGGCAATATGAACAGAGCACATGTACAATAGGATAAAGTCATTGCCCGATCCTTGGGTCATCCTTGATCTGTTAAGAGTTTTCTCTTTGTTTAACTTTAACTCTCAGTATACTAAGAGTAACTCCAGTGAATTATTTCCTTTGGAACTGGATTTAGATCCAATGCTGTGATCTTCTCATTCTCCATAATGTAGAAATCTACTATTTCTCCATTCCAAGTGATTGCACAACCTAAACTGGATAGCATGGGAAAAACAGACACTGAAAGAAAGGCTTGTGGCAAATCACTGCAACAGAAACCAGAGCTAAAATGCTTGTTTGTGTGATTATTTACCATGGATACAAACTAACAGCTATATATGAAATAACCTCAGCCTCACTTCAACTCTCTGGTTTGAAGCAAAATAGGACAAAGGCACTACATTCAAAAGAAATCTTACACTCATTCTGTTATGTGAAGGTCACTAGAACCCATGAACCAACACACTTCTTTCATTTTAACAGAAGACATCTTTCAGTGTGGTGGGGTTTTTTGGCTTTTTTACAGTCAGTTCAGAAACTGAACATGTCACTACAGTAGGCAGAAAAAAAAGGGCAGAAAACACTTTAGGGCTTTTTAGTTTTTATTTAATATAACATGAAGGAGCAAGATCCCATTTCTCAGTGAAAAGTAACCGTAAATTAAGGCCTTGAAAGAGCCTCAAGCATTATTGTGCCTTCTCATTCTCACTGTACATTATGGGTATCCCATCTAGAATTCTCTGAATGAACTGCTACATCACAAGAAAATCAAGTATCCTTTGTCCTTTAGTCCTTTGTGTCTGTGACTGGTCAGGTTTTCTCTGCTACCACAGCAGCAATTTTTAAGTTTTAATACTGAATGTTACAGATGGTGGTGGGCAGTAAATAAATGCAATAGAGCTGTATATCATACAGAGATATGTTCATTTGGATTTGAATTTAAATTATGTCTCAAAATAACTAAACTAAATCAACTGATGAAGTAATTCTTCAGTATTCTCCAAAAGCATTGTTACTCACTTACTAGTTTCCTTTGGGAAAGCTACATGTTGTGATAGCTGTGCAGATGAATACTGCAGCTTCCAGAACAGTGCACAAAGTTAACCTGACCACCTAGTTCTGAAATTCAACTCTATTCATTCACTCTGCCTTAGTGACCTCAAGGTAAGCCCCTACCAGGGAATGCCTGGCAACCTGAATTAACCTCCTTTAGGCAAAGGTAGAGTCCATTCCTGGGAGACCTGTCCTTTTTCGGGCTGCAGTCTCTATTTTCCGTACCAGGTCCACATCCCACCGATGGGTGACAAAACTAACCACAGCTCCAGGTGCCTTGCTCCCAACCCGGCCAACTCTCCCAGCACGGTGCAAGTAGTCCTGTAAGGTGTCTGGGAAGTCATAGTTGACCACTAGCTGCACACTGCTGGTGTCCAGCCCCCGCGAGGCAAGGTCAGTGCAGACGAGGACAGACACGTCACCCTTCTGGAAAGAGGCAAAGATGCCAGCTCTAGCAGCTGCTGACATCTGACCCTGCAGCCTCAGGTGCTTGATTTTGTGGTCGTCCAGGATATAGCCCAGCCAGTTGACAGTGCTGGCAGTGTTGCAGAAGATGAGAACAGCCCCGCCAGATGATGGGCGCTCCTTGAGCAGCTGCAGCAGTTCGGGCAGCTTGTCCCGGCCTTTGAGGCGGACAAACTTCTGCTGGACGTGAGGCGGCAGGCGGTGCAGGCTCTGGGTGCTGAGGGTGACAAACCGGCCCACGTCAGTGAACTTCGCCAGCGTCTCGCTGAGCCCCGTGGGGAAGGTGGCTCCGACCACCACCACCTGCGTCCTCTCCTCGTCGGGACCGACTGGCCCGGGAGCACCGGCGGCCAGCGGCGCGTGTGCCAGGATCTCCTCCAGCAGCTCCGTGAAAGACTCGTCCATCAGCGCGTCCGCCTCGTCCAGCACCATCCAGCGCAGCCTCTCCAGAGCCAGGAAGCGCCGCCGCAGCGCCTCCCGCAGCGCTCCGGGGGTGCCCAGCAGCACGGCGGGGCCCGGCGGCGGCGCCCACAGCTGCCTCCGCAGCCCGCCCGCGGCCCCGCCGCCCGTGGGGCCGCGCACCGCCAGCCCCGCGGGCGCGCACCGCGCCGGCGCCACCGCGCCCACCTGCGCCGCCAGCTCCCGCGAGGGCAGCACCACCAGCCCGCGGGGCGCCGCCGGCCCCGCCGCCTCCGCCGTCACCTCGGGGCGGCTGAGCAAGCGCTCCAGCAGCGGCAGCAGGTACGCCAGCGGCTTCCCGCTGCCCGTCTCGGCGGCGCACAGCGCGCGGCGGCCGCGGCGCAGCGCGGGGATAGCGAGGCGCTGCACGGCCGTGGGCCGGCCGATGGAGAGCCGCTCCAGGCCGGCCAGCAGCGCCGGCTGCAGCCCCAGATCGGCGAAGGTCGGGCCCTGTCCCGTCTCAGCCGGCGGCGCCTGCAGTGCGGGAGCCGCCTCCTGCGAGGGCTCCAGCTGGAAGTAATCCCCGTACGCCTTCCGGTGCTTCCAGCCCGCCGACACCAAGGGCGGCTGCTCCCAGCGCCCCACCGTCTGCCAGCGGGGCTGGCTCAGCTCCGGCCGCCGGCTCCGCAGCAGAAGCTTCCCGGGGCGCGGCGCCGCCGCCTCTCCCTGCCCGCGCCGCCGGCGCTGCGCGCCCCCCTGCAGGCGCTGCCGTAGGGCCCAAGGGACGCGCACCACGGCCGCGGGGGACTGCGGGCTCCCCGCGGCCGCTGTTCCGCTGCCCGCCGGCCGCCGAGGCAGCAGCAGCGGCAGGGCCAGCGCCGGCCCGGCCCGGCCCAGCGCCATCACGGCCCGCACGTGGGGCGGCGGCGCTGTCCGATGACGCCTGAAAGAGGCGCTGGCCCCGGTTCTCCCCGCCCCGCCGAGCCGCGGCACAGCCACGCCGGGAGGGTGAGTGCGGCGGACCGTGCCGCTCCGTTCTTTCGCCTTTTTCCGCTGCCGGCTGGGAGCCGTCACCGCGCCGCCACCGCGGGGGCGGCCTCGGCCCTGAGGGGCCCTGGCAGGGGCGGCGTGGGGCCCCTCGCTCGGGAAGGAGCCCGTGTGGCGGGGAGCATCTCCCGGCGCCCTCGGCTCCCTCAGGCTGGGTGAGCCTGTTCCCCGCTGCCCGGAGAGCCCTGTCACACCTGTCGGGGGACCCACCGCCCCTTCCCGGCAAAGGACTGTGTTTGCGGGCAGAAGTGACGCTCCATGGCAGTCCCCCTGGGCTCTGTCTTTCAGGTGGTACAGCAGCAGGAATGACGGTGAACACCCCGCTGTGCTTTAGAGGAAAGAAGATCCTGGCTCCAATGGTGCGAGTGGGAACACTTCCAATGCGTCTGCTTGCTCTGGACTACGGTGCCGATATCGTATACTGTGAGGTATGGAGAAGGAGCAGATGAGGCGTTTTTATCTGGTAACATTATTATTAAGAAAAGTACAAATGGACTTTTTTCATTTCATTTTCTTTTTACACATAGTTTTCCACTAAAATGAGGAAAGAAGAATCTCTGTGTCTTGAGGCATTTCTCTGAGCTATTTTCAAGTTATGGCAAACCCATATTTTAAGGCTGTTCAGTAGCTTCAAGTACTTTAGACAGAACACCATAACAATTTCCTCAAGTTGTACTTTTATTTTCGTTTGAGGGGGTAGTATTTTTTTTTCTATTTCTTTTTTCAGTAGAGTCAGAACTTTGAAGGAACTTTGAAGACTGACTTCATGTCTCATCTGGTTAGTTCTGCTGTGCATCTGTATATTTCACTCATAGCATTGCTCTCCTTGTTTCTTAAACACTTTTTTAAAATCTGGCTGAAATTGAGGTCTGGGGTCCCCTGCAGAAGAGCTTCGTGGACCTGTTAGAGTGGATCCAGAGGAGGCCACAGTGATGATCAGAGTGCTGGAGCACTTCTCTTACAAAACAGGCTGAGAGAGTTTGCCTTGTTCTCTTTGGAGAAAAGAAGGCTCTGAGAAGACCTCGCTGAGCCCTTCCAGTACATAAAGGGGGCTTTTAAAAAAGAGGGAGAAGAACATTTTACAAGGACAGATGGTGATATGACAAGGGGGAACAGTTTTAAACTGAAGAGAAGAGAGCTTTAGATTAGATATTAGTATTAGTATTTCTTTAAGCAGAGGGTGCTGAGGTATTGGGACAGGTTGCTCAGAGAAGTTGGTCTCTCTAGATAATTATTTAATAAAAGGGGCAACTGTTTAGAGCTGACTGGCTTAAACAATTCGACTCATTGACATTTTTTATTCTTTCTGCTCAGGAGCTGATTGACATAAAGATGCTGCAGTGTAAGAGGGTTATAAATGGTAAGTATGGCATTTCTTTTGATAACACCTGTAAGGAGTCTCTTATAATTACGAAAAAGGGTAATTATTTCTCTGAAGCATTTTTCTAGTGATTATAGTGATGTATCAGTACATATAATCTCACTGAATTGTGTCTAGGGGCTTACAGTAAACTTTTGAAGTGCTACCTTAGACCTGTCTGCTGCTGTATAGTTTGAAACTTTAGTTTGTTTGTTTGGATTGCAGTAGTGACAGTTTCCAACCATGAGTCTTTTTAAATGTTAGCTGTTTGTGACATGGTACCTTTTAGTTCTTCTGCAATAAGAAAGCAACATATACGAGATCTCTCTGTTTATCATTCATTTATTAACTTGATGGGCTGGACTTGGAATAACATGATTGTCACTGTAAGTTCTTAAAGTTCTTAAAAAGGTATCTTTGAGACCTGGCCCTGTTTGAGTGGCATAGAAACAGTTGTTTGCAGTGTTCCTGCTGGGAAACAGAAGTTCACTACAAATCTCCTTTCTCCTCCTGCCCCTTCCCAAAAATAGTACTGTTCATTCTGGCTAAGTCATCACTGGGCTTTGATACTTTTCAAAGAACATCAAATGACTTTGATGGCATTTCATTTATATACAAATGACATGGTCATATGACATTTTTTAAAATTTTTACATTTGTATAGAATTTTTGTCTGTTTTATCTGTTTCTCATTTCATACAGAAGTACTTGAAACAGTGGACTTTGTTGCACCTAATGAAAGAGTTGTTTTCAGAACTTGTGAAAGGGAGAGAGAACGTGTTGTCTTCCAAATGGTGAGAAACCAGATACTCTTCTAACAATGTAGTTAAATGAGGTAGTGCTGGTGACATGTTGATGTCAGCCTAAAGCAACTCTCCCTGATGCAGACTGTCAATTTCTTGATGTTTCCAGGGACAGGTAAAGTTTCACATCAAACGTTGCAGAATTTCTGAGCTGTTGGTACAAATCAAGATTCTGTCTGTTTTCAGAAGAGGTGATTAAGATAACCTCTGTGCTCTCCAGCAGCTTGTTTTTATAACAGGTATCTTAGATGTAAATTGTGCTGATGTCTGATCACACGTTGAAGTTTTTCACTGTCCTATAAACAGTCTCACTGGAAGGACTGAAAGAAATGGCATTGTTGAATATAGATAAGAGAGGATTAATTTGTGCATTAGCATTGCATAAATGAATTAAAGATTCTCTATGCAGAAGAGAAAAAGACAGTAATTTGCTCATAGAGACCACTCTGTAGGACAAGAGATGATGGGCTTGGAGGGAGGGAGTAGCGTGAGTGGACTGCGTTAGGTACTGAAAAGACCTTTTTCAGTGGTAATGTAGCCCTGAAATAGGTTGCTTGTAGAGTCTGTAGAACTGTTATTAGTGGAGGTTCTGAAGAACATTAAAATAGTTACCTATTGCTGAGGGGCTAAGAACATTTGATATTGCTGTAGGTGAAGAGGGCAAACAGATCTCTTTGGATCCTTTTTGTATCACCTTTTATCATCCAGTGGCTGACTCCTGTATGTGCTGTAGGTAAATGTTTTAAGTATCCAGTGTGCCTCTGAGTGGGTCTCTGTCTGTAGTAAATGTTCAGAACAAATACAGTTGTACACAGGTGCAAGTAAGCACTTTGGTTTTTTATTAATTTGATGATATTTTGTAATTATAAATCCTCTTCTTTTACCAACAGGGTTCAGCAGATGCTGAAAGAGCCCTGGCAGTAGCTAAGCTTGTGTAAGTCATCTACTCTCACCGCCTTTCTATCATGGGTTTGTCTGGGGTTTTTTTGTACAAGACAATTTTTTTGTAGAAGACAATTTTTTATGATTGAGAGCATCAGCGTAGCTCTTGATGGAACCAGGAAAAGTTCAGCTGCATATATTCCGTGCTGGGATGGCTTTTTGCTGGTGCAAATGTGTCCTTGATCTCTCCAGTATGAATGGGTATTGCACAGCTGCAAGACCAGTATACCTGAAAATGTCCCTTACTGTTTGTGGCTTAAAGCCTCCAGTAATGTGTTGTGCCAAAATGAAAAGTGACTCTCAAAAAGGAGGTCTTAAACCTCCATTTAAATAGATGGAAGTTTCAATAGGACTTGCTGTAGTGATTGTAGTGAATTTAGTGGTGGATTTGAGTGCTTCTGCACAGCAGTGGTTATTGAAACCTGTGGACAGGGTGATCTTCAGACTACCATTAAAATTTTTATATTTAACTTAAATAAGTGAGAGGCGTAAAATTCAGAAGTTCAAGCAAACTTTACCTTAAGTTCTCATTTAAGCCTTGATGACAATGGAACGAACTACCTGGAAGGAAGGATATCTGTTTCTTGATATTTGTTCTAATATGCTAAAAATAGTTTAATTTTTTCCTTCTCTCTCAGAGAGAGTGATGTGGCTGGTATTGATATCAACATGGGATGCCCAAAAGAATATTCTACTAAGGTAAGTAGATTTTGATTACTCTTAAATGGGCCTTTTCTGTCTTTCTGGTGTGGAATGTGAAATACATGGTCTAGTTTTCAAATTCAAGTAGTAAAAATTGAGAAAAAAATTGAATTTAATTTCTTGTAATAAACAGAAGACTCTCAAAAGTGTCATAGCCCTAATACAGTAAAATAATGTAGGCTGTTAGAAATTAAAGTCTTAAAGGCTAGATAAAATGAAGTGTTTTGTTTAGGGTATTGAAATGTTTTTCTGACATCATTAATTTGTTGGGTGAGTGAAAAAAGTTCTGCCTAGCTTAATAAAAATTGAAATCAATTTGTCATAAGAGTAAATAGATGGCAAAAAACAGTCACAACTTAGTAATGCTGAATTCAGTTATTTGTCAATTTTAAGTGGGAGGACAATGGATCAGTTAAAACCTGATTCTAATTTAATTTTTTTTTTGTAGTAAAGCACATGCAGTTCTAAATTAAACTGTTACTTCTAGTCTGTGACTAGAACAGAGCATTCAAACTGGTTGTTAGGACTGTTAAGCCATTTGGTGCAGAGATAAAGGATCAATAAATTGCACCATGGCGCTCCATTTTGATGTCAACTGCTCCACAGAACCATAATTAAGATCAAAACACCAAAATATCCATCTTGTACTAGAGTGAAAGATCAAAACTTCAACTGCTGGTGAATGGTTATTCTCCAACAATAGTTCTGGGTCAAAAAAGTTTGTTCAAAAAAGTTGGTGGCCTCTGCATCTATGTATGCAGATGAAACAGTGTGGGAAAAACAGGTAAAATATTCAGTTGTTCATAACTATGTTAAATATTCATTATTTCTGTTCAATAAAGGCACTTAATTTGTCTTAGTCTCTTTTTTAAATGTAGGGTGTAGACAGAAAGTACTGACTTAAGGACCTCTCAAATGTGGTGTGTAATGTTAAAACAATAAATCTTTTCAGCTGTCAATTAATGAGGAGAAACTGGAAGATTATATGTGCTCAAAATAGCTTTTTGAAATCCTATCCATTCAATAAAGTGATAAGAGCAAGTTGATGCCCTGAATTTCTGCTTAATTATTCTGATACAGGTCTAAGAAATGTTGCACCAAAGTGTTCACTGATGCTCCTGTATTTTAAATTTTGCTATTTTTTTCCTTAATACAACGTTGTGCTTTTGTTATGGTCTGCTATTAGGCAAAACAATTGAGTTGAAAAACGTGTTTGCCTGATGGGTAACAGCTTCTGTCTATTTTCCCAGGGAGGTATGGGAGCAGCACTGCTGACTGATCCTGACAAAATTGAGTCTGTAAGTATCACCTTGTGGGGTTGGAGCTGCCTTTGAAAGAATTGTGCATTGTGCTCTACTGGCAGCAGGAATGAGTTGCATAGACAGTAAATTTATGATTGCTGGAGTGGAATATTCTGTTTAGGACACTGGAATTAAGGTTATAAACAAATATTCCTAATTTACTTCTCATTTCCATTATCTGGCCTATACAATTGCTAGCTTCTTTCTTCTCAGTTTGAAAACTTCCAGTGTGGTGCAGTATTTGCGAGTTTTACGTGTCTGTGCATGCAATCTGAAATTATCAGAGTTCACTGGCCACCTCATATAAAAAGCAGTGTTGAAACTCCAGCAGCAGTTAATTGCTCTCTAAAAATCCAGTTGAAATCAGCAAAGAAGTGGAAGTAAAAATGTCTTAGACTGGAAGTAGGCTTGTGTATCTACTGGATAAAAAGGTATATTCAGTTACAGATTGTATGTCTGCCTAGCATGTAAGATTCTTTATAGAGGAACAGTAAACAGTATTACATTATTCTAACATTTTCAAGAGGGAGAAGAGGAGAGTTTTAGTAATGCCACTGTTGTGATCAGGATTTTGTCTTTTTTTCCTTTTTTTTCAGATATTGACCACCCTTGTTAAAGGAATTTGTAAACCAGTAACCTGCAAAATCCGCATTTTGCCTTCAGTAAGAACATAAATCATTGTGCTGAAGTGTTCAGCTGTAATTTCTCCAATTTATTAATCAGTTAGAATATATATTGTTCCAGTACGTTTCACTGTACACCTGTTGCTGTGAAATTACAATTTGTAATTGCTGTGCCAGCCTGAATGGTTATCTGACCTGCAAGGTGCACAGTGACTGTGGGCTTGTCAGATTCCATGATATGCAAGGGCACAGAGGCTTTTATCCTCTAAATTTCTCAATTGAGTCATTTTTATGTCATAGAGGTACAAAAGGGTTTAGGACAGCACCCTCAAGGAGCCAGTAGACACTGTTAATTCCTGTTTTTCACATGAAGTAGCCAATAAATTAATGTTTTCTGTTCTTTCTGACTAATTTCTCTTCCATACTGTTTTCCTGTTCTTGCATTTAGAACAGCCAGTGAAGTTACAGGGTCTGTCTTTTTCAGAATCTTTTCCCAGACTTTTTTTACAGCTGATGTATCTTCCTTACTGCCTTTTTTTTTTTTTTGCAGATAAATTCTCTACATATTTTTAAACCTCCAAGAGATGATTTGCCTTCTCTTTTAAAGACTGATTATTTTGCATTTGGTTATTAAATTACCTGCCTAGATACTATGATTGCATATGACCTAAATAGATATTTTAGTAGATGGATGAACTGTACCTGAGCCAGGTTTGTTCAGAAGTTGTTTATGTGTTGAGATAAACAAATGAAGCTTGTGTGAAAAGAATCAGTAACCCACTCTAAGATCATTTTGGTTCTGAAGTATTAAATCAGA
The DNA here is from genome assembly GCF_049639895.1 of Pseudopodoces humilis. Classification (NCBI taxonomy): domain Eukaryota; kingdom Metazoa; phylum Chordata; class Aves; order Passeriformes; family Paridae; genus Pseudopodoces; species Pseudopodoces humilis. The sequence goes on along the minus strand of NC_142213.1, from coordinate 9,217,865 downwards.
GAACTGGCACCTTTATCCTAGAGCCTCTTCCTTTTTGTTTCAAGCTGGTTTTGTATAATGTCATCCATCAGAACAACAGGTGAGCTTCTGGCTCAGCATCCCTGCCAACTGGGACAGTTGCAGTTTCCAAAGACTGAATCTGATATATTTGGGATGAGCCACAGGTACTCCTCCAGCTCTTGAAAGGAAAATTTGCCTTAGGTTTTTTTCATTCTCCCTTTGCCTAAAGATGCATAAGACAGGCTGACGCAGCAGTGTGTCCATTTTATTTCTGCTTGTTAAGAGCATTTTACCTCCTTGAAAATATACTGGGCCTTTTGATTTACTGGGCACGTATGAATATCCTTAGAATTTTTTAGATGCTGGTTAACATTTTTAAGACACGTCTGAGAGGAATATTTATAGTTGTGTGATTGCTTGTTAGGTTGATTTCAGAAGACGTCCTCTTACTGAAAAGCATTTTAATTACAATTTAGAGAATAGTCATTAGGACTTGCTAATCAAGTGTTCCAATAATTTTCAATTGACAGTCTGAAAATCTGTTGGAAAATATTCTCCTGCTACAGAGTATTATGTTACCTGGTTTGAGAAAATTTGTAATCTGTATATTCAAGGAAGCATTGAAAATGGATTCTTATTTTTTCCATAGCATATAGTTCTTTAACAGATGAATATATTAAATGGTTGTACGTGTTGGGTGTTATTGTGAAAGTCAGGAATCACATCCCTCTTGATAAAAGACTTGCAGCATTTATTTGTACAGTGGTCTCATGATAGTTACTCTTTTTGCATTGAATTAAAATCATGTCAGTCTGTCTTATTCCTCAGGTTGAGGATACTGTCAATCTGGTGAAGAGAATAGAGAAAACTGGCATTGCTGCCATTGCAGTCCATGGAAGGTAAATTGATTTTAGGTGAGAAAGACTTTTTGTTTGTTGATGACTGTAGCACAGTATGACTGATGTGAGTATACTCTAAATGTAATATGTCCTTCTGATTTCAACTGTTAACTGATTTTGTGTTCTAGGAAATCAAGTCAATAATTAGGGAATTGAATTGCTTGCTGCTCTTTTCCTAAAGAGCATAAATATTTTCCTAAATATTCGTTTTCAAAAACCAAATAAAACTAAAATTATCTTGCCTGCTTTGTATCTAAAAGATCAAATACATAAAATAAATAAGCTGAAACAAGTATATCCGGATAATCATTGTCACATCTGCTGTGGTTTAGAGATCTATAAATTCCACAGGAAATCTTTGGTCTTGTCTTTTTTTTTGTTTGTTGGAAAGGAAGAAGGAGGAGAGGCCTCAGCACCCTGTCCACTGTGATGTGATCAAGGCCATATCTGAAGCTGTCTCCATTCCAGTAATAGCAAAGTAAGTTGGATTAATTAGCTCATTATGGTTAGGTGCCTGTACTTAAGATTTCCAAGTGCAGGAAGAAGAGCCATGATTAATTATATTAATGTTGTTAATTTTTAGTGGAGGATCTCATGACTTCATCAAAGAATACACAGACATTGAAACCTTCCAGAAGGCGACAGCTGCCTCATCAGTCATGATTGCTCGTGCTGCCATGTGGAACCCCTCTATCTTCAGAAAAGAGGGGTTTTGCCCCTTGAAGGATGTCATGCAAGATTACATCAAATATGTATGTTTTTTCTAAGATCTTGTAATTAACATTGTTTAGAATTGTTAATCCAAATCGTACTGCCATTTCTTAATTCCATTTCAAAGTGTTGGTTCTGGGAGTATTTTAAGATAATGCATGTGACACGCAATCAACCCCTGCCTATTCTGTTTGATTTTGTTCAGAAAAAAATATGCTTTTTCACCATAGTTCTGTGTCTTTGGGAACATTTATGAGATTTACCAGACTATCTAAAAATGTAAAGAAATTTAAAACTATGTAGTGCAACTCTTTCAAAGTCACAGTTGTACAAATTGAACAGAATATTATGTATAGTGCACAATATTGAATATAGAATATTGAACACAGAAGTGAAGGAATATTAAATACTCAGTTGCTCCTAGATCAGTTTTTAGAAATTAATTACTTTTCACAAATAGTGTCAAGAAATATTCACAGTAGGGAAGCAAAGGGAATGATTTGCCAATAAAGTAATGCTGTATTGTAGTGCTGTTGCTCTATTAGCCAAGTCATCTCATATATGAAGTTTTATCCATTATTCAAAAGACAATATTTTAATGACATAATAGGAAATTAGTCAGAAATCTGTAACTTTGATCATGTCATCAGTTCAAATTCTTTTTTTTAACTTGAGCTTGCTGTTAATCAGCTACTTACTAAAATATCAGTGCATTGCTAGTCAATGATGTAAACAGGTCAACTCTTTCTTCAGAAGTATATGAGTTAGTTGAATTTTAGTTCATGAAGTCATGCCAAAATAATCAGATTATAGTCACACCCATGGGTAGTATTGAGTATGTTACTGAGGAGATTGCACTGTGGTTTTCTTTTCAAAAATAATTGTGAAAGTCATCAAGACACCATGTGCAGTATAGAAGATAAATTTGTTTGGTGTGTTTTTAAATTCTTTGTCTCTTTCCATCAGGCAGTGAGATATGACAATCACTACACCAACACTAAATACTGCTTGTGTCAAATGCTAAGAGAGCAGTTGGAAACTACTCAGGGTAAGAAGCTTCATGCTGCACAGTCCACACAGGAGATCTGGTAAGCATGGACTTCAGAAAAGGAGTAGTACTCTGTCAAACTTGCACACCACTTCCCTGTCTAGCACTGCCTGGCATTTCACACTGTCAGGAGAAGTTGCAGAAACCCCCCAAAAAGTCCAGATGGGAGATGTGAAATAACAGAGTCAACTTTTCCAGGTTTCCCCCATGCTCAGACGTTAAATCTTTAACCCCAAAATTCTCTATATTCAGCATGCTAATTTGAGTGGTGCTTCACTGAGAGACAGGTATTTATCCAGTATTTGCATGAAGTGATTAAGAAAAATTTGAGCTTGTCTGAAATTTTGCTGAACTTGTCTTCTTCCAAGGATATTTATTTGATTTAGCTTTCCCTCTTGCATGTAGTTTTTTTAATGTTACTGGAATATTTATAGTACATTTGTTTTAAAATGAACCCTTAGAAACCATGTATCAGGGTTGTATGGTATTTAAATGTAGTTTTTTGTGCTGCTTTTCATACCTGGAATATCCTAACGAATGATGGCAATCTTTTTGAGGAAATCAAGTAGCTTTAAAGAATCTTACCATCCTGCACATCTGAAACAGACCGGATGAAATTTTTCAGTTGGAGAGACAGAAATGAAAGAAAAAAAATTTTGAAAGAAACCATAAAATAGGCAGATGAATAAAGAATTTGCACAGAACTAGGGGAGTTCAGGTTTGGACACATCACAGACTGAACAAAATAAAACTCTGAGCTTGTATGTGTCATATCCATGTTGTGTGTTATAATTATCCCTCTGATTGAAGGGAGGGGAAGAGTTTCCTTGTCTTTTTATAAAATGAGCAGTCTGAAACTCTTTGATATATAATGTGTATAAAAATGGACGGAAATACTGAAAGCCTGAAATATTTCGAAAAATAATTTATTAGTTTCTAGCAAACCCTATTCAGCATTCTTTTCATGTCCAAAATAAATGGAAATGCTTGCAATCTTTTTTCAATTTTATTGACTTTTACCAATTTTGGCTTTCTATAAATAATTCTGTCCATGATTATTGCCTTAGAGTACAATGAAGGGAATTTGTATTGCATATATAAAGTGAACGAGCCTTCATTATTCTTAAAGGAGCAGTATAATCCACGAACAACATTTCAACTTTGCAAGTTACTTTTCACTTTGGCAACTTAAAGAATTTAACACGTTTTAGTATTAACAGACAGATTAGATATTAGATTAACAGACAGACAGATATTAGATAGTAACAGACTATCTATTTTGATTATAGATTTTGTGTTTAGGAAAAAAGATGTTGTATAGATTGGAACTCAAATCTTTTGCAGCTTCAAAAAAGCCTTAGCCCAAATGGCGTTGGTGTTTTCTGCTGCATGAATAGCAATGCATAGTCTGCAAAGTAGACACTGTAAAGTAACAGTTTTGCACAGGTAATTAGAGATGTCATAGTTCATACACATAAACACTGGATAGAGATCTAGTGTAAAACTATGGGATTTATGTGCTATGCTTAGCAATTCTTTAGGGACTTCCAAAATCAAACTCTTGTTTTCGTACATGTGATGCAATACCAACTTCAAAATGGGCTAAAGCAATGTGTGTGAAGAGAGGGGGTCAGAGAGAGCCATTTGAAAATTTATGGAACTGCTTTCTGCCAGCACACTTGGTCTTTTAACCCCTGTTCTGAACAACCTGTTTCCTGTCCAGATAACTGAGGGACAGTCAGTTTTCTAAAATGCAGCAGTTTATCTTCAGACAAAAATAGTGCGTAATTCTGCTGTCTCCTGGTGGTGAGGATGGGTTACAGCCATTTGAGCTTTAACCTCAGTGCTGAATGTAAGAGAACAGCCTGCTCCTGTTCCCACAAAACATTTACATAGCAGTGTGTAATAAATTTGCCTTCCCTTAGAAGCATAAGTTAGTATTGTTCAGCTTCATTGCTTTTTTGCCTGGAGCATTGGAGATGGCTTTCTGGGCAGAATTCATTTTGTAATTGAACAGCCCCATATCAACCAGCATCCTCATAACAGAAAAAGAAGTTTCTTTTCTGCTGCAGGTTTTATTGCCATTATCATCTGTAGAAAATCAATAGTCTCATTTTTTCAAAGTAGATCCAGCCTGCCATGATTTTGAAATTTAAAAGGATTTGAGGCTTTTGCCTTTGACTAAAATCCTGGTTGCTCCTTCCCTTTATTTGGGCTTGTGAATAATACTCTGAAGTCAGAAAATCAGAGGTATTGAGGGGTTTGGATGCTATAGTGTTTATTGCTTATAGTATTTTTAATCACTATAATTAGAAGAAGAATCTTTTCTCTACTTCTTGCTTGTATTGCCCTTGTGGGAGCTGAAGGACCAGATTTCACTCTGAGATGTTTGTTCGCTGATTCATCCAACTGCAAGTTACTCAAATGAGCTAATAACTTGAACATTGCAGGACCTGTATTTCTGGCTGATGCTGCCTGTACTTCCAGGCTACAAATTGTACGTGTAGTGCTGGAAATCAGAATATTCTTTTTCTACTTGTAGCTCAACAATGTCTGGTAAGAATTGAAAGAGAAACAATGTAATGCTACTGTGCAGAATATAGGCACACTTCCACTTCACTCTCTGTACTCTTAACATATACTAAAAACACAATTGATTTCTACATTTTGTTTCTCTGTCATAAAAGTGATACAAAAGTTTGTAAATTGATGTGTAATATAAAGGAATTCTATTTGCATAGTGAAGTCTTTGAAATGGGTGACTTCTATGAAGAAACCACAGCTATTTTTGAAGCAAAGAAAACATCTTTGGAAACCAAGATGCAAGATGAAGATGACCAAATGGAAGATCCAGATGTAATAAAAATGGCTGTTAGATTTGACAAGTAAGCATGCTAATCAAGTTTTTCACTCTCTTGCATCTTTGAGTAATAACTGTGAGGTTGACAGTGTCTTAACAGTTTTTTGAAAATGATGATTTGCAAAACAGAACTTACTGAGTGAAGTCCTATGAAGCAATAAGTGAACATCATTGCATAATCACCACTCTTCCTGTGCTATCTGGATGTTGTAGGATGTTCTTTAGTTCCAGGCTTCCTGAGACTGCTTAATTCTCTCAGTTAACTTGTTAAAATGCTGAGTGCTCTAAAAGAGAGAAAAAAATAATATGTCTATGTAGAAAAGTATATTACAAAGGTGTAGAGTTCAGTTAGTTTTAGTGAAATTTGACTAAAACATAATAATTTTTCTATAAGAAGTCCTGAACAAATTTTTAATTAAATTTAATAATAATAAATTTAATAATAATAAAATTTAATAATAATAACATTTTAATTTTTAACAAAATTTTTAATACTCTTCTTAGAGTATTCTAACATGCTCATCTGAAGTCTTCTGTGTTCCACTCATAAGCTATTCCTTGAAAAATTAATTCATTGAGTTGAATTCTATTTTATATAATTTTTAATTATATTCTGTGAAGCCTATAGAATTGCTGTTACTTTCAATGTGAAACTCGTGTTTGCTGATTTTGCTAAGAGGCCTATCAAACAGCTGAAGAAGAATGGGATATGTAATATGCTCAACAAATCCAGTCATAATGCTTTAATATTTAGAGGATATATTACCTGACTCCTTGAGAACTGCATACAGATTTTATAATAATTTTTTTGTTCTGTCACATGCAAGGGGCTGTAATTCTGTGTCAGTAATTGAATAAATTCCTACATTTCCTACCCTTTTTTCATTTGATTACTGCTTTGTAACAGAAGCAGCTTCTCCTTTTTTCTACTAGTTTATAATTAGTACTTATAATAAGCAGTACCAAACTGTATCTCTTTTCTGTGTTGCATATTTAGTTAGAATCTCCTTTCTGGTAAGTATCTCTTCGCTAGCTGTATTACTATGGAATGTAAATATTCAGGAAGAATTAATAGAAAACTTGAGATTTTATTTTAGGTGTTTTGTCACACCTATTATTTGAGTTACCTAATGAGGAAGAAGCATCTTTTTCATAATCTGAGCTGTAAAATTAAACCTCAAATAACTGGTAGAAATAATACAATAAGCAGCACCGTCTGTTTTAAAATAGAATTTTGTGCACAGTTGTTGACCACAAATTTTTCTGCCTAGGCGAGAATATCCACCACAGATCACTCCAAAAATGTATCTTCTGGAATGGTGTAGGAAAGAAAAGCATCCCCAGCCTGTTTATGAAACTGTGAGTCAATGAAAAGCCCTTTCAAACCTCTTCCTCTGCCTTGTATATGAAATTAAGTATTTTAGGACTCAAGGTACTGAGAAATTCTGCTTCCCAGTCTGGTGTAGCTCTTTCAGAAAGCAGCTGTAGAAATGGTAATGCACATGGGTATGAAAATAGCAGCTTATTTTACTAGAAAATAAAAAACTAAAAGTCAGACCTTCAGTCTGCTATTGATTCATGTGTGAAAGAATTTGCTGTATTTTTTTGACCATTATATAGAAGCCCGTGGCTGACTTCCTTTTACTACATATGTGAAGTAAAGAATTAAGTCTTGTAATGTTTTCTGTTGCTCACTGTTACAGAGAGGAACTGTATGGGACAGGAGCACCTGTTTGGTTAGATGGCGACATTATTTGATTACTTTTTATTTTTGTAAAGCAAAAAATATTTGCAGCTTGGACAATTGCTTATTTTTTTTAATGTTGATTATGTATGGTGAAATTTATGCTCTGAGTTAGAGTAATTTTAAAGTTATGTTACTTGTTTTTCTTTATACCTATATACCTTTTAGTCTTTATACCTATGAAGGAATGTTGATGATGTTGTTTCTTCTGTAAATTACATGACTGGTTTTTGACAGCCCCTTCCCTTTTAATTCTTTTTTTCTACAGGTTCAAAGACCACTGGATAGATTATTCTGTTCAGTAGTGACAGTAGCTGAGCGAAAATACCGATCAACTCTGTGGTAAGCCATCCTTAATGGGTTTTTCAGATGGATTTTTGTTTCTGAAATGTTGCTTAAAATCTTACATTAAAAGGGTATTCCAGTTTATTTTATAATAAAGGTCAACTAAAAGCTACCTCCTAAAGCTACCTCTAGGAGGGAGAAAGGATTAAAAACTTCTGAGAATTGAATGTGACAAGAGGAAGTAAGTACTGGCATAATCAAGTAAACGGTTACAGGTTTTAATTCACTTTTTGTTAGTCCACTAGTTGTATTGGAAAGGGAGCAAATAGGTGACGCAGTTCCATTCTGTATGTGATGAGTTCAGAAAGAAGCCAAGGGAGGCAGAGGGGAATGTTGGAGGAGGTTATGTCTTCAGCCACGGCAGCAGATCCATTCCCAATAAGAAGTCAGGACTGAGAGTCTATATCTAGTGAAGCAGAGGACAGTACACTGAGTTCTTGGAGATCACAGTTAATTAGCAGCTACATCCAGGGCTACTGTAAAGTTTCATGATGGTATTTTATACAATCATCTATTAATACCAGAGCTGACTTGAGGCATTTTCACCTAAGGTGATCTTGATTTAACTGCAAAGCTAGAGCTCAGGATTGAACATTTTAAACAGGACAAGTGCACACAACTGCTTTGCAGCCTTCCTGTTCAGAGACTTTAGGAAGCTATGCTGATACGAAATTTTGAGAAGAAAATGTTTTAAAATACTGACTTCCACAAATGTGTGATGTGCAGTCTTTCTCAGAAATGACAGAACTTTTATTATTATGGAGCAGTTCCTGCTTTTGTCAGCATCAGTGAACTTACACATCTGCCAGAGAGTATACCTACGCCTGAGCCTCTTTCAAGAAGAGTGATCCTTCATAAATGTTTTGTTTAGTGATCAGATTTGTAAAAGTTTCCTTTCTGAGGATTGTGTGGGCCAAACACACATTGACTGTGTGCCTTTGAAATGAAGAGTGTTTTGAGAGACAAGACCTGATAGAGACAGATTTTCTAGGAATATTGCATCAGAAGTGTTGCATCAACACTTGACACCTAGCAAGATTGAAATAATTTCTGGAACTGACCGGTTTTGTTCCTCTGCTGTGAGATGGCTACAAATGCTGTTTGTTTCATGATGTTGCATCAGAGACAGGAAGTTGTGTCTTGGCAGTGTAGAGACCTCAGTTTCTACTTTTACGTGTGCTCTGTGTGCTTGCTCTTCAGGGACAAGTCCAAGAAACTGGCAGAACAGGCTGCAGCTATTGTCTGTCTGAGAACGTTGGGTGTCCCAGAGGGAAAGCTCTGTGAGGGAGAAAATCACCTGATTAACAAACGCAAGAGGGGAGACCAGGAGTGCTTGATTAGCAGAGGCCATGGAGAAGATCTTGCTGAGCCTTCCCATAAAAAAGCTAATTTTATTGAAGAAACTTCTGACAGGAATGTGCCGAAGATGCCACGATAGCATGGAAATTAGATGTTTCATGCCTGTGCAGCCACAAATGAGATCTTATTTGTATATCTTGCTGTTCACATTTCATTTGGATTCTCTCAGAGACAGATAAATTTCCTAGTTGTGAAAAATGCCACTGAGATGTTTACTGTTCACCACTCGCTGTCCCTATGGTGCCTTTTAGGTGATAATTAGGAACTTGATTTTAAAGAACATGGAGAAGTTAATCCCAATAATAAACTTTTTTAAAATATCAGGTATTTTAAAAGCAATTTTGTCATTGGTTTGTCATTGCTTGTTTTTTATTTATAATAAGTCTACAGTGTGCTGGTAAGAGATGTATTAATACATCATCCACAAGCAGAGGAATGAAACTGCAATTAATCAGAAAAATCAATGTAGGAAAATAATTACTAGCAAAGTAGACATGGTTGTGTCAACTGAGTTTTATGCATGTTCTGCAAACTTCGTTTACATTCCTCATGTGTATCAAGAAGAAGTTTTTTTTTAGAGAGAAGGACTTTAAAATTGTAAGACAATTATTAAAATAATGTTCTTCTGTGATAATTTCTACTACATTTTGCCTTTTAGAAATATGACAGTAGAATTAACCATCCTTTCTTGGTCTTAGATGTTAACAATTGTGTCTTCCCAGTAAGGAACTGGAGCCACACCTGGTAGCAATGACTTTTTTGAATGAAGACCCTTTGAGTTTTGTCTTTTGAACTTAGAAGTCCTTGTAAATGTCTACAAGTAGATTACTTGCAGTAATGGCCATCCAAATATGGCCTTGCATGTTCTTGAAATGTGACCTTGTTTGTCTCAGTAATCAGCTGTTGGTGATACAGGGGTATTGATCAAAGGCCCGTGTTCTCTCCTTTGTTTTCCATCATCACAACTACCTATTAAACTGTAAGTAAATGCTATATGCCAAGAGAGGATACAGACCCTGTCTGATTCATGGCAACTCAGCTGAGCTTGTCTGATATAAGTTAGAGTTCTGAATCCTCAAAAGAATGCCAAAAGAATTCAGAGATTTTTGTTATTAACAGTTTATTGAAACGGTGGCTTAGTTTCCCCCAACAGTGTGAGGGATCTTGAGATTTGCAGCTCTGGTATGAAAACAAAGTGATGGGAATGTATCATGCCATGATCTCTAAACTACTTTTTATAAAGAATGTGCAAGATATAATGCATTTGGTCATAATACATAAATAATCTTTCTATTTAAAAATTTGATTCTTTTCCTCAAGTGATAGTGCCAAATTAAACTTTCTTTTAAAAAGGAAGAACAATATCTCATCAGATAATATTCAGGGTTGTGAAGTTAAAATGTCTGCTGTTTCAGTTAGAGTAATTGACAGTAAATCTATACAGTCTAGGAAGAAGGAAGCTTCCTTGTTCAATTTGCACATTGCAGTAAATGCACTTTAATATGTTTACATTCAATATCATTTAGTGCTACAGTTTTACTCTGAAGCACTAAAAAAATTTGCAGTATTAATCAAATTTCAGAAGTAGCCTGTTTTCTAGTATAAGTTCTATCTGGATAGCTTACTTTTGTCAGAACTATTTGGAGCCATAATAATAAAGAAAAAGTCATTTTTAGGTCCTGCTACCGGTGTAGTTTGTAAGGTCTAATGTAATAGAATCATGGAATGTTTGAGTGTGAAAAAGACCTCTGGAGATTGTGTGGTCCAAACCTGTGCTCAAAGCAGGGTGAACTAAGTCAGGTTTCCCAGGACCATGTCTAAGTAGGTTTTGCACATCTTCAAGGATTGAGACTCCGCAGGCTTTCTTGGCAACCTCTTCCAGTGTTTGAGCACCCTTAAGGTAGGCAAAAGTGGGGATTTTTTCCTTTTTCTACATGGAATATCCTGTATTTCGATTTGTGCCCATTGTCTTTCATCCTGCCACACAGAAGGATCTGGCTTAGTCTCATAATCATTCTCTAAAAGGAAAATTCAATCTTTGGTAATATAGGTGGTGATGCTTAAATACAGTGTGAACTTGTATGGCAGCACAATTACTGTGGATCAGTGGAAGTTACAGTGGATTGGGATGAGTTTATAGGTAAGTCAGTCATGAAGAGCGTGTTATTTCTCTTTTGACTCAGAAAGAAACCCAAAAAATTTCTCAGGAGAAAGTGCCACTGCTGACTTGTACTTCTTAAAGAAGCAAGATAGGGTCATTGAGTTTAGAAGGCAAGGCCTTCATAATAGTGTTTGTACCATGGGGGTTTTTATTTCTGTTACTCTGTCATGTGATGTGAATGTGCATCCTCCTGCCTCCGTAGTGAGGTACAGCCTGTGCAGACTTTTCACATTGCTTCCTTCCAGCCAGTGACTCCATGCAATTCAGAGCACAGGTTTGTGGTGAGAGGTGGGTGTTCCAGTGTTGCTTCAGAAGGTGTAAATCTTGGGTTCATTTGAACAGCTGAGCAGATTTCTGCAGGATGCTGTCAAAAATTCACATGTAAGTGTAATAGAAAATAGATACCTTAACACAGGTATGAGTACCAGCCTGGAGTTGCTTTATTACTCATATTACAGAATATGTGCCTTGGCTTTGTTGCTGTAGAGAGTTGGATAAAACTTGCTGCATAGTTTGCTATGAGCAAAATAAATGTTAACACTAGTCTGCAAAGTGTGTGTATTAAATCAAATGGGTGCTAAATGTTGAGGGGTATATTTTTGTTTTCTAATAACTGCATGTTTTCAAATCCTTCCTGAAATTATTACATAGTTGCCAATGTTACACTGACTCCTCTTAACTCTCTGCACTGGTTGTACACATTAGCAGGGTTGTCTGTGCTGTAGTTATGGATAGGCCAAACAGAGCCTGTGAAAATGACAGTGAGGAGTCACTCTGTTGGAATGAGCTTTTAATGCTAAATATAGAAGGCCTGCAGTTCTGGCAAATGGCTAGAAGGCGTAACATTTGACATCTTTGATCAGTTTCAGGAAGAACCAAAGAAAAGTTGCTCTTGTGTATGTAGATGTATGTACTTGTCAGAATGTTGTGATTTAATGTATTTCTGTTACATACTTTGATTCCTTGTAACTCTGTTAGAACTAATGTGTGATGACTTATCCTACTTCGATCATTGAATTCGTCCTAACCAGTTCTACTGATAGGATAATTGTATTTATCGTGTGTGTTCCCTTCTCAGCACCAGTGGTAATTACTTCTGTGACCAGTGCTTTCCTCCTAGAAATCACTACATCCGCATTGCTTTTAAAGAGCAGCTGGTTACTCTGAGTTTCTGCCGTGCTTCTCTTCCCTGCTGTACCTTGCTGAAACAGAAGGTGGCGGGTTTTTTTATTGTTTTCAGAAAAATACGCTGACTTCTGCGGTACTTACCAATCCAGTCATTGCACTTCAGCATTCTTGCATAGGGTGGCAATTGAGACCACAGCTGGATTGGAGGATATTTAGCTTCACTTTTCAGAAACCTCTTTTTATTCTTCTTTTTCCTTTCTTTCTTTTTTTTTTTTTTGTTAAATTTAATGTAGTGTGAATATGATACTTGGTCAATACTGATGAAAGCTGTGCTCTGTGCTCTATTCTAAGTATTTGCTTAATGAAAATGTTTCACTATTAATCCCGTGGAACTCTGTGAAACAACTGGAGGGTTTTTTGTTCCATCAGCCAAAAAAGCAGTTGTATTTTTTCACTTGCTAGTGATGCTGCAGGGAGTATTTGTAATGATACCTGCCGAAGTGTGGTCCATGGGTGTGGGGAGAACTATAACTTGTCCTCCCTGTATTCTGCTTGCTAGAAATGTGAATGGGAATGCAGAGATATTTTTACCAGCCTTTCGTGTGGGTGCACTCACTGTGGGTCTACCTCCAGGGCCTTGCTGGCTGGAATGCTTTTTGGAATGTCCCGGGCTCTCAGCCCAACCCCGCCCTGGAATGTGAGGTTAAACGTTGGCGGTACAAATACAGAGTTTGAATATCAAAATCCTAGAGTTCCCCAGCACTGCAGTTTCAGACTGGCAAGTGAGCCACATGTCAGCTCAGCTGCTCTCCAGTTCAAAGAATAAGCGTGCCTCGGGTTGCTGGAGAAGGAGAGGGAGGTGGGATGGTTTTTGTTTTGGTTTGGTTTTCACTTACCCGTTATGACACGCAAAAGAACGTGCTTTTCAAACACGTCAACTGGCAAGATTGTGAGAGGTCCCAGACAGGTGTTAGCTGGAAAGAGTTTTCATTCACAAAAGCATTTGACTGCCTAGGTTAATCAAACCTAGGAGCTCAACATAATGAAAGCTATTGCCTTTTTAAACAGGAACCTACTTATATTTGGACTTGAGTCAAGGAGTGATGAGATGGCCTGTAAAGCTTAAGATCCATCTGTGCCACAGTGCAGGAGGCCAGTGCTTGAGGCTTTGAGTCAGAGGTGCTGATGACAAAGCTGATGAAAAACATTAAAAGCTAAACATGGAAAGTTAGTCTTTGGTGAAGAGGGGGTGCATCAAGTATTGCTAAAAAGCAGTTGCCTAGGTCAATCGAGGAGAAGAACTGCTGAGCTCCAGGGGGAGTCTGGTTCAGTCACCCGTATTCCAAGGAGCTCTAACCTCAGTGAGCTTTGTGAGAGGAGGCTTAAAATATGCCTCACTTGTGGTGTTCACTTAGCTCCCAAATGAAATTGTGTTGCAGGAGCTAATGTGAATCAGCTGTTAAACGTCTATCAGTTAAACAAATAAATACTTTTCCCTTGCCCTGGTGTGGTGGGACAGTCTCTGTTTTCTGTTTTTAGAAAATGAGTGTCTGCGAGATATCCTATTGTGAGAGTTTACAGAGCACTGTAGTACAAATCTGATACTTTGCTCATTTTAACTTAACTTTCCTTGATAAACTCCGTACATTTGTAACTGCTTCAGTATGTCATTGTGTTCCTGTTCAACTGCCTTTAAAAATTACTGCTTGGTGATTGGAACCAATGGATATAATCTAAATATAGTTGTGAACGTGCATTCTTTGATTAGTATTCTGTTGCATAGATCTGGCAGAACTGGATTTGAATACAGATCTTCAACCTACTTTTTAGCTGATTTAAAACTGTATAAGCATGTTTTTTCTAATGCTTTATTTGTTGATTTACAAACTTCTCTAAGCAATGCGTGCCTGTGCACTTGCCACTGCCTGTGCACACGTGTTAGCATGGATTGCCAGCAGCTGGTCGTGGGCCTTCAGGTTAAACTTCCTAAGAGACTGATAAAGTAGTTTCCCTCTTTGAGGTCAAAGAAAAGTGAGTTTTATAAAGATATTTAACTAAAGCTAGTACATTTTTACTTTTTCTAATCTCAGGTGTTGGAAAAGATTATCTTTTTGAATAAAGAAAAGCATGCTGTAATTGAAATTCATTGGGAGGTTTCTCAGTGACTTACCTGGTTTGGTTCAGTGTATGCTTATTTACCTAAGAAATGGACTACTGTGGTTTAATTTTCTAATTTTCTTGAAGCTTTTCAGGCTGTAAAAGCTTTTTTTTTTTTCCCTTTTTTTTTTTTTGGTAGTTTACTGCTTCATTTGCTCTCTGAATTGCTATAAAACTGAAAGCAAACTTTCTGGCCATCTGTGTATCCATTCTAGTTATATACTCATACTAAATCCCAACAAAAAGTTTAAAAACTGAAACCATTGTTTTCTTTTGTGCTGAAATAGAGCCAAATCCTGGACACCAGACAGAACACAAATAAACATGTGTGGGTAGAGGCACCTATATGAGCCACAAAACCCATGAGATCTGAAGGGTGTTAAAAGCAATGTGGGGCAGTTTCACTTGAGCAGAAGTATGCATTTATTTCCCCTGTATGGCGTGTTTGTAAGGGTGGTTTTTTTTAAGAGTTAATTTAACATTGTGTATTCAGATCTGTAGGTGGAAGGGAATGGAAGGTGGAGTGTTCACAAGGGCATCAGAGGTATGATTCAGGGAGGTGCAATATTGGGACTGCAGGATTCAGGCAGTAAATCACTGTACAGTTAGACCATGATGCCTACCTGTCACATCAGTGGCATGGTAATTATGTCATGCTGCCCTGTGACATTCTCTTATTACAGCTAATAGCAGCTTTCATATTTTGCTGTGCCTGAACATGGAAAACAGTTGTAGTTCTTAGAAAGTTTATAGCCTGTAGGCTATAGAAATACTGCATTACGAATGCTGAATTAATAGGTATTTAATAAATTACCTTCTCTCCATTAACTTTTATCAGCATGCCAAGTGTTGCAATGTAGACTGTAAAATCAGTGGTAGTTTGTTCATTGGTGTGGGTAATATGCATGACTGCAGCATGACTTGAGAGTGCATATCCCATCATGGCAGCAATGCTGGGTGAAGGCATAGAGAGAAAAAAAATAAGTTAAGTAAAAATTAGTTACTGCTGTCTTTCAGTGCAGTAGTACTGGTACAGCATTTACCCATAGATTAAACATTTACCCCTTTTCTTGTCTTTGTTTTTAGTATCTAAACTTATGTCTGTAGTAAGATTCTCCATTCTTTGTTAGAGGCAGAATGTGTACCACAGCGTTTATCGAAAGGGATGCCTTATGCCACAAAAGAAAACACAGCTCATAGTAGGATGGAGGAAAGAGTTTCCATTTAACTTTGTAGAAAAACACACTGAAGACAAACAGATTTGATCCACCCACACTTTATTTTCTTCATACCTCTTCATTAAAAAAAAAAAATTAGATGAAGAGGAGATTTTACAGAAAACGTTGATATATTTTCATGAAAGGAAGAGCTAACCTCATCCTGTTAGAAAACATCTTGCATCTTCATCTATGACTGCCTGACTGCTATTGTGTACTGTTTTCCTCTCAGCCCAGCCTGTGAATTCACCGGATCACCTGGCTGGAGAGAACATTTCACCCACACAGCTCAATCTTCTCACTTCCCCTGTGCTTTAGAACCCCCCGTGTCACTGTACTGACAGTGCAGACTCACAGTGAGCAGCTAAATTTTATTCCTTCTTGCATTAGGAATTTTTATTGGCTGTTCTAGGACTGTGACTTAATTGATTGTCACTAAATACAACTCAGCCCTTAGAGAAGAAGATGTCTGCAATTTTTTAATAGATTTTGGGGTATTGACAAAAGCTAGTCATAGCATATTGATGATACTCTTCACTCAGGTCTGTGCGGATCAGGAAGAGGGTATTCAAATGGTAATTCAGGATAGCTTCTGCTCAGGTGTTTTCTTAGCCTCACTGAGCTAAAGTTTGTTTTTGTAAACACCTTTCTTTTCTTCCACTTCAGTATTTAGAGCAGGCATGTCAGGCTGACCAGTCTTTTTAGCTGAACACTAATAGTCACCTTGTTAATCCTGGAATTTCCATTGCAAGTCTTTCTTGCATCCCTGGGTGAATGAATTTGGGATGCAGCTGTTAACAGTATTGTTAACAGTATTGTTGTGCTGAACAGTATTGTGCAGGTATTGACTTCCACTCAAGAAGGTTTTTAGCTGGGGTGACAAAAAAGTATGTTGGTTGTTTTCCAGTCTTTGACCTGCAAAGATTGTTTCTATAGCAGAGGGCATTACACAGCTTCTTCCTTGAGGTTTGTAGGGCACAGTTGGCAGCGTCCAACTGTTGCTAGTGTTGGTTTTCCTTACATTGCTTACTCACAGTGCAACTGGGATCATCAAGAGTATGTATGTACAAAACATCCTGTTGACAACCTCAGCACAAACATCAGTGGCTGAAAAAGAAAAGGGCAATTAAAATACTTTTTAGTTTTTTAAAGTACAGTATCTCCAGATCAGGACTCAGGACAGTGATAAAGGTGTCTGCGGAGTTTGTACAATTACTGTCTGTAATGTAGTTGATCTCCTAAAAGAATGTAATAATTTTCACTCTTTAGCACTTCTATGCAAATTAGCGGACAAATTAGTGCCATCAGAAGATACAGGCCAACAGATGCACTTTTTTATTATGCTTCCTTGTGACTGAAGAGACAGAAGTGGGAAATATCTGGAAAATTTAAATCCAGTATACTTCACATTTATTGACTGCTTGATATTGTGCAGACAAGTTCCTAAGCTTTGCATAGGTATTCAATTTATTCTGTTCATTTCTGTGAATTAATCAATTAATGAACAATGTACAGTATTGAGCTCTGTCAACAACTTGTATCTATAGAACAGAAAAACACCTCCAGTGCGTGGCGAACTACTGTAGCTTGACACAAAACTCGCATCAAGAGGATCTTCCTTGATAAGTGAGGAAGTGGCATGATCTGTCATTAGCTTCCTTCTAACGAGAAACAGGTATCTACAACCACATCTTTAGACTCCCACGCCACTGTGGATATCAAGATGTTAAACTTGGTTTATTTTAAAGGTCATCATGTGAGATCTCATGCACAATTTCTAAGCCATAAACAAAATATAGCTCCACAAAAGGAAAATGCAGATTATCAAAAGTGAGTGAAACTTAACACAGCATCTAAAAATAGGCTCTGACATTACTTTTCTGACTCAAAAACATTAGCAATTATGCACAGGGTTTGGGGTTTTTTGGTTGATATGAGAAAAAGTTCAGGTCTGAGTGGAATATAGTTTTATCCTATATGATAGCAAAATCCAAAATAGGCCAAGTGTTAAGAGTATATGGAGCATCTGCTGTGAAGAATTTACCATCTGAGAGAACAAAGCTGAACAACAGAGCAGACAGGATAGAGCTACAAAGGGTGAAAGTTAGGGAGGAGCACAAAGCTGACTGACCCATTTTTCACAAGAGTAGAGGAGAAGCTGGAGTACATATTTTTTCATTTTTTGTGCTCAGTGACAAGGATGGATGTGATGGAGGAGGAAGCTGAGGGACTCAGAATGAGCTCGTGGTATCATCAAGACAAAGGAGAAAGAAAAAACATTATACGAAGCATCTTAAAGAATGTGTTGTGGATGAACTGGTGAGCAGAAAGTTAAAATAGTCAGGGATGTGGAACTGGGGTCACATGAAGCTAAATTAATGTCAGGGGAAAATTATTTGCCATCTCCATGAGTTCTTTTATTGGTAATTTAGGTATGACTCCAAGATCCTGGATGATGTCCTGAATTCAGATCTACCCACTGTATACATGAGAAGTATTGATGTACTTTCTTATATATCATAGTTGACAGGAGATTGTTTAAAATGGAAATCAGCAGTTTTTCAAGTTTTCTCTAGTTGAGTATAAGGCTTTAGACTGAATTACTTATAAAGGATGAAATGCTGGTTGAATTAGATGGATTACAGCAACATACTTTGGATCTAAGTTCTCACAAACTTAAAAGCTATTTAGGAATTTTGCTCTGTGAACTTTTCTGTTTGAAATTTTTAAATTGTGTTCTTAAGAAGAAGGAACTGATATGCAATACTTCATGGGGACTGCATGAGATTTTTCATGAAATGTATTATGGTTAATGGAGATGGGAGGTGAACTGAAGAATGCCAAAAAGGGATATTGAATGACCATCAATTAAAGAAGTTGCTACCTGTCCTTGAGTCTCATAAGTGTGTTGGAAGGACACTGTGTTTAAACTATGTTGCCATTATATTCTTGGACCAATTCTTGAAACAACACACATTTCTTAGAGACACTCAAAGCTACTAAATAAAATTGTAGCATTGAATTCAAACCCTTTAAACTCTTTCGTGAAAGGAAAAGTGGAGATACAACTAAGGCAAGGGACTGTGAAGGCTGACTTGACATTATTCTGAAATCTTTAATTGACCTTTTCAGACTCAGCTGTAATTTCATCTCTTTACAGTTCCAGATCCTCTGTTAGAATGGACAGACTATGTTAGTAAGGCTAAGATAACAGGCTGTGGTTCAAACCAAGGTATCAAGTCCTTGCTTTCTGCTTGTTATTACAGCCTTTTTTGCTTCTTACCTCTTCCCTTTTGCCAACACAGACACTTGCTTGTGATTGCTTTTATTTTTCAGCTGAATCAGTTCCCTGATTTGATTCACTCTGGGACCACACAAGTCTTAGTGGTGGTAGAACAACAAGGATGGCACGTCAGCAAGAAAGGGTACCTAGGAATGGAGTTAGGGTTTCCCTAAAGAGGGAAAATGGGGATTATTGGCCAGTATTAGTCACCTGGGAAAGGTCAGTAGAGCCAAGCCTCATTAGCTTCAGGCCCAGAGAAATACCTCCTGGCAGTTTATGGGCAGCATTCATATTGGTCAAATGAGACTTACAACTTTTTTGCATTAAATTATCCCTGTGGATGATGAGAGTCATGGCAAAAGAGCCCTCCTGAGCAAGTATATGGTACTCTGGGAGAAAGTTTGCTTTGTAAGTTCTGTGATTTCTGGGAGCAGTTAAGACAAATGTTATTTCCATATAATTGAAGTTGTATTGTTAAAATACCAGTTAAAGTGACTGGCTACTGGCAGAAGAGATCTCTGAGCTGGCTAAACATCTCAAGTATTTATTCAGTTTTGTAGAACATCATGCACCCCTGCAATGAAATCTGTGCTGCAGGACTTCTGCTAACAACAGCTGCTCTACAGCCAGGCTGGCTGTGCTTCATGAGCTGTAGCTCTAAAAATGCCTACAGTGTCCATACACTCTCAGATACACTGGGGAGTTGTTGAGCCAGTATCTGCATTATTGAATGGTTAAAATAGTTGTAGTTCAGGTGGACTAGCCATTGATTTTGATGCATATGGCAGCAATGCAAGTTCGTGATAGAAATCTACATTTCTAAGCCTAGATGGTGATTTTAGGGAAGATTGTATCTTTTAAGCCCTAGACATTTTATTACTTCTTGCTAGCTCTCAATAGGGATCATGGCAGCTGATAAACAATTCACTCAAGTGTAGAATCTAAAATTAATTATCTTGTTGTACCTCCTTTATCCTCCCACTATTGTTTCCTGAAAACAAGCATTTTGAAACCATTATTGAATCCACAGCCTACTTGAAAATGTTTACCTTGGGAATTAGTGCTATGGAAGAGGTTTGGGCTAGTGTCTGTGTAGGCTGAAATTCTCTGTCTGTGATTTGGAAGGACAGTGGTCAAGTCAGTTGTACAAGTGTGACCTGTGAAGTCCATTCTAGAAAAGTACAGTGGAAATCTCCTCGTGCCCCTGTGTCACACTCTCAGTTCTGCAATGTGTACAACTGTCTGGCCAACTTGACTGGGGAACTGATGCAGAGTAAAAACAAGCCTGCAAAAGAAAGTGGGTTTGTTAGGTGGAATTTTTTGATAACAAAGGGCTACTGCTGCCAGAAGAACCACTCAGAAACCTCCTTTATTTCCCTCTAGGATGCCTTTGAACCAGGTTATATAGTTCCTGGGCTACGCAGCGCCCCACAGTTTGTATTACCAGATGCTTTGGACAGTATCTCAGTCCTAAATGAAAGATGAAAACAGATACCTTTTCAGCACAGAAGTGGCAGCTGGAAGTATTTAAAGGGTAGATATTGGCAACTAGAAATGAGCTGAAATGGAAGCTAAGTGGATTCTTGTATGTCTAACAAATAGCATTCTTGTACAAAGTGAGTTGTCTTTCCTGGCAATGAGGCACTCAGACTTGTTTCTTGACTGAGTAACAGATGCTGTGCCTCTTCTCTATGTATGTGAGATAGCAGCATTTAATATTTTGAGGGAAGTTAGTCTGTAGCAAAGGAAGGTTGTGCCAATTCAAAGTGTGGACAAGAGAACAAATATATTTCATCTTGCAGCAGTTTTTGAGTTAACTGCTTTTAATTGTAAGAGATTATTTTTAAAATAGAACTGCCAGAGGCTAAACTTTGCAGATCATTAAATATAAATACTTTTTTCCAAATGGCCATCAGTTCCTCTTACTAAAGAAACTGCTATACAGCTGCTTACTCCTGTGATATTCCTAGGGTTTCCTAGTGAGATTTCACTCTTATCTTCTAAATCATGGAATTAATTCACTTTCTGTCAAGGTATTATTAGTCATGGTAACTAACTGTCAGTGGGAACCTTGTCCAGTCCCTAGAGTAACAGGAGCCAACACAAAGGAGCATTTTTCTTTGATTCCTTTCCTATGGTTCTCTGATAATTTGCCACAAAAGGCAGATTATTTTGACAGACCCAGATATGAGAGTGGCTCCATGTGTAGTCAGACTGGCAGATCTGAGAGGACTGGCAGCTATAGGTGGTATGAAGGAGTTAATCTCTTAATACAGACCAGCTGTACAACTCTGACTATGTCCTCAAATTCAGTAAAGCTTCTTCTCAGATCAAGGCAAGGAAGACAGAAACTCCATTCTAGAAGTCCCTTGTGATACAGAGGCCAAATAAATGTTCATCTTATGGTCTGTATGATTTCTGAATGATAAATTTGAAATTCTGACTGCTCTGGACAGGCAGATGAGTCTGATCCTTACTGAACTGGTCCCAAAGAGCTTAAGGGATTGAAAAAGGCAAAGGGAAGGGAAAGGTCCAGGGGAAAGAATTGAAAGAAAAGTTGTTTCAGGATCCACACTAACCTTTTTTCACTACTCTTTGATGCTGCTCCTGAGAATTTATTATTTTCTAAATTAACAAGGTGGTGACATCTCAAACAATATGTCTTCCTGAGGAGTCCAGGTGTTTCTTACAGCTGCTGGGATAGGAGACAGACAAACTGCACAGTTATCTGTGAGCCATGTAACATATATCTAGGAAAGCGTATAAACTTTTGGGACATTATTCACACTTGAAGGCAAATTGGCAAAAATAATACAGTTGGCTCCAGTCTCCACGTTCCTACCACATCTATTTAAGCCTAGATAAGATACAAGCTCTTTTGAAAGGATTTGTGCATTTGAGTTTTCTTCTGACTTCTGGCTCCAGATTTTTGTCTATAGATTAAAAAAACACAAGCATGAAGGATTACCAAGAGTTGTTTCTGAAGGAAAATATTTGGGAGGGGAAGGAGAAAAACAAAAATGTGCCTCTGTTCCCTAAAACAAAAGCATATTCTTTGCAATCTCTTTATAGGGGTTCTATCTAGGGAGCATATACACTGGTCAGCCTGTGAAAGGTACTCAGTCTAGTCCCCTTGCCCTTCAGAAAATATACCAGGCCCTGGAAGTATCACTGGGGAGGCAGATATGACCTGTAAACAAACTAAGTGTTAGGGATTACCTCCTACCTCATGGAAAAACAAGTACTCTATTATATAGAGTAATAACTCAGCCCTCTATTCATAAAAGTGGGGACTGAGCAGCTGCTTAACAGCTCTTTTTTGTGTATTATAGAGCCTTTAAAATTCTGTCTATGAATTTTTACATACAAATACCTATATTGTGTGTCTGGTTTGGGGACAGCAAACATACTTAATCTTGGAAGTTTGTACATTCATGTGGGGTTGTAAAATAGTCTGCATGTTTTAATTTTTAATTTTCCAATAAACTGCAAGAGTCAGTAGCAACAAGCTTGTTCATACAAAAGCAGTGTGAAATTGCAACCTTATCCAGAGTGGGAGACAGAAGAAGAGACCAAGGAGGTCTGTGTGAGACCATTTTTAAGTGGGTATCTCCTTGGTCCTAATAGGGAGCTTTTGCAGGTTAAAACTTGTATTCTCCACATTAGTGCCACCCCCTCTCCAAACAGTTCTTTGAGGGCAACAAGGCAGAAAGAAAATAAAGGAACAAGTAGCCTGGAGTCAAGGATGGTTCAAGACAGAACTGCTGGCAAAAGCAGCATTTATCAGACTGTGTCATATAGATATTAGCTACCTTTGTTGATGAAGATGTCTGTAACATCAGAAATATTAAAGGCTTCCCAGCAGAGCTAGTCCAGGGAACTATAAACCAAACCCATTTGTTTCCAGATAAAAAAAACTCTGATCTATCAAAAGGGAGAATTGCCATTATGGAAGAGATGTGATTTCTTCAGCTGCCCCTGGGGAGGGAGAGCACTCAAAGTTCACATGTATACCATGGCCCTTCCCTGCACATATGTGTATTTGTCACATAAAACTGGTTGAAAAATTTCAACAAGTCAAAGTAATTTAAAATTTCAAGTTTCATTTTCATGGCTAATATTCGAGGCTACATCCAACTGACTTAAAATGAAAAAAAAATATAAATTTCTAAGGCATTTTGGAAATGAAATGTAGTTTTTGGAGGTAATTTATTAATGGTAGACTACTTATTTCATTCATTGCTGAAACTCACTCCTACTGCTGTGTATGGTCAAGCTTAATCTCTAGGCACTGTCATAAGAACTTGGAGTATGTCAGAGTTACAAATCAAATCAACTGAGAGGCATTTTTGATTTTGTGCCATGTAACTAAAAATCAGAATAGAAGTTGTCTTTCAAGTTGAATATATGGGGAATTTTTAATCTTTTAAAATGAAAACAATTCTCTCTTCTTTAACTGCACACAACTTTTCAGTGTTAAGCAAAATTTTACATTACTATCCCATTGTCTCTTTTAGTAACAAGAGGCAAAGTGAGTTTATGTAGGATAAAAGTCTCACCATAATCTTCCATTTTTAGAACTGAACTTTTTCCCCACAACTCCTGAAGACAAAACACCATGTGCGAGGTTGACTTCTCTCATCATATTCCAGCTGAGAACAGAAATAAAAGTGCCAACATCACAAATAAGCCTTTTTCTCACAAGACTTACAGCACATTTTTTTCTGACAGAAAGCATTCAGATGAATTTCCAAACTCTTAGATGTTTATCTAATCTATACCCACATTTTTTAATCTTTTGTAGTTTTCCTTATATCTGAGACTAAAAAATACATTCATCAGGGCCATGGCTTAGAACAACAGTCATCCCTAGCGGATAAATTGTTTGTTTTCAGAGTTACTGCTATGAATTGTTGGGAGGGGGAAAATTGATGAATTGTTGTCTAAGTGTTTTAAAGATTCACTCTTATTTGAAGTAAACTTTAGCCTATTTTTCCTGATTTACTATTTCATATACATCTTTCTGACAATGATCCTTTAAAGGATTTGCTGAATGCAAAACATCTTCAAAACAAAGGTTAACATGAGGAAATTCTATAGCAAACAATTCAATAGCCCTGTATTTATCACTTGTAAAAAGCCTTGTTATTTACTGTTCAGATTCACTTTCTCCAAGTTTCACTACTGATCAGCCTCATCACAGCTTTTCTTCTAAAGTCACTGTACAGCGATGTATTCACAGCATTTATGCTCGAGATCCCATCTGTTCATCGTTCATATGCTCGTTCAAAGGGGTTTTTACTGCCTGTGGATGTGACTCAGATTTCTCTGGGGCTGCTGCCCACCGTGGCCATGGCCAGGGACTGGGGCTGCTGCTGTGGTTTTGTCTCATGACACGCAGCACCCAGCAACAGTACTAACTTTAGACATCCTTGGTCTGTGTTCTTGCTGCAGCCACTGCACCATCCCCGCATGGCGGAGCTGACACAGCTCTTTGTGGGGCCACACTGTGCATCAGATGGGGGGAGCTTATCCAACCTGAACAATCCTCCCTTCTCCCCCAGATAAAGCTCGAAGCTGGGTCAGTTCCCTTGCTCTGGCTCAAGGGATGGTCTCACAAATGGTTCTGCTGAGGCAGCTGAGCAGATGGGATGCCTGTGGGGCACAGATGAAAGGAGCAAACTGGCATTGCCTAACACCATATTCTTATAAGCCTCAGAGCACAAACAGATACAAATTCTACATTTATTTCCTAATACTTGTAGTTATAACTGCAATTTGCCTTAATGACTAGGTTGCTGATTTTAAGGGAGGAGGTTTTGAGATTTACGTGTTATAACTTATCATGTAGCCTAAATTAATTTATTTATTCAAATTGATTAAAACATTGTTAGAGAAAAATCTGTACTTAATACACCCCAGTTGGCATTAATGGAAGTCTAAGTAACTGGTGCGGATCAGGGCATTGCTTCTTTTGCTAATTATTCTTTAATTGCTAGACTAATATCATCTTGGGTTTGTTATCTGGCACAGTAAAGATACATGTTTAAAACAGCAACAAAGGTCCTGCAAATGGGGTCAGGTCTGGCTCTGTTCCCTGGATTAGAGTGTGCTCTGGCATTCAGTCAAATTGAACCAATTCCAGTAATTTCTGTACTGTACCTGATTTGGGCTGGCTTTTCCTGCAAGTCTTGTAGGCTAGAAACCTGTGATTTTGCCTTTGGTGCCTTGCATTCATTCTCCATGTATTGTTCTCTGATCAAACCTTCAGATATCCCATGGTTTAAAATCTTTTTTTGTTCCTCCCCCCACTCTATGCAGTTTGGCACAAGGCAAGCAATTGACAATTTCTGTGGAAGCAACAGGTTCATCCTTATTAGTACTTTATTTTTGAAACTGGATGTGTTCAGTTGATACTAATTACTCTTTCTGTTTAAATTTTATGGAGGTGTGGAGATACAACAGAGGAACAGGAAAAGGTTACATGCAAAGCCCTGTCTTTGCATGTTTGTTGTGGCTTCATTGCAAAATTGGTGCACAGTGACAGAGCTCTGGTACACACCCATCAAATACCTTGGAGAATTGGCTCTGAGGTTCAGGCAGGTGGGCTGTTGGTGATAAAGTTATGATCGAAATACAGGTTCCATCCTGATTTTCACAGGGAAAGACCTGCAGTTTAAGCTGTGTGGGTAATGTGGCTTATTTAAATTGTGACTGCAAGGAAGTGTCACTGAGTGAGTTGTGGGTGCCTGGGAGAGGTCACCCCTTCCTTGAGCCATCCAACCAGGACATGCATCCCCAGCCTGACAGGGAAGAGCCATGGGCTGAGCTGAGTTGAACTGAAAAACTTGCTTCCAAAAGAAAATTACTCCATTCCCACCTTGTTCTGCCCCAGGCAGAAAATTAACACAGCAAAAGTGAGTGAGACATTTCCATCCGGTTTAGTGAGTTTAGGCAGTTCTCATACAAGGGGGTCATAGGGAAGAGGGTGTGTGGAAACCCCTCTTTCCCCACACAGGGAAATAAATGTCCAACTGGAGCAGCAATCCCACTGCACCTTTAATGTGCTGGTTCTAGCAAACCACTTGCAACAAGTCATGCTGGGCCATTTGTGACTTTTCTGCTGAAAGATGTTACTGTTCCCATGTTGGAAGTATCAGGTTTGGTAAAATTTCATCTGTTTAATTTACTACCTACCTAAAGCTAATTATAGTTCATGTCACTCTTTAGGCTGTGGACTCTGGGGCTCCCAGAGGGGTGGTTAACCACGGCACGCTGAGGGTCCCAAGGCTTCTCTGGGACCTCCTGAAGCTGAGCTGGCAAAGGTCCCTCCCTTGTGCCACTCATGCTACCTCATAATGAGCCAGTTCAGGGAACTGAGACAAAAAGTTGCTTTCTTTGGAGCACAAACCTTTAACTGGCTGAGGTCCCTGTGCTGCCTTGGTGCGCAGAGCTCGCAGCAGCACAAATCACCCGGCTCAGGGGAGGCTGGAGGGCCAGGCTATGGCAGCTGTAAATTAAGCTGCTTAAGGTGTTAGAGAAATATGCCCTGAATGGAAGCAAAAAAATATAAAAACTTCCCTTCCAGAATACTGTTTTTCTGGAGCAATTGAGCCACCACTGAGAAATGCAAGGATATTAAGTACAAAGGAATTTAAATCCTACATAATTCTAATTTAATTTTAAATTTTGAGTCATATTTGGGCCAGTTAAGTTATAAATATTGAAGTAGAGTTCCCAAAAAAGGAATTATTTCCACCCTTTCCCTTTTGTTTAAATACCTGTCATTCTGGTGATATTATGGGTTAATTAGTTTATTTTCTGAAATGTATTTCTGGGATATTTTCCCTTTAACTACTTCAACCCATAACCTCGTGTTCTGAGAGTTACTTAACCTTTGGTCTTGTAGAGTTTACTGGCAACCATTCCTTTCCTTTTAGGATTTCTTATTTGTGATTCCCTTAGCAATATAAACCACATATAGCTACTATTTCCTAACATGAAGCCTCACACAGACAATTGACGTTGCAGTTAATTAACAGAAGAGTTTTAGATATTTCACAAAGTTATTGATACCAGAAATGCTGTACATTAATACCAAATGCTTGACATCATTTACTGTAAGAAGAGATTGTACTCTCAGATTAAAAGCATATTAAAAAGTAGATCAAATTTATTTTCCAACTAAAGGACTACTATAGGAAAGAGTTAACATTGCTTGGATATCCTATGTAGTTCTAAGCTTTAAAAAGTTTGGATTACTTTCAAGTTCTGCTCTAACATTTCTTGGCTTACAAATGTTTTCTACACTAATTTTAAAGCTTAATTTTAAACTCTTAAAATCCATTTTATTACAGCCTCAGTATTATTTGTTAGGGAATCCCCAATGAGAAAAAGTCCAAGAAATCCAGTAAGACTAATTTTAATACTCTGAAGATATATAAATACCAATGTTGAAACTATTTTTAGTTTGATCTTTTGTCTGATTCACTGGTCCATACCAGTTGTTTTGTACCGGCACAGTCAGAGCCTGGTAGCCAGTTGAACTGGGTTTACAACTTTGGAAGCTGCTTAGACAAATAACTTTCATGTACTGTCTTGACTGGAAAAGATTAATTTTCAGTTTATGGTCATACTGCAGCAGACACACCCCTCCCTTTGTGATGATAAGTACAAAACTGCATTCTGTGATATGGATCTTTAATACATTGACTGTTTTTGGAAGGTGCTACTGTAAAAAAATTTAAAGCATTTTCTTAACACAGAGAAAACTTGGAGCAAGCAATGTCCCATTTGGTGCCCCTGGTGCTTTAGAAGGCTTTTTCTTTTAATGTTTCTTGAACAACTGTATAAACCCAGAGGATTAGAGTCTGCTTCAGGAGAGCACCAAGAAGGGCAGCTGTTGTTCTCTTCAGCATTTTTTTGCTGAGCCATCAGGACAGCTTAATGCTACTACATGCTAAAAAAGTCATGCATTATGGTGATTGTGGGTACATACAGTCCTGCTGAGTCCCAGCCCAGCTGAAATCACTCCATGGCTGATTGATTGTTTCTTCTTTTTGAATTGTGCAAAACTGGAGAAGATGCGTATGTTTTAATTCAAATGGAAAGCTAAGTAGCAGAATCCAGAGACCTTTTCTGATCTGAGTATATTTAGTTCAGCAAAAGGGTTTATTAAGTTAAAGCAAAAATCGCCATAAAACTACTTACTAGGACCTCCCTGTCTGTATTTTACCCATCATCGTGGAGGTGATCAGTTTCCATTAGCTTATATTCTTTGCCTCCCAAATGTTACTACCTGGATGTAACTACTAGTATGATATTTTAGCCTGACAATCACAGAAACCAGAAGTAAATGACAAAATTAGAGGGTAGTCCGAACACTGAGCAATTTTCTAATGATTCATTCTGCTTTCTGATCAATCAACAGATTGTGAACCTTGGTGTCAAAAAATGCTTTATAAAAAGCTTTATAAAAAGTCAGACTGAATAAAAATAAAAACTGAATAGTTAATTGTTTTTCCCAGGAGTCAGTGCAGCCTTGAATGCTTTAAATGTTAACTAGCCAACATTTTAAATGATAAAGGCACATGACATTTTGTACAGATAATCATATTTTCAGTCTGTCAAGTCAAGCAATTATAATGCCTCAAAAAAAAACATTATGCAATGAAATACAAAAGAAAAAAGATTTTGAGCACTCTGAAGTATGTATCATGTTTTAGAATGGATGTATTCTGTATTTTGAATCACTCTTAATGTCATGGGTTATAGAATTGTTTTAGATAAATTCCATTTTTTAATGGGAAGGTAATCTATTTAAGTTTAGTACAGACCTAATAGAATTATTTACCTATGAAATAATATCATAATATTGAGTTTAATAAGTTTAGCCTTTTCTCTTACTGGTTTTCTTAATGGGAAAGTATTGGTAGCTTATCGGTGTTATTTCTTCATAACATATGGAAGCACCAGATCCTGGTCTCCAAAGGAGTAAGCAGCAGGTCAAACATATTATTTTGTATTTGTAGACAGATGATATGTGCATATTCAGGCATCTGTGGCCTTTTTGATAATGAAGGCAAAAGGACTGATCATATGATTTGGTTTTGCTTGATGATTAAGTGACATGAACTCTTGCAATATTACTAGTGCATTACTAGGCATAATGCAAAGATTACTAGTTTGAATACATGTTAAAAATCCATTTTATGAGCATTCATTTAAACTCTGTTGTTTTGTTCAATAGAAATTACCAGCCAAGCCGTTCTTTATATGCATACTTAATGAATAAATATATAGGATCTTCAAATACAGCAAAACTAAATTAATTTTAAATGGTGAACCTTTACTGAGTAATATTCTTCCAGAGCTGACTGGGATCGCTTTATTAATTGAATAGCTCATTCTTCAGCTAGGAAAAATACTGAGATAGTATTTAATCAGTTATTCCTTTCTGTGTTTTGTCTTTTCTACTTTCCATAAATTTTTAATATACAGCAGTACCTTTATCCCAAGCCACTCTGACAATATTTAAGGAGCTAGAGGATGCAGCTAAGCCTATTCTTGGGAAGGGGTTAGGGTAGAAAGATAAGGATCAGGACCAGCAGCATATCAGATGACTGACTGTAATGAGGATTGATTCTGTGACCAAATCAAATAGTTAAAGCTCCCAGCCCTTGCTCTGTCAAAGAAGAATCAACCCTCTTACATGCTGCAATCTGGACATCAAGCCAGGCGGAAACTCAATCAACGTAAAAATGGAGAGGCAAGAGCAGCTAATGAAAACCACCAACCCTACAAAGGCAAAAAAAAAAAGGCAAAAAAAAAAAAATTTGCAAAGGCAAAAATAAACGTAAACCACCTGGCTGGCCTGTTTGACTTTAGACTGGGATGGATTACAGCAAAAAAGACACATAAGCACCTGCAACAGCTGGCGTACGGCAGTCGTGTTCCACATGTTACCTCTCAGCTGAAACCTGCTATGTCCAAATTGAGATGTTGAGTCAGAAAGCTCGTTAGGCACAGACTAAGCAAGGGGTTGAGCATATGTTGTCTAAGGACCGCACAATGGATCTACAAAGGAAAGCTGGAAGTCCAAGATCCAAACTGCCAGGGAGCCTTTAAAGTTTTCTGCACCACTGGAACCTGTTGTTTCATGTTGGCTTAGCCTGATCTGAGTCAAGGACACCAGGGTGGTTTGCACAAGGCTGACAGTTGTGCCAGTCAAGAGTGAGCCCATGAGGCTTCCTATGGAAACCTGGGAGTAGGCACATCAGGAAGACTTTAGTAATACATTTATTCTAATTGCTTATTCTGAATTATGGTGAATAGCTGTAATGAGGGGAAATACTCTTTTTCTACCCCGAAGATAATTAAAATACTGATGAAGAAACGTTAATTTATGGATAAGCAAAGTATATGTATCACTTATTAAATTATAGTCTATAAGGAGGGATGACTTAAGCACATGAGATTGTGGTTATACCTCAGCTAATCGAAGGATATCAAATGTATATGAAATACAGAAAAAACATTGCACTTTCTGCTGCATGCGCATTACACTTAAACCAAACAGAACCACTCCACAGAAGGACTGTAGTATTTATAGATCCTAGGACAGAACAGCTAAAGGCACAGGGGCTCAGGTTCCATTTTGCTACAACAGTTGTGTGATGCTTCTCCTTGACCAGTACAAAGAGAAACACCAGCCCAAATCAGCAGGCCAGGCTGCTTAAAAGTTAAAATGGAGTGTATAAGAAGTATTCCAGACTTGAGAGTCCTTACTCAGATGTGTTTGCAATCTAAGGGAAAAGAGGAACAGAAGTTGTATTAGCCTCACCTTAGAGGGAAACTAAGGCAATGTTTTGTGTCTATATAAATAGCAAGTTCCTTGTGCCCCTCTGAAGTCTGAAAATTAGACTGCACGAAAGGGGAAGCTTGGAACAGAGCCCATATTTTCTATATCCCAGTACTGTACAAGAGGACTGTCTGCTGGCTAGTAAACAGTCAAAAATAAAAGTTAAAATATGGAAAAGTAAGTAAAATGCCATCTTAGTATTTTTTTCAAGCCTAAGAGCTTTTATGAAACCTCATTTGAGTTTCCACAAATATTTATCTTATGCAAACGTTACTGTGCATTAAAGGAGTTTGTTCTTTTTCTGGTAGCAATCTCAGTTGTCATCTGATTTCACTCACAAACCACTTTAGGCTTTGTAATAAGACTCTAAGGTATCTGTAAAAGCAATCATTTCAGAAGCAAGTACTTGTGCCTGGTGTGTCCCTACGTACTGGTATCAATAATAATGCAGCTGATAATTTTACTTTGCTTTCACTTAATGATCTGAGAGCAAAATACTACAATTAAAAAGTCTGTGAGAAGAGCCATGCAGTTCTGTGCCAGATTTCTAGACCCTCTAGTCTTTTCAACATGTGTGATGGTAACCTCCAAATGGGAGGATTGCAACCTGCTCTGTAAAACTCTGGAAATATAAAGCAGCAGCAAACTTTATGAAGTAATGTCTGCTTTACATGGCATGTTAAACAAACAATAAAGTAAAGCAATGATTGTTTAATGTAAAAGTATATTGAAGAGAAATATATTAAAGTGTATTTAATATGACTGTAGTAGGTTTAGAAGAGTGATGAAATTTCTTGGGGAAAACTGTAAAATGGTTAAATGAGACTGTGACCTCATTAAGTTTTTATGTGGGTATGTTTTTGTCAACACACACCTTGTATGCAATCTTTTTTTTTTTTAACTTTGTAATCTTGCTATTACAAATGCCCCATTGATCAAACACCAAGCTCAAGATCTAGATAGGAGTGTTGTACCTAAATCATGACATAGGAAATCTTAAAAGGATGACTGTAGATTTTCACTGAAAATTTATCAAAGTTCAATCATATTAATTGTCTTGTACTCTATTTTTTGCTACTGTGTATTCTAATGCCTGAATTAGCACAACTCCTAATTTTGCTATAAAACTTTCCAGTGCTATGCAATCTACTTTTGTTTTTGTTTTGCTTTTAATTCCCCAATGGCAGAAGTTTCATATTTCACCCAGGCACTGGTAATTAGCCAAGGAAATTATTTAAAATGCCAGATGTCACATATTAAATATAAATAACCTATGACCTTGTGTGCAGAATGCAAGCCTCTTTCCTATATGACTGCTGAATTTAACCGTCTTCAACATAGGCTATAAACTGAAATATTATCTTTCTCCTACAGAACACCATTCTGCTTGTTTAAACAATGGATGTGCCTTGTTAGCTGTAAGAGACATGAAGGCTGTGATAATTTTGTTTGTATGCCATTTGCAAATGAGTTTGAGTATTAAGTATACACACTGATCAAAAAGTGTCCCTTGTTGTACTCATGCTTGCTTCAATAGCAGCTGTAAAAGGCATAATCATGGCTGCAGCCAAGGAACACTATCTGCTCAATCCAGGAGTCTTTCTCTGTGCTTTCTCATCTGCCCTTTCTATGCCACGCTGGTGTGTGTGGCTTTTAAACAGGTCCAGATTCAACCACAAATGGGAATGAGATCAAGCACATGAAATGCAACCTTCTGTGTTATATTCCTAATTCGAGGCTGTTTGGTTGATTGAATCATGCAGAACAAATGCCTGACCATGCGTCTTCCAAAGCCTATTCTGGCTACAGTTGCACAGCTGGCTTTGATTTGCTGCCCATGGGAAGGGGGGAGGAATCCCTATTACTCCAACACAAATACAGATCTGGGATGTGGCTGCAGATCCCAAATTCCTAGCTATCCAGCATTGGATGATGTGTGGAAAATAAAACACAGCACAATGTAGCCCTCAGGTTTTTGGAGCCGAAAGTCACAACACGCCTAAAAAATAGCCGCAGTTTGGAAAAGATTCAAATACCACAGGAAGCACGTTCCTTCCTTCTCAAGTCACATGCAATAACTCCAGCTCCTGACCAGATCAAGGTGTATCCCCATCTGGATGCAATAACATAGCCTAGAAGCAACAAGGACAGAAACCACCTATGCATGTTAAATAAATGAATAAATAAAGGAAACTTCTCCTCACAAAACCACAAGTGAAATAAAGTTGCCCTTGTTACTGCCACCGTTTCATTTCTCAGTAGCCAACAAAAGCCAAATCAACCATCCATGCCCTGGACCTCGAGCCCAGTGGTTGACATAATTCCCTGGAAATTGATGTGATCTCACTCACATCAGTTGTTTTACCAACTCACTCCTGGTCACACCCCAATTACTCTTTAGCTGTGTAGAAGAAGCTTGAAGGTGTGTTTCTCCTTACAGTTTCAAATGCAGAAAGGATGTACTTTTTGGCGCAGTGCAACAGAGTCAACAAAATGAAAGGTGTGGTGAACACAAGATAAAAAGAAAGAGTGATGTTGGCAATGGAAGTAC
Organism: Pseudopodoces humilis; assembly: GCF_049639895.1. Lineage (NCBI taxonomy): Eukaryota > Metazoa > Chordata > Aves > Passeriformes > Paridae > Pseudopodoces > Pseudopodoces humilis. The sequence continues at coordinate 9,184,542 of NC_142213.1, read as the reverse complement.
TGAGCTCAAAGACAAACATCTGCTTTTGAAGTAAAAATCTTTATAAAGTTTGCTGTAAATAACTTATAATACCACCTTACCTTTTATATATTCTCTAAATTTTACCTTGTTAGCTAAGTGATCATGTCATAACCAATTACTCTGTTTATTTTAGGACATAGAGTCCATTTTCTCTTTCAATTGACAGCAGTAAGTAGGACTAAAAGCAACACCTAATGTCTTTTTTATATCATTGTTTTATGAATGAATAGTGGAAATAAGAAAAGGGAAAGAGATTTATTTTTACCATTAAGGGAAATGAACAAGTCATTAATATTAAAATCTTTATCATATTAATTAGAAATATACTCTGAGCATCTTATCAAAGAACATGGATCTTTGTGTTCAAATCTCCCCTTATAAAGAGAATATGTTTGATTGTATTTTTCACCAGGGACATGTATAATGAATAATATATTGGTATAACAGAACAGAAAACTGCTGTGGTTGCTCCATTTGCTGTAATCTGACACAATTATTTAACAATAAGACAAAGTCTAATTCAGCTGCTTTGAAAAGCAAAAGATTACCCAAAAGTTTTAAGACCAAAATTAGCCATTAAAAGTCTTTTTATGTATAGTGTATTTTACTGACTCGTTCATCGTAATCCATTTTCATTCAAGAATGTATGAGGGTTTTTCTTAACCACAGTTAATCCAATTACACATACTTTTCCAGCTTGTCTTGCTACGTGACCTTGGATTTAGAGATAAAAAGAGGCTACAGGCCAACTGTATGTGAGCTCCTTATAAAGGTTTGGGCTTTCTTCAGGGGAGGGAATTGTCTACCCTAACAAGAGCACAAATCTTTGGTTTAAGTGTTGTAAGAACAGTAGCTGTAGCTGCTCATGTATTTTCAGCAAAGAAATAGCTAGTGGTGTGTGGGAAGTGATAATGGCAAGGACAGTGCTTTACAAGATAAGTAAAAAACATATGGCTGCTTTTGCACTAGAAGCAACTTCCCATTTTGGGCAAACTTGGGCAAATTCCTGCTGTCCCAAGTTCTGCAAAGTATTTTTTCATACTATGTGTTCTGTTTCCACTAGAATTGCGATGTCACAAAGTAGCTTTTCATTTAGGCTTGCTTTCTTCAGCACAGATTACGGACCTTCCTCAGGAGTGCACAGAGAGAGAGAACTCACAAAGAATTCACTGCACTCTGTTAAGAGCCTCTGGACTGAGGATTATTCACTGTAGCTAATTCCTCTTCACGTGAACCTTCTTTTCTCACTTTCATTTGCAGGGTCTAAGGAGAACATCCAGGTACAAATGTATGCCTGGGATTATGACATGCATGTTTGGATCTGTCTAAACAGCAACAAACATGGAAAGACACTGTGCACAGAAACATGAGAATTAATGAGATTTAATTAAAATGAGAATTATTTTAGAATCAAACAATATTAACCTCCAGATGGTCATAGAATCACAACACACTAACTAGTTCAGCTGATTTTTCAACTGAGTAATGAAACCTTAGTGATAGCAGTGATATTTCTGTTTTATATGAATTTCACAGTCCATAACAAATTAAACTGTGAATATTACATAACTGTCTATAAGCAAACTTGACTATTTGTGACTAGTAGTTTAAATCCCATCAATGCCCAAGTTTCAGCACAAACCTAAAATCTTCCTAGATCATATATATTGAGGATTAATATTTTAGTAATTCCACAGCACACAGTGACTGTTACATTAAGTTAGAACCAGGGAACAGAATCACAGAATCATTTAGGTTGGAAAAAACCTCCAAGATATTTGAGTCCAACCTTTGACCGATCATAACCTTGTCAACCAGACCAGAGCACTGAGTGGTCTGTCCAGTCATTCCTTGGACACCTCCAGGAATGGTGACTCCACCACCTCCCTGGGCAGCCCCTTCCAATGCCTGACAACCCTTGCCATGAAGAAATTCTTCCTGATGACCAACCTGAACCTCTCCTGGCATAGCTGAAGACCACCTGAAGTCCTCTCATCCTGTTGCTAATTGCCTGTGAGAAGAGGCCAACCCTCACCTGGCTATACCCTTTTTTCTGGGAGTTATAGAAAAGGGATAAACTCACCCCTGAGCCTTCTCCTCTCCAGGCTAAACACCCCCAGCTCCCTCAGCCTCTCCTCACAGGACCTGTGCTCCAGACCCTTCACCAGTTCTGTTGCCATTCTCTGCACATGCTCCAGCACCTCAATGTCTTGAAGTGAGGGACCCAGAACTGAACACAGGACTCAAGTATTAAGCTCCCCTCAAGCTGCTCTATGATTTCTTAGAGTGCAAACTCCAGACACATCAGGACAGTTTCTATACTACCATCTCCTGCAGGGAATAGATGCCCATGCTGCAAGAACAACTTAAATTCTACATTTTATTTTTCCCTTTTTTGTCTTTCCACCTTAATGCAAGGCAAAACTATAGATTATGGTATGTTATGCCGGCAGAGCATCCTGAAGCTTCTGTGATCTTCCTGCTGACTGCTGGGCTCCCCACATTGATGACATACATTGCTAAGGAATATTTTAATTCATTTCCTTATAGTTAAAGACGTTTTGATGCAGATCTCACAAAATGCAAGTCTGGGAAGACTGCTTTAAAATTCTTTTTGGTTTCAGTGGAGAATTGCCCACAGTTCTACAGCCTTGGTGCAGCAATTGTGGTGACCAGAAAGTGAAGTGCATGAGGAAGTGCCACAGTGCAAGCCAGGGTGGCTGGGCACTGGAACAGGCTCCCGAAGGAAGTGGTCACAGCACCAAACCAGCCACTGTTCAGGGAGTGTTCGGACAAGGTTCTCAGGCACATGGTGGGATTCTTGGGGTGTCCTGGGCAGGCCTAGGAGCTGGGTGGGCCTAGGACCTTGTGGGTCCCTTCCAGCTCAACACTGAGCCGGAAGGCAAGCAGCTAACAGCTTAGAGTCCTGCAGCCAGCATTTCTTACCCAAGCGACATTCCTCAGCTTACGCCATCCTACCTAATTATTCGAGTCATTAGCTGGTGCCAAGAGTACCACCTATTTACATGCGGTGATTTAGAAAGTAACGCTCCGCACGCCGCAAGGGAGTTCTGCTCCTTTGCTCTGACGTGGGGCTATCTGCGCTTTGCAGGAGGGGTCACCCAGTGGGACCGGGAGCCGAGCGGAGCGGGCTGGACTCGGCTCAGCTCCGAGCGGGGCGGGCGCTGCTCGGCGGCGGCAGGGCCGACACGTGGCACCGCGCCCCGCACGGCCCCGCCCGCCGCTGGGGCGCACCATTGGGCGCCGACCGTCGACTACAACTCCCGGCAGGCCCCACGGCGCGGGGGGCGGGGCGAGGCGGCTTCTCTCAGTCCCTCGGTAGCACGGTCGGCGGTCACGGGGCACTGTCGGTGTCGTGACGTCACCGCGCGAGGGACGGACGGACGGACGAACGAACGAGGGGAGGGCCCGACGGGGCGGGCCGGGGCGGGGGGCGCTGCCCGGGGCGCGGCGTGGGGGCGGGTCCAGCCGCAGCCCGGAGTAGGCGCCCGCCCCCCCCGAGTGACAGAAGCGCCTGGGCACCGGAGCTCGCGCTGGGGCCGCAGCCGCCACTCGCGCCGCCGCCCCCCCTCCGGCCCCTCCGCCGCCCGGTGTAATGCGGCGGCCCTGAGGGGCGAGCGCAGCCCGGCAGGACCCGGCGCGGCCCTGAGGGGCGACGGGGTCTCGCTGCGCCTCGCCGGCCAAACCCATGACTACGGCAAACTGCGGCGCCACCGACGAGTTCGACTTCAGGCTGATCTTCGGCGAGGACGGGCAGCCCGGCCCCGGTCCGCCGCTGGGGCCTGCAGGTGCGCCCCGGGGCCGGGGGGGTCGGTCGGGTTCCTGTTTTTCTCCGAATGAGGCGGGGAGGGCAGCGGGGGCTGCGCCGGCCCCGCCGCTGCGGGAGGCGGCAGCCCGGGGGGGGGGGCGCCGTCCGTGCGTCCCTCAGGCCGCGGCCGCTTCCCGGCGCCGCTCCCGTTCCTCCCGCGGGACGCGGGGACTCGGGGGGCCATGGGCCGGCCCGGCCGGGCCTCTCCCCGCCGTAACAACTTTCTTTGGGAAAAGAAACTTAAGAGTTCGCATCGTAAGGGAGGAGCCTCCCCGGGCGCGGTGACTCCGGTGGAGAAAAGGCCCCGGGTTGGATCTGGTGGCCCCACGCCCCCCGAGCTCGGGGAACACGATGGGGCCGGTGAGGGACAGGGCAGAGAGCAGCAAAGTGTTAATGGGGCTGGACCAGAGCAGTGTTCGGGCATTTGCGATGAAAAGTTTCAGCCAAAGTGTTACCCGAATATAGAACATCCCAGTTACTCCAGTGTGTTTTGCACTTTGTGTACGTGTGGGTGGGCGAATACCGCGTGTCGAGATGTGGCGGCTCTTTGAGTCCGTGTGTACAGATGCACGCATACATCTCAGAGTGCTTCCATTTTACTTTCTTTTGTAGTATTTGAGCCTGAAAATCCTGTTTTAAAATGCTCGTATTTCTTGAAACTACAGAAAACAAAGTAGTCCCTGTGAATTGTGGTGTGAAGAATCAATAAGGACCAGCTGTGCCTTGTTTAGCTGTACCAGAGTTTGATGGCTGCGTGCTTTATTTTCTAACCTACTTGAAATAAGTTCTAATTTTTAATGGGCTGTCTTATGTCGAAGTGTTAGATGATAAGATAGCTCTGAAGCACGACTGTATCCAGGCTAAATGATGCAGCCATGTTGTTTAGTTCTCTCACTCAATTGTCTGCCTAAGTTAATTAGAAAAAAATTTGTTTGATACGGTCTGTGTGCAAGCACTCAGGATTGACTTCTTAGAAAATCCCTAACTTTCTTGATGCTCAGATTTAATTTGCAGATTCATTCAGATAAGGGAAGACTCTCTTCGCCTATTTTCCTTCTCAGTGCAATAGCAGACTGTGTGTTTTGTGAAAGGGGCCTGACCTGTGCAAACTAGATAAATGTATTACAGTACAGTATGAAAATGGAAAATATGTGAACAAATGACAACAAAAATAATTTTGACACCCCAGTTTCTATGATTTTGACACAAAACTGGTTGTCTAAACTATATTCCTTTGCAATGATAGATGAGAATGAGAGAATAAGTTTCTCAGAAGACTAGAAATACTAGTGTGGTATCAACTCAGTGTTATGATATTTATATTTGGGTAGCATTCCTTAACGAGCAGTTTAGATGATACTCTGAATACAGAGAATTTTCTTTGCTTGCTAACTCAAAACTATTCTTATATCAAATTTAAAAATGTGATATTTGAACCATGAACTAGTTTGTTTGCTGTAGCTCTCAGTAAGAAATCCTCCATCTGAAACTCAAGTGATTTTACTGTTTTGTAGAATTCTGGAGATGATCTCGCCTGCTGTGCACAGATGCGGCCTTCAGAGGAAAGGGTTAGAGTAGGACTCTGCCTTCATCTATTCTATTAAAAGTATTGCCAGAGTGCATCTGTTCTGCCCATGCATTTTACACATGAAAAACTAGAATTCATATGAGAGGTCCCACATTGGTAATCTATTTTTTCCCTTACCCCTCTTCCAAATATATTAGATGACCAAAAGAAATTTTCTTAGAGCTGCCTGAAGCATATATTTCATAATCCCGTATCACTTCCTTCAATGGTGGTGCCTGTTGTGCTGCAAAGTATGCATAAGGGAATTTTTTTTTCAAATGAATGCTAATAATAAAACATGTAGGTCACAGGGAAAGTTGTTTAATTTGAAATAAATAGTACTAAAATTACTAAGTTTTCCATGATCATGAAGAACACCTCAAAACATATTCTGATCCTTCATGCTTTGTCTCTAGAAGTTTGAGACTAGCATTCTGATGAAAGAGTTGTCTGGTACTAAGTTCTTTTGCAAATAACATGGAAATCTATGTTAATGGTGTCTTTTATACTGAGACTACTCTAGTGTTGTGAGGATTTTGTTCTTTTATATATGTACACATATAAGTATATACAGTTACATGTTTATATTTAACTGTGTTTGTAATCAAAAGCAAGGCAAAATGAGCTGTTCTTTCATTTCCTTGGAATACTTTTGATACTTGAACTACTAAGAAAGTGCTAGTGCCAGGCAGTAGATTACCCTTTTTATGATATTAAAAGAACAGTAAGAGAAATTAAATCAGCTGAGATCTTTAGTTATTACACAGAACAATTTCAGTGGGTTGCAGGATAGCAGAACTAACATTCATAGTTTTGTGCTAAGTGGTAAGGCTTGAGACCTCTGTTCTGCATTAGTGCTTATTTGCTTGATCTGAAAGTTGTAGTTCCTGCTGCAGAGAATGCATGAAAGATGGTGTGAAGATGCTTGAAATCCCTAGTGTAATACTGCAGTCTTAGCAACATACTTGGATTGAAATTAAAGGGGTAGCCCATTTTCGGTAGTTTTTGGGTGGAGGTAAAAATTTGCTCAGGTAATTGCTAAACTAAAGATTCTCAAAAGCTCTTCAACTGCTTTCAAGTGGATGTTAGGTACTGAGTACCTTCTACAAACTCTTGCCTTCTGTTTCTCTGATTGTTCAGTGTCTTTTGGTTCAGTTTTAAGGTACTGATGAGCTTCATCTTTTTATGACCAAGAAATTCAAGCCTCCAGTGCCCAAAGGTAATGCTATAGGTCTCTCTGAAGTGAACCAAATCTCTTTGGTGTGCTCTTTATTGCAAAATTTTGGGTAGCTGCAGTAGCACCTGATTGCATCATGCTGCCTTATATCAGCTGCATTGGAAATGTCTAAGTCAGCATGTGCATTACAGTATGTTCAGGTCCTCCACAATCTGCTAAAAGAGACTGGCATGCAACTGTCAGTGACAGTGTTTGATGTGCCACCTGGTTTGGTCTTTTTGATGAAGAGACCTTTGGGATGTAATATGTGACACTTGAGTACTTGAATTAGCATGAATGCTTTTGTAATGATGCCCCAGTTCCCTTCATCACTACCAGTGTTGCAATACTATTCAGACATAAATTCTAGACAAATTTGGGGAAATTTATCTAGAATTTATGAAGCAATTAAACTGCATTGAGTTTTTCACACTGCTGAGGACATTATACTTTTTAAATGCCGAATTTCCCATAATAGAAGCAAATATGAGTTGCTATGATATTTTCTGAAGTTTTGTTTTAGGGATTCATCTTCTCTTTTAATGAATGAGTTTTTACAAGGTAAAAGCTGTACTGGTTGATTTTGTTTATTTGCTTTCCCACGATATGAGTGCTTTAAAGGAAGCGTTCAAACTACCCTCCTTGGACTTCAGGTTCATAGTATTTATTTTATTTTCTTGGAAACCATGAAACAAGCTGAAAAGGGGTTCTTCGTATTTCCTTAATTTTGTAATCCTTTAACATTCGGTTAAGTAATACTATTTAGTAATCTTGTTACAAATGAACCTCACAATATCTCTTACTTTTCTTCTGAAGATTACAAAAAATATCCCAGTTCTGTGATGAAACATCTTTGTGATGTTGCTGCATCCTCATTTTGCATAAGGACACTGTCTGGATTTGCCTCTTTGATTGGCTTGCAAACTTCTACCCCTGTTCTTCTCAGAGATTTTTTTTCCTTTAGCTTAGAGCTGGTAGGTTATTGGTTTGTTACTGGATATCATGACTAAAATACACATTTTTCCATAGTGACTGTCAGAGTAATACCTGATCTTTTCTTTTGAAGGTTTTCATGTCAGTCCTTTCTCTGTGAGCATCCACGAGCTGCTTGGACTGCTCAGCAGTTGTCTCCTGCCCACATACCAAGTGCTCTGAAGTGATGATGGGTGCTGGATTTTCTCTCAGCTAGGCAGAGTTCTCTTGTAGCAAAAACTGGCACTATGTATAAGTTACTTCATTTAGGTATGTCTTAGAAGTCTTAAAACCACTGACTTGTACGGAAACACCGAAACACCGCCACAGTACTAGTCTTTATAGCTTTGCCTTCATCATTAACATGTAAAGTATCCTTTTTCCCTTCCTAAATGTGTATTCATGACTGGTATTGCTGTCAGGGATTGTTGATGGAGAGTAGGAAACAGACAAAGCTGTTGACAAGGCTTTGCATCGTGGTTGAACTTTTGTTCTTTTCCCCAAGGTCATGATTAAGGTAAATAATCTTAAGAAAGTCAAGTTGTGGTAGAAGAGAGAGGGTAGTCTTATAATCAGATTGAGCAGAAAATTAAAGATTGGATGCTAGCAATAGCTGTGAACTTGAGGTGTGAGTTGAGGATTGCTCTTGATGAAATTTGGTTTTGTTTCCAAAAGTGCTGGTCTAGAACTGTTGGAAAGTTTGCTTTCTTAGCTGAGTAAGAAGAGCTTGTGAGACATATTTTGAAGTCTTTTAGCAGGCTACCTTGCAAACCTGTATGGTTCACTTGAAAAAATAAGATATTTTGATTCTGTTTAGATTTGGTTGTCTATATAAATGGGTAAGAGAGAAAGTCTTTGCACAAGATGGTAACTGTGGTTAATATGTATAATTTGAGCCATCCATATAAATACAGCTGTCTGTGCTGGTCTGTTAACATTTGCTATACAAAAGAGTGTTCATGTGGGTTAAGAATAGGATCAGCTGGTGCAACTTTTAGCAAAGGAATGAATGGATAAGTTACTCGAATCCATTTATTTTTTTCTCTCTTATAGATATAAATGACATTTTGTAACAGAAATATTTGTTTACTTATTAGATAGCTGAGTATTAAATATATTGTGATAAACCACCACTTGCAGGAAATTGTGCTGCTATAATTTTATTTTACAAGCTAGTGGATGCTGGTATCTGCATGTAAAAGATTGACACACAGAGACACAATGCAAATCAGTCATATAGGCTGTGGTTATATAATCTGCTGATAGGGGGGAGGAGGGAAAACCAAACAGCTGCATCTGACCAAAACCAGGGGGTCCTGTGACTTCAAGATAGCTTAGAAAAACACTGAGGAAGAACCAAAGGAAAATGTGTACTAAAGTGATATTAATGGAGTCAAGAATTGCCTGGCAATTAAGAGTTAAAGATGATAATCCTAGCAAATTGACATGTTTGAGTATGTTGTGATTTTTCAAAGTATTCTGGATAAATTAAATCTTGCCTATTTGAATGAAGCATGACCAGGATGAGACTATTCAGGGAAAATATCAGATTTTTTTATGTGATGTTGCAAAGCAGTTGTAGTTGCAGCTAATGTAATTTAATAATTTTTCTGTTTTGGGAGTATGGTTCTTTGATCACTACATAGTGCATTGAGAGTCACTAGGTAGTGAGTCACTGTGTATTGCAGGGATTTGAAAAAGGTCCCCGATTTGACAAAATGTCATTTATTTTGTTTGTGAATTCACAGTTGCACATCACACTCTGTCCTTTTTCCTCCCAACTGAATTGTGGGCAGACTGTAAATGAAAACAAATCCTAAGATTTGGGATGGGGGAGATGGTCATGGTACAAAAGCATTTAGTCTAGTGCTTTTGTCTTACATATTTCTGAAAATTAGAAATAAGCTCACTCTTCTTCAAAGTAAAAAGTAACCCTCTGCCTAAAACATGACGGTCCCATTCCTTTGGTCTGTGTTGTCCAACTGAAAGCAGTTTGTCAGATGCCACCTGAAGTGTTGCCAGTTCAGTAGTGTTGCTGTGAATGAGAGAGAATAAATTTGAGTAGATGGGGCCTGGGTCAATAGTAAGCAGCAGTTTGGCTGTTCACAGCAATAACGTAAATATGGGAGTTGTTGCCTCAAGCTGCCCTGGTGGGCCAGGGAAGTACGTGGAGCAGACTTGGCAGTGAGCCCAGCCAGTAAAACAACATCCAAGTCCTTGCATGTGTCCAGGCATGCCATGTGGGTTCGAATGACAGTGGAATTTAAGATGAGTGAAATGATCAGTAAGTCTAAGTAAAACTGCAGGGCAGGAGCAAGCTTATTAAGAAGCCAGCATTCTCTTCTACCTTTAGTAGTACACCCATCTGTGAGTGTTCTTGTGAAATACTGGCAAAAGAGAACATTAAAAAATTGTAGAACTGTTCAAAATCATTCAGGGAAGATGAATTTGAATCTGAAGCACTGCAGGTCTGGTGGAAGGAGAGAAGAATGAACTTATTGGGGATCTGACTACAAACCCATGATCTTTCGTAGTAAAGTCATGAAAATAGAATTCTGTGTCTGTTTCAATTTGGTGTTGTGTGGTGATTTTGGTGGGTTTTTTTAAGGCAGAAACCAAAGCTTCATTTGAGGTTGCATGAAAGATGTTCGTAGATAAAAACCTGAGCAAGTACTTACAGCTAATTTATAACCAGAAATTTAGTACATTGTTACATTGTTTAGTATATTGTTTATACTAATATTTAGGTTAGTAGGAATTGCATACTTAAAAAATGGCTTCTCAGGCTGCACTTTGAAGATTAGTCATCACTTCTGAAAATGACAAATATTTTTAACATAGAAAAAATTCTTGAATGGAGTTGAATATTTCTTGTTTTTTGGGTTTCTTTAGCAGTTTGGTGGAGAGGCTTAATGAGAGTCTTCATGTGTTAGTGGCTGCTAACATCACTTTTTTGGGAACAAATGCTATGAGAAGTGGTTTTTTTAATCCTGTATTTTATTTTTTGTAATGGTTTTAGACAAAATGGAAGGATGATTTACACATACTTTCAGAGAAGCAGCGTTTGCTCTGTGCTAGAGAGGGAGTGAAATTGTGACTGATTGTAGTTGGGCCAGGGCAGAAACCGTCCCCTTTTAACTAAAGTTGTTTTACAGAGTAGCCCTCTGTATCTTCATAGCCAAAATGAAAGTGTGACAGAATGACAAACTGCTAATCCAGTCATGTTGCATTTATTAAATGTTAGTGACAATGATTCATTGCTTTGATGGCTGCATAATGGCCTGTAATAATATCTGCAGTGATGTATAGCTACTCATGTTTATCTTTAGATGCTTTCTAGAAGTCGTTCCCTAAGTCAAGGACAAAAAGGGGATGAGGAGATTCAGTAACTGATTACAAAAGCCTTTAAGAGTGTCATTTAGGATAACTGTAGTCAAACAACAAAGCCATAAGAAAATAGATGGCTTAATCCAAAGAACTGCTAAGAAAACCTGTCAACATTTTCTATTTTGCATAGATTCTTTAAATTACCTAAGTCTCTGTATTTCATCAGCGTAATTTGTCGAGTTTAGTCTTTTGAGAGCAAATGCCGCTGTCTTTCAAATTGCCAAGCCTTTTGTGTTGGGGGCAAGAGATTAGGCTGATGTACGGTATGTGGTGAATCCTCCACTCCTGCTGGAATAAACACAAGCTACTTAGGAAGAGATGCAAAATTACACGTGGCACAGTCATGAGGCATGCTATTATCACCATCTCTGTATTTTGGGGTGTCATTCTGAACCTTGCTGAAAAAAATGGTGTCTGCACTCAGCTCCAGCCTCCTCTTTTTCATATGGCTCATTCGTATTTCTGCCTTTTACTGTATCAATGTAGGAAAGTTAATTCAAGGTGTTTCTGATTCTACATTCATTTGAGCAGATGGGAAAACAAGGCAGTTTCAGATTGTCATTCTGGCTCATCACAGTTCTTTGATGTACACAGCCCTTGAATTTGATGCACCTGAAGTCCACATTTAAGATTCATTATAAAATATTGGTGAAAAAGCTGTAATAATTGATGGTTTGAAATACTGAGTTAACTATATGGTAGGACTGTCTGCTGTGGAATGGTTTGCCCTCTGTCATGCAGGCCAGCTGCACAAGTACAGTGTGATTTGGCTGAGACATCTGTGTAATTTGGCTGAGGTGTGAAGACTTCCCAAACGAGTTTGTTCAGATATTATCGATACCAGTTCTCAATCTCTGTGCTGTGCTCTGATAATCAGAAAGGGAATGCCCCCATTTCAGTCTTCCTTCCACTGTGTAACTGCTCCCCACTCAGACATCTTGCCTTGGCCTACTGTTCTCCTTTTCTACCAGTTTTCACAAAGACCCTGGTCTGTGTCCCCGTACTCTTCCTGTGAACTAAAATACACCTTTTCTTGCACACTCCTGTCTGTTTTCTTTGATATGGTACTGAAGCAGTGAGCTGGCAAGTGTCTCTGTATAGGGCAGCAGGTTGCTGTGAGCAAGGTTGTCTTAGAAGTCAGTTTGTGGTAAAGATGTCCATGTAGGAGTTAGGTGAATTAGGTGAGGATGTTGGTTCATTCTGTTTGAATAAATGGAGAGCCTTTTCATGGAGTCTGCTGGTTTTGCTCCCACAAAGGAAGAGTTGTACATGATAAATTGACCCACAATAGCAAGAATCTAGACAAACCTGGCCTGCTGGCAATTACAGCACATGATTAATTCCCTTGTTCCTTTCACTCAGTATTTGCCTAATCTTCTCACCTTTATGCTCAGTCTACTTCCAGTGGGTCAGGCACAGCACACCAGCTTGGGAGCAATCAGGCTTTTCTCAGGTCCCATATTTACACATCTGAAATGCTCTGGGGTTGCAGGGCTGCAGTCCTTTTGCAGATTCTAACACCTGATTATATAGAATAAGATAGTTCATCTTCAGAACAGCAGTGTCAAAAGGCTGCTCATACTGTGTGATAGTACCTACTGTGCTGTTTCTAAAAGGCTGTACACTAATATCTCTGAAGTACTGCGTCAAGTTAAGATGACTTTTTGTCTGACAGTGAATGACAAAGGAGGCTTCATCAAACTGGAGGGCAGCAGCTTCTTTTTTGTCTACAAGGTTATTATGCATGAAATATTGTGTCTTCTTGAACCATACAGCTACAGATTAAAAAAGGGAACCAAAGAGGAGCCCACAGAACTTGGAGTCTTTTAAAGCAAGAAGCAGATTTTTTTTTAATCTGTTATGAGTATTGATGAATAATCTTTAAATACTGAACCAATGGCTTTATAAAGTTGTCATTTAAAGAAGTGCTTCATATCAACCAGAAACAGCAGAAGAGATGGAGAAGGCGCAGGTATAAACACTGCTTAGTGCTTCCGGTTGTTATTTTCTGTTTTGTAACTGAACTTAGAATGACTAATTCTTGTTGAATCTTACAGTTACAAGTTGAATTCTTTACCTGCCTTGTACATAACTTTTTATCAATGTATCTCAAAGCTGTTCTTTCCCTATTTGAAATTTAATTTCATTGCTTTGGTGTGAAGTTAGATGCACACTAGGTCAACAGTTCTAGTTTAAATGTGTACCAGGCTGTAGCCTAAGGGTTTATTTAGTTGCATGTTACATTTTTATTTGATGGTGAGCACCAGTGAACACCTGCAGTTCCTGTCCTGGTTGCTTGTTTCCTCCCGTGTCCTAAAGCTTGCCATTCTGTCAGTTGTGTATATACAGGTGTTAGTGCACGGTAAATACGCTTGCCAAAATCATCTGTGTTAAAACCTCTTCTCATTTCCCCTCCCCCATTGTGTGTGGAGGTGTGTGGGAAGGAGATGGTTGCTGCTCAAAAAACCTTAGTGTAGTTACACCCCAAGAGTCAGTATGTTCTTATTTTAGTCAGTGTCAGTTGTAAACATTTGATATGATGGATTATTCTCTTGTTTAAACCAGTGCTTAAACCAGTGCAGCTTCTTTATTCTATATTTCTACAAAGGATGATGAATTCTTACCCAGACTAGAATTTGGAAAAGACTCATTGATGAGCTCCCACTGTTGAGAAGATTATTTTTCTTCTACATTTATAGTATTCTTGCTTAACAAAAGAAAGTGAGTGAAATTGTGACTGGCACGATAGAACAGCCTCTGACATACATGATTGACAAAAGTAAAATTTATTTTTGTCCTTTTTTGCATAATCTGATATGACCATGAAACAGAGCACAAAACCATCAAAGAGAGTGAACTGTTTCATAAAATAAGAATTGTAAAACATCCCTTTCTGAAAACTTGAACTTGCAGTAGTGCTTCACATATTGCTAACTTCTGTCTAGAATGATGTGTTTCCCCCTACTCCACCCTGCTACCTTAATTTTTTTTCACAATTTATTCTTTTTCAGTACCATATTTGGCTTGCTAGTCAGTTGTACTCCTTATAAAAGAATATATTGCTATGTTTCAGTTTGGGGTTGTGGAGTTTTTTCAAGTTGGTGTTTGTAGGAGGTGTTTCTGGAGAGCTGTTAGCTTGTGATGAAAAACTGGAATTAAATATCCATTTATAGAGCTTTAGTGTAATAAGATACTAAGAAGAACTCTGATCAGTTGTGGCTTTAAGTGCACAAAAGAAAAGCTATTGATTATTGGCTATGTTGTGTTCCCTGTGAAGACTAAAACTCCTCTTTCATCCCAAGAAATGTATAAACTGCTGCAAACCTGCAAAATAATGAAATAAAAAAACTACATAAGCTTTTTGTCCCTTTCTACAAATATTTTTGTAACCATTGTATACAGAAAGAGATAATGATAACTGTAATGACAGAAGTGGAAAACAGAAGAGTTGGTCATTCTTAAAGCTTGCAAGTGAGACAGACTTGCCTGAGAACACATGATGTCTGTGTCGATGTTCAGGTCTTTCCTCATGCTATTTAGAGGATTTGATTACTGATCCTGTTTTCACAGTAGTAGTTTTATAAGACTAGGCTAGGTAATGTTATGTTTTCTTCGTACCTTACAGCAACTTCTATTGTTTGAAAATGCTTGTTTATGGGCTTGTAAACTTAGAATAATAAAACAGTTTGTGTAATTCTGGCACAGGGCTTGTGTTCAGACATTTGATAGCAATTGACCTTCCTTCTCTGGAGAAATCTGGCTGAGTGCACAGCTGCACATGTGCATGTGCCAGTACACCATTGGGGAGTGAACAACTGGTGGGCAAGCATTGCTAGACCTAAATGTGCACTCTCATACAGCAAGTAGCAAGCAAAATGTACTTTAGAAGCAGTTGTTCTAGATATTATTTATTTCCCAGTTAGACAGCTTATGTTGAAGTGTTGTTAGCAGCCTAGTAAGGGATCAGCCAGCATTGTTTTAATACTGAACAGGAGCTTCTGTACACAAGGCTGTTTCCAGACAGTAGCAAATGTACATTCAAAATGAGCAACCTTCTGGTTCCCATTGACAGTGGATGACACAGACACTTCATGTAAGATTGCAATGAAAATCTGCAGCTTTATTTAGCTTATACACTGTGAATATACAGCATCTGTTCATTTTTGTGATCCCTCAGTAGTGAACCTGATCTCAGCAGGGTGGGGAAGAAGGCTTCAGTAAATTTCTAAAGACTTATGGCTTCTCTGTGCGTGGCAGTGTTAAAAGTCTTAGTAAGTAAAAACAAAGCTGTGTTTCTTTCTATGCCATTTGTCCAGTAGATCTCCTTTGATTGTAAAAGAAAATTTGTTTGACGTGGTTTGTTCTTAGGAAACAGTGACTTGTTTTGTTTCTTTGTCTCCTTTAAAATGCTTACTGGAACAAATAAACTATTAATACTACTTCTAAAACCGAAGTTGAACTTATTGGCCCATAATTCTTCAGTATTTTTTAACCTTTTATTTAGTCCAGTTTTCTTTACTCTGTGTTGCTGTTATCTTTATTAGCAGTTTATTCTGTTCTTACTAAAGCAAAAGCATTTAGCACACTTGCCTTTGCAGTGGCATGAACAGCTTTTGATGTGAATGGCACTACTTTTCTTGGTCTGTGTATTTTGCTGTGTCTGTCTTGCCTAGCATCTTGCTGTGCTTGTGCTTGTGTGCTAGAGTTTTTGTGCTCTACCTTCATAGTCTGCCCTAGTTTCTGTGTCTTGAGTGCTTTCTTATATTTTATGATCAGTGAAGGCCTCATGACTTCTTTATTGTCTTTCCTCCCCCAATAGGATTGTTTGGATGTAATAGCTCTCCTATTAAGTAACCAGATTTCCATAACTCCATTTTTTTCCTTTGGGCTTCTCCATAACTCTTTTTTCCTTACACTTGCCTATTGTGAGACTTCCCTTTGTTTACCTTTTGTTTCTTGAAGCCCCGTGTTGGATTTGTTTTGTGCTATTCTCACTGCTTTCTCTTTTAAGAATTATCACCTAAGTTTTTTTCATTCTTTTTTCCCCCAAGTTGTATTTGTGTTTGTATGTTTACTAGTTCCTTGAGATAGATTAGGGGGCTCTTCCAGATTGGATTCTCTGCAGTCTTTATTAGGACTAAAATAATTACTGGTAAATAATCTAGTAGAATTTATGATTCGATTTGTAAAGGTCTTAGTTTTTTGTGAGCAGCTAACAGGTTATTTTAATACACAAACTATAAGGGGGAGGATTTGTGCATGCAGACTGAAATAAATTTGCATGTTTAACAATTGTGTCTGAAAATGATTTGGGTGATTTAGACTTCAAACGGTTCTGTGTTCAGTGTTAAGCGTGCTTTTGAGATTGGATATTCATTAGGTTTCTAGCTTCCTGTTTGCTGTGTGTGCAGCTGGGGAGGGGTAACGGGACAGCACAGTGCCAAACTCAGGAGAGGCTGTTTGTCAGGAGAGGGACCAAAGAAGCCTGAGTCAAAAAAGTTCAGTCTCTTTGCTCCATCTCTTCCCCTGTTCTCCTCAGCTGGTGCTGGTAATTCTGTGCTAGTCTGATCTATCCACCTCAGCCTTGTCAAAATTAAATTCTGAATGTACATCTGCTTTTTTGTAAATCCCTGTGACACTGAAAGTAGAGAAATTGTCTTAAATATTTTAAGATTTCTTGATTATTGGCGCAAGAGGGATAAGGCTCTTTGCAATCATGAGAGATTTAGTGCAAACAGTGCACTGCTACTGTTCCTAAAACCATTAATGACAGTAAATGGTTATACAGAGGGCTTGAAGATTTCCAACTGTTGCTCTTCTAAAACATTCTTCTTATTATTTAAAAAGTTCTGTAGCTGTAACTGTTTTGTTTCTAAGTTTTGATAAGCTGGATAATAGACTTTATTAGAATTGCCTTTTTCTTACCTTGATCTATGCTTTTGTTAATACTGAGTTAGGAAACAGACATCTATGCTACGGTCTTGCACATTAATACACCAATAGATGTGGAAAACCTATAACCAACTACTGTCTGCAGTTCCTGTTTTGTGATGGAAAACAGCAAAAAGAAAAACCCTCAATTAATGTTTAAAAAAAAAAAGTCTGTTACCCTAGTGAAAAGACAAGGAAATGCAGTTTTGGTTGTGCTCAGCATAGTGAGCTTGTGTTAATTTTGTGTGATACATGCAATAGTCCTTCCTGAGAACCCTGATCCTTTCAGTGTGTGCATATTTAGAAATCAACCTATGCTGATTTTCTGTGCTCTTATCACATATAATAGTAGTTAGTGATGTATAATAGAGATAATTGTCATACATAACCATAATATATATAAATTACTAGGTACTCCTTAATTGCAATGTATGCCTCCTTTAATAGATTTCTTATAGAGTTGTTCCCTGCTCATAAACCTTCAGCCTTTTCTTTTTGATTTCTTTTATGAAATCTGAGGAATGTAGTCCATTCCTTGTTAGCAGTGTGCTTGCTCTTCATTTGAAAATGTTTCCCTGTGACTGAGGAGATGTTTTGTTTCTGTTTTAGTTAATTTTAAGATGATTCCTATTAGTGAAACTGGTAATAGATGACTTCATCGACAAACTAATTTTTTCATCATGGAAAAGTCTAAAATACATAGCTTCCTGTCTGGATAGTCTACCTGATTGTGAGAAAGACTACATTTATTTTAAAACAAATATTAGTCGTCTGCTGGTACTCAGGATAAAAATAATTCTTAAAAAAGAGCTAATACCTAGAGGTGAAATTAATGTCACCTAGCCTGGATTTATGGAAAATTAAAGAGTAAAGATCCTATTTACAGGTGTAAAGAAACAAGAGTGGAATCACAGTGGCTACAAAATAGGAAAAAAAGTTGTGTTTTCTACTTTAGTTTCAGACAAATATCTCATATTGACAGTTAATTCAATATTGAGAAGTGGAGCAAGAAAATCTGCTTCAGTTCTGTGAGACAAAGCTGCTGATTATGTTAACGGGACTTGTACTCCCTCTCAATTGCTTGTTTTTCTTTGGAATATTTCCTGTGTTTTGGATAAGTTAGTGAGATCTGAGAATATTTTGTTTTGCCTTATTTTGCTGAACAACTTGTGCTCAAACTTCATGCGACTGCACTGAAAAATACTATTCAGCATAGGCACTTGAGAGTTTTCTAAGCTACAAAAAATATATCTTAGGAATATGATTCTTTATAGTATCTCTAAGAATATTCCTTGTTAGGTCTCCTTTGGTTGAATGTTTTAGTAGTTTCCATTGAAATAATCTCCATTCAAGTTTGAGTCACGGTAAGATGCTTTCTGCTGTTAAAGTAGATCAGTATTACGTTTATGATGTTCTGGTGCTTGTAAGTATTGACTGGGCTTGCAGAAAGTACCTTAGTCCTATTTATGTCAAAAAGATGAGCTTTCAATGATCTTTGATTAAAAATGTATAATTATAAGTGGAATACAATTAAAATTAAAGTTATGAAAGATAAAGTTTGAATTGAGTGTTCAAGCATCCTTTCAGGTTTTCAACCCTTTTTTCTGTTTGTATATTTTCAATGATTGAAGATATGTATAAACTATGAAATCTTATTGAAAACAGGATTTGTGATAGAAAACCATACTGTAATCATATTTCGTTGTAAAACAGACTGGGGAAAATTTAAAATTAAGAATTAGCTTTATTTTGTGTAACCAGTGTAATGGGAAATGTCTAGGATGTTGATAACAGTCCATATCTGTGAAGCAAAAGATTTTGTTTATGGTGTTTATCCAGGTATGGCATTCCAACTCTTACTACTTCTATCTTTTTTAATTTTGTTTTTAGATCTTGAGTCAGATGACTGTGCATCCATATACATCTTTAATGTAGACCAGCCATCATCCTCTGTCAATCAGCCAATTTGTATTCCTCGCCATGGACTGCAGTCTCATTCCTCTCCTACAAGATTTCAGAGTCACAAGAACTATGAAGGCACTTGCGAGGTACCAGAATCCAAGTACAGTCCACTAGGTGGACCCAAACCCTTCGAGTGCCCCAGCATTCAAATCACATCGATTTCACCCAACTGTCACCAGGGGATTGAGGCCAATGAAGATGAATTACACACAAATGGCACAGAAAATGAGTATATGGAAAGGCCTTCCCGGGACCATCTCTATCTTCCTCTTGAGCCATCATATAGGGAATCATCCCTTAGTCCGAGCCCTGCCAGCAGCATTTCGTCCAGGAGTTGGTTTTCAGATGCTTCTTCTTGTGAATCCATTTCCCATGTTTATGATGATGTAGACTCAGAGCTAAATGAGGCAGCTGCTCGATTTACCCTTGGCTCTCCTTTGGCATCACCTGGCGGTTCTCCGAGAGGTCCCAGTGATGAATCGTGGCAGCAGCCTTATGGATTTGGGCATGCCTTGTCACCTAGACAGTCTCCGTGTCATTCTCCTAGAACTAGCATTACAGATGAAAATTGGCTGAGCCCTAGACCAACATCAAGGCCCTCATCAAGACCTACATCCCCCTGTGGGAAGCGCCGACACTCCAGTGCTGAGATTTGCTATGCCGGTTCTCTCTCTCCTCACCATTCTCCAACTCCATCACCTGGCCATTCTCCCAGAGGAAGCATAACAGAAGACACGTGGCTAAACACTTCCATTCATAATGTACAAGGCCTTAACTCTGGCCTTTCACCATTTCAATGTTGTACAGAGACTGATATTCCTCTAAAAACCAGAAAGACCTCAGAGGATCAGACTGCCACTTTATCTGGAAAAATAGATATCTGTCCTGAAGAACAAGGTAACTTGTCATCATCCCTTGAAACTGCAGTAGATGATTGCTCTGGATCTCAGCATACCTTGAAAAAAGACTTGCCTGGAGACCAATTTCTTTCTGTTCCTTCGCACTTTACTTGGAACAAACCGAAGCCTGGTCACACTCCTATATTCCGGTAAGTGATTAGAAAGTAACTCTTTCCTGTTTTTTCCCGTCCTGTGCATCTTAAATAGACATATAAATGTCCTTGTATTTCAGTGATGAATTAAGTCTTCTAAAAGAAAACTTGTTCAAGGTAGATAGATGTTATAATTAGGAAAAAACAAGTTGAGATACCAAATATCCTTCATCTTTTAGAAAAACAGGAGATGCATTGTAAATAGAATTAGTTTTATTTAAGTAAAGTTTGTGTATATGCGCAGAGCCCAGCTGAATTTAATGTCTGTGGATTTTGTACATGCTTTGCAATTCCATCTAATCTGAGCACTTTACATTTTAATATAGCTAAGGAAACCTAACTTACATGATTTTATAAAACTGGGAGATCACAAAAGAGGTAGGGAATTTATTTGCTTTTGTGTCTATTTGCTTCTTTGGGCTCATATAATTCTAGAAATAGAATAAAGAAGAAAATTTGTATGCCATGCTGAAAATCATCGAGAAAGAATGGATGTCTGGGCTGTAGTTCCAAGGTATTTCCACCATCCATGATAGATTTAAATAGGTCTTTTCCTTTTGCAGTCCTGTCATGTGCAAGCAGGATGATTTTTGGAGACTCAGAAGAGGGAAGTGGTTCAGTTCAGGGAGAAAGTCCCTCTCCTTTTCATTCTGTTACTTTATAGATGCATCAGTTCCGTGATCTTTTAAGTTATAGAGCTTGTATAAATTCTTCAGAAGTTGTCAGCTAGCTTGGCTTCTTAATAACTAAATTAATTTAAACAATACTTATTCAGCCATTTGATTATTTTTTGCCTAATTTTGTAACCACAGACTTTAATTTCTCTCCACAGAATTGTACTGATTTTAGTAAACAGAAGTGTTTTTTTTTTTTCCTTCTCCTTTGATATTCTTTCACATAACTGTGGATGCAAAATTTGACAGTAAAGACGCAAAGCTGCTGGCTGGAAAAATCTGTTTTATCAGGTCTGAAACTACTGTGTTAACAGATCAGCTAACTGTCCTCAAGTCTGGGGTTTTTTCAAATTCCATAGCCATCTGTTAGTAATAGGTGTTCAATCTGTTACTAGAATCTTTGCATTTGAACTGAAACAATGATGACTGTTTTAACTTAATTGTGTATTTTGGAATTGTATTATATTTATGTAGGATATTAAGCAGTCCTAACTTGGCATTTTTGTTACTTGCAGGCTAACATTGTTCATAAAAGGTGAACACTATTGTAGGATTAGAGGTCATGAATGTACAGGCATGGGTGTGGATCTGTGGTTCTTTTGTAGGATGAACAAAGTGGTTTAAAACAGATGGCTCATACCTGTTTCCTCTTGTACTGCAGAGAACTGAGTACAACTGAATAAAAAGACATTTTAATGCTTTCATTAAAAAGTAAAAAATATTTTTTAAAATGTCAGACTTTATTTAGAAGCTGGCACCAAAGAATTTCTGTAAATATAAGATGGGAAAACAGCAGAAGACAATGAAGACTACACCTGTACCCAAGGAAACTACATAAATCTATTAAGCTGTATACATTTACTGCCAAAAATGTCAGCTGACTATTGAATTAGTGGAAATGGCTGCACTGGCAGCTGTATCCTCAGTGAAATGTTGAATTACTTAGCAGTTGTAGCCTATTCCACAGCGGCTATGGCAGTGTGCATCTTCAATAGGTAAAACATTCCATTTTGTCATATAATACCTTGTAATTTTGATTCTTATAAACCGGGGTAGCTAAGTTGACCTTTACGTTTTATGAATAAAATTGAAATGCAAGAAGATCCATTGTTTCTAAATAGTTGATGATGGTGACCGAAAGTGAGCATATTAGTTGTCATAAAGAATTATATAATTGGTTTTTATGTATTTATTCCATATTGTATGTACAATTGTATTATTTGTAGTATAAGTTACAAGCTATAGTAAAAATAGTACACTTCTTAATGTCTTGACTGTATTGTCAAGTACAAAGTAGTGCATGAAGTAAACAGGAGTATTGATTCCAAGCAGATGAGGTGCACACCCAGCTGCAATAACTGACCCCTGGCAGAAGGGAGGGTTATTTGCCTCACTTATTCCGTGGTGTGAAATGTGTAGGTAGCACCTTCTGCTCTGAATGCTTGCTAAAGTTTTGTAAATCTGTTATCTGCTTTATCTGTCAAGCCCTAATCATGTTTTCCTTCATGCTTCTGTTTTCACTAAGTGTGCAATGCTATACAAAATCTAAAAATGTATAAGATGCTTTTGAGCATGTTACTCATATTTCACATGCCATTCAAACTGTTTTGTTAGATGACAGCTTGTTATTTGGTCACAGAAACCCATAATCTACCAGTCAGTGGCATATGAAAAATGTCTGTGTATTACTTGCCTCAAGTCCTATTTCTGCTTCCTTGTCAAGGGGAAGTGTCAGTGAGGGCTTGGGCAGGGCCACTGCAGCAATTCCTTCCTACTGGTGGAAGAACTGGGCAGCAGCTTCTGTACAGGGAATAGTGGAGGGTCTGTTGATGTCACTCACCGGTGTGATGGCAGATGCAGTTGGTCATTTTACAGAATATTCAGCAGCGAACGTCGTGATTTTATTGATTACGTGGTTACTCTTGTTCCTGTTTAAGATATCTGCTTCACCCACCACCTCCCCACAGGGTGATGGATAAGACATGGTTTTATCTATGTCTCATGTTTTCCTTCCCCTTCACTTAAAAAAAACTTTCTTTTTGGGATCTTCATGCAGTGATAGTAGATCCAACCTTCCCACTTGCATTTTACCCCAACATTCCACAAATGTGCTGATTTTATGACTTTCTTGTACACTTGAGTTTGAGTTGTAAGAGTTCCAGAAAGTGGGGAAAAAAAAAAAAAAAATCAGAAAGTCTGTTTGACAACACTTTTTTTTACTTGAACAAGGGGAATAAAAAGACTCTAGAGATGACCTAGAAATCTCTACTGAGCAGATGATTTAATATAATACATTGGGTGAGGACTTCAGTCGACAAGTACAATGCATAAGAGATCAGCAGCATTGCTGATGCTAACCTTGGTTATGGTATTATAGAATTAAGGACCATCACAGACATGGCCAGCACTGGTGTAGGTAACATGGGAGTATTTTTTTAGAAAAGTGGTCACAGATGATGCAATTGAAAATTATGGGAGTTCTGTTATTTTTGCTTTTAGGCTTGATTATCTTTTGCTTTAAACTTAAAATTTTAACATGAATGGCTAGTGGAAGAGTAGACTTCAGGTTTGGTAAAGTGGATCTTGAGAATCTAATTTGTATCTCAAGCAAACAGGCACTTTGCAGGGTAGTACACTTAATGAGTCATTAATTTTTTCTTTCTTTCTTTATCCCCACAGTATTTGATAGCAACAATTGGTGCTGCTGTATCTGGAGGATAACCAGGATATTCATTAATGGTCAAAAATCTTGAAATGAAACCCAGTTTCCTTTCCTTCCCTCATGGAACTCATAGAGATTTACACATTGATTAAAAAACTACTGCATAAATTGGTGCTTGTCTCCAGACTGCTGTGTCAGGACATCAAATAGCTTCTTTGTTCCAGTGGTGATGAACAAACAGACCTAGACAAATGTATTTACTGCTCAGAAATCATTTTAATGCTGGATATGTAAGGGCAACTTGAGAGTATTTTACTGCTGAAAACCAAGATGTCTGACAACGTAAATATTCATTCAGGAAAAAAAAAATAGTTTAAATAAAGTGGTAGATAGTGGAATACTTGAGAAAGTTGTTTCTCTTGTCTGAATCTTTCTCTTGGAAATCTAAAGAATAGAGAGGAACAGAATTATGTCCTATTTTTTCCATAACTATATTGGACCTTCTGTGTTAATTTTAAGAACTCCACTCACATTGAAAGATTTCTATAGTCAAAGTTAGTCTGCCAAGTATTTATCACCTTATTCTGATAAATGGAAATAACACCACCTATTCTACTAGCAAAACTTTAAAATGAAAATGTTTGCAAATTACTGACTTTGAAGATAAGGACCCATTTAAGTGAGACAAGCAAAGGAACTTTGAACCTCTTAGGTTTTTAATAAGCGAGGCTATCGCTGTAATGTTTACACACCACTAATGAATCCAGGGAAATTCAGGTAGTGTTTAATACAGGACCTTTGTGCTGTACCTGTTATTCATCTCTCCACTTTGCTCTGGGATGATGGAACTGAGATTTCCACGTGGCAGTTCACTGTACCAATAGTCTGACAGCATTTTGAGCTGTGGCTCTGCTAGGAGCAGAATGGTGGTATTTTGAATGTAAATGGTATTAATAAAGTCTGTTGATAAGCCACTGTGGCAGCTGGAATGGCCCCGAACTTCTTAACTTCAGAATTTGTCCATCAGGGAGAATGTGGCTTTGTTCTAGGCAGTGAAGAGCAGCCACAGCAGCATTTTGGCACTACAAGAATTCTTGAAAACCATAGTATTGGGTCATAGTTATGGTTTGAGATCCTCAGAGGATTTCTGTGTTGCAATATTGACTTGTCACAGAATACACCATGGGTTCATCTCTGCAAAAACTTGGGATGAGGAAAAAAATGTGGGATAACCGTTTTATAGTCAGTGAGTTTTTCCTCTTTTGGGATGCTGGGAGGAGCTGTAAGTGGAAAGTTATTTTTGCTGCAACTAAAAATTAATAAAAGTATCTCTAGAATATCTGGGAATCTCAGTCAATGAAGGAAACAAGAACTTTCACAACTCTCTGGAGATACTACAGGGTATCTTTGAGAGGTTTCTACTAGAACTAGTGGTTACAAAGAGGTAGGAAGATTTTCATACAGACTGGCTAAAATGAATTTTTATATCAGTTGCACCTGTGTTCAAAAACAGTGCTACAAGTGGAAGGTAATTGTTTCTAGCTGGATTGTGTTAATGAGTACCCATAGGCTTTGTTCTTCCTTCTGTCCCACACACGCTGCTCTGGGGCTACAGTTGAACAAGCAGTCTTGTTTCTGCCCTGAGCCTCTCACTATGGGAGAGGGGCAAAGTCAGCCCGTGAGCTGTGCCCTGGCTTTTATAGATCTGAATGCTGAAGTCCTTATGGACATCTTTGGCTGTTTTTATACTGAACTGAACATCAGTTGTTTCTTCATCAATCAGTTCTGTTTTGGAGATAATGGTTACAGAGAAGAATCTGTTAAATTAATATTGATAAAATCAGTGAAGCGATAGCTTTAAATGCTGCTGCTTCTGCTGAGAATGCTGCCGAGGTGTTCTTTCTTTACCTCTGAGTTCCCTTTAATAGCTGCTGTTCTCTAAAGTCTTTAGTTTTGATGCAATATGAATATGAGCTTTTGGAGGCTTGCATTAATCAGATTATAGAACTCCCTTGGTATTTCCAGAAGAACATTTGTAGGTTTACAGATTGGTACTGTTTCAACAATGTGCAAACATTTGATTTAATGAAAACTTTAGAATGGTTGTCACTCCTTACTTCCATATCCTGATGTGCTTTGGTGCTTTACTAGTAGGTTACTGCATTGTTAATAAGATTTTTACTAAAAAAAAAAAAAAGAGAGAGGAAGTTCTAGGCTAAGTCCCAAGCTATTCTAACAGTAATTTGGCACTGAACTGGGTAGAACATACTAATGAAACGTGTGGAAATATCTACAAATGTGTTCCTTCCCCATCAAGACTGAAAAGTAAAGGGTTTTAAAACATAAAAGTTCTTATTTTTCTTAATCTTTTGTTCTAAAATAACTTGAAAAACCCCTCATGGTCAGTGGCTGATCTGGGTTCTGAATGCAAAGTTAGATGTCTTTATCAATAACACAAAGTTGTCATGCTGCATAAGCTGGGGAGAGACGAAAAAGTACTTGTTTATTTCTGAAGCAGCTGAGCTGCTGCTTCTTAAACATGTTCCAGGTATTTTAAGAGTAATGCACCACTAAATTTTGAATTTAAGTTCTGCACTATAAGAGATCATGCAAAAGTTTAGTGAAGTTCGGTACATAGTTTACAACTGATAACTGATGAGTTAAATAAAAGTTTTACTGCTGATCCTCACCTACCAGTGTAGACTGAATAATATTTTCTTGAGAATGGATCCTTAAATGCAGTAAAGCTAGCAGCTTCAGAACTGCTTTCCCATATTCAGCATCTGGTACAAAATAGCATTGCTTCATATCAAAAAGTATTTAAAACGTATGCAAATTTGTTACTTCTTGCTTCCCAAAGGCTGACATGATTTTTCTCATTTGATATTGAATTGTACATAGACTAAAAAAAAACCAAAACCAAGCATTTCTAGACTGTATTCTGTTGTTTTTTTAAAATTTATTTAGTATGCAGTCTTGTGGATTCATGTGACTTTAAGAAGGTGGCAGTCCTGACCAGGAAGTTCCCACTCTGCTTCCCACCCTTTAGTTCTGCTTGAAGGTGTACAGGCAACTAGAACACTGTTAAATTAATAGGATTAAAGAATTTATATTTCAAAATGAACCAAAGTTAGAGCACTGATTTGGTTCAATGTGTACCTCTATAGTATTTGTCTGAAAAATGTGTAAGGATGATGTTGAAGCAAAAGTACATAAAACTGATACCCCTACAAGGCAGAAAGGTGCGTGACAGAGTACTATAAAACCTTAAAGAATCCACTGCTGCTGAGAAGTTCAGGGTAATAGAGACAGCAAGAAAAATATTCCGAGAGAAACAACAGTTTGGATGTCCAACATCAAAAGGGAAGCAGCTGTAACTGTCAGACCAGCTACATCTAGAAAACATCTGTTTGATGCACTGCAGCCTCAAAAGCTGTGTCATTTACTGGGGAATCTGTGTTTCAGAAGCTTTGCGATTTTTTTAACGTTTTAGGCATCTGCATGTGCACAGTGTACTTCCTTGCTCTCATGCTGTTATTTTTCTATTTGTTTTCGAAGAATGGCAAAATCTTGAGACTTGGTTATTTTCTCCATGTTTGTTCTTGTATGCCAAATATTTTTTCAAAAGATAATGTGAGTCTCATACAGCTTGTTCCACATTATTGTTAGTTAATTGGAGGAGGAGTAAATCTCTCTGAGACACTGTATGAAGAGTGGTCATGAGCAACTTTTTTCTTGACTGAATTGTTCCACATTATTGTTAGTTAATTGGAGGAGGAGTAAATCTCTCTGAGACACTGTATGAAGAGTGGTCATGAGCAACTTTTTTCTTGACTGAATTTATCATTCAACTTTCAGTACTACCTCACAGTAATTGGTATACAGCCTGTAGTGCATTAACGGAGTTCTCTCAGATACCATATCTGTTCAGTGTATTCCAACTATTTTGACACAGAAATTTGGGTATACAGGGGAAAAAAGATTTTCAGAAACACTGTTAAAAAAATTCTCACATGCAAGAATTTTTTAAGCCCTCTTCAGTATCTTCTAATCCTGACGTTTTCTTTCCTTTTCAGACTGAAGAATTGAATCCTTCTCCCTCAGTAGCTATAATAGTGAATGGCAAGGTGTAGTTGATAGGCAGTAGTAGCGTTTAGGCAGTGCATCTTGGCCTGTGGTGAGTACCTGGAAGGATTTGGCTTATACTGCATTCCTGACAGTTTCTTCTTTTATTGTTGGCATCACCATCCTATCCTACCCAGTAAATGCTATTGCTGTGGGAAGAGCACTCATCAGACCTCCTTACGGGGGAGAAGAAGCCTCTTTGCTGTGCATTGAGTGCTTGTGGAGATGATTTATTTCTCACCTTTCTGCGTTTCAGTAAGAAGAAAGGGAAATACTCACATTCTTCCTCTCATTGTTCCCAAAAAGGTGCTCCAGGAGAGAAGATTTATGTTTTAGTGCCAGCTCTCTCTTGAAGTGCACAGTACAGGTGTCCATGAAACAGCAGACCAAGAACTTGGAGGTTGCTCTCCACCCTCCAGCAAGCAGTGCCCTTTCTTCTCCCACTTTCCCATTCTTAATGACAGAAACTTCTGTGGTGCTGCAGGCTGAGCCCAAGTCCCTCCAGATGCTTCCAAAGGACAGAGATTTCTCTTTTTTTCTTCAGTCCAAACATTTATCTTCTTTCTCAACAGTGGATATGTGTTTATATGTCTTAGCTAAACTCCCTTAAAGGAATCATTTATCTTTCATGGACCTGTGACTATTCATGTTTGTGGATATTTGCATTGATTAGTGGTGGGGTTTTACCTAACTTCCTGTAAAGTGGAAAGAAATGAAATTGAGCTTTCCCAGGTGATACAAACCAATATATGTCCATCACTTTAAAACCTAATTTACTTTCCTTGTTGGTCAGAGTAAGGTAGTACAAAACTATTTTAAAAGTAGATAATTTTGTTGCAAATGTTTTTGTTTGATAAACAATGCTATAAATGTTCACTTTTAAATGTTCATAATTTAATGTACTGTACCAGGTAATTACTGGCTTCAGTCTGACTGTTCATCTTATTGGAATCTTAACTATAAATCTGTGCAGGTAAAAGGGTAGGTATGCAAACATTGGTTTGAGGTTCTTCCATGTTATTTCTATTCCTGTATTTTGTTCTTCTTCCCTGGAGTGACTTTGCTACTGTGTGTAAGGGTGTGTCTGTGGACAAGCTGGACACAACTTTAGGCGTCTTTTTGCCTGTTGTAAGTTTTTATGCTTAGATAGAACAAGTAGCTTATTTAAACTTCATGTGATCACATAGTGTTCATTTTAACGATAGTTAAAAATATGCAGTGCTTGCTGAAGGAAAACAAAACCAGCAAGCTGGAAGATAATGCAGAGTTAAAACTTAATGATTGGCAGGTTGAATTTACACTGCTCCTTTCCTCTAAACCACATTTGAATTTGCTTGCTGATATGCTTAAGGTTAAAAATATAATGAATGCGAATATAAAGGCATTATAGAGTAGCAGTGGTAGTGTGGGACTGGGGGTCATAGAGTACCTTTCTTTTGCTTAGGTGTTGGAAAGAAGAAATTCCATGCTAGTTGAAGATTTGAATGTACCAGCAAAATTGGAATTTTCACATAACAGTTTTAGGCTGAGAGTTATTCTTATTTGGTTATCATTTGTTAGGGAAGTGACATCATTGTCTGTATTTTTACAGTGAAGGCTCCGTGCTGTGGCCAGGTGGCACAGTTCATGTAACCACAGTGTGCTTATCTTGATTGCAGCACATCTTCATTGCCACCTCTTGACTGGCCTTTACCAAGCCATTATGGGCAGTGTGAACTGAAAATAGAAGTCCAGCCTAAAACTCATCACAGAGCTCACTATGAAACAGAAGGAAGCAGAGGAGCAGTAAAAGCATCTACTGGAGGACACCCTGTAGTAAAGGTAGGAAGTCTGGCTTTCTTGAATAGAAGGTAATTTTTTAACTACAGTTATTGGTATTTACAATGCTGTGAATTGTTACCTTTTGTGAAGCTTACAGCCTTTCTTGGGCAAGATATTCTTCCTTAAATGTAATAATAACTATTTTGAAAACACTGACCAATAAAACCAATTATTGTTGAGCTCAGAATTAGATGTGAGGTCCTAGTAAATTAGACTTGACTTTGGCATCATGCTCTGCTTGAAAAGAAAGATATGTGGGTTTGGTCTTACTGGAGTAACTGTGTGCATGAGATGTGATGTGCTCCTCTCTGGCTTGGAGTGTTCAGGTGTGTACACAAATACCTTGCTCTGTGCTGGGAATATTACTGGATTGGTTAGGGATAGTCACTCATGTTTCCTTTAATTCCATGGTGTCAGCTGACTCACACAGCTTGGAAGGGAACCCACCCTCCTTCACTGAACATACGGCATATAGTGCTGAGAAACTGTGGGGCTTCTTAAGATGCCTTGGTTTATGTTTGCCACATCCTTAGGTGAAAGCAATGTCTCTTTACTTACCTCAGTGTTGCTTAATGGTCTTTATCTTAGTTCCAAGCCAGGTTAAGACAAAATTTAATGGCTTGTTTATAAGTCAAATCAGATAACAGTTACAAAATCTTTATAAAACAAAGAGGGGAGAAAAATCCAATTACATGAAGGTTACAGCAGGCTTTGTCTTTTCCTCCAAATCAGTACATTTCATGTTCTTTTCCAATAAAATTACAGTCAGTGTTTAGTCCTAAATCTTTTGCTACAGTCTATATATTAAAAATGTATTTTATATATTTATCTTCTTCATTACTATTGGAGTCCAGATGCAAAGTGCTGATAGGATTGGCATAATCAGTCCCCATTCTTTCTCCTACTCTTACTGTAGTATAAACTTGTTATCACTTTTCCTTCTTACAGTTTATTCCTCCTCTTTGGCAAGTGAATTTTGTCACACTATTTACATCGTTACATTTCATCTATATTGATGAAGATATACTAGCAGAATTTAAGCGTCTTGGATGATCTGCTGTTCTTAGTCTAAGTAACCTCTGCTTTCCAGGCTCTTCATCTGATGAATTTCTTCCATCAACCTGACTCCTAATCATGTTCTTTGGGCTGTTTATTAAACTGTTTCTTCTCTGATAGATTACCTTGAACTTTTTCATTATACCTTTTTTCCTCTTAAAGACTTTATATATCGTTTCCCTCCCTCTGGAAAGGGTTGGTTATCTGCATCCCATCTTCTTTCTTGAATGTCTTTCCTTGTTTTTCCATTTCAATTCTTATGCTGAACTCTTCATCCAGTTTTCATGCTCCCTGCAAAGTTGCTCAGTATTTTTCTTCTCACAATACTGTGTCCTAACCAGCTGCAACTCTCTCCTTTTGTCAGACCTACAGGGTTTCTTGGCACAGTAGAGGCAAGGGTCAGGTGCTTCTTGGGGAAGTGTATGCTGCAAACTAGAGAAAACTGAGGATGCCTCGACTAGGTTGGGATTGAAAAACTGGCAAGACACGTTCCTTCATGTGGAGTATTGTGTTGCTTTAGTCAGTGGAAGACAAGTAGACACAACTTCCACATGCCAAAGTGCTTGCAGTGGAATGTAACACATCATTAATGAGGACAGAAACCTGAGAGATTTTAGCTCACAAAACAAATCTTTCCTGAACTGCTGTGAACTGCATTCAATATTGTTTATTTTTTTTCCTCTGGGTGCTTATGTTTTGCAGTAATATTAGCATTAAGGGAATTTACACTGATATTTGTAAGATATGACAAATATGTAGGCTTTCTTTTGCTTACAGAACTAGATGCTTCTAAGCTGCAGTACTGGATGCTTCTAACTGCAGTAACGCAGTTAGAAGAAACAGATCTGTAGTGGGTGGCTTATACCAATGATTTTAAAAGCTATTTATTTGCATTGAAATTGTGAAATACCTTGCTGTACAAGAATGCTGTCTTAAAAATGAGGATGGCATTTATGTGTCTGACAAGTCCCATGCTTCAACACATGCATTGTACTATGCCTCTCTAAATTAAAATGAATGCAAATGTAAATCAATATTCAGCTTTGCAATTTGGTCTCTTCCAGCTGGATTGGAAATTAATTGTTGTATTTGATAGGAGATTGGAAGTTGTTATGAAACAAAGCGTTGATTTGTATTTACTTTTTACTTACTGCTGGGAAAAAGAGTCAAGTAAAAAGGCCAGGTTTGGAAAAGGTAATACTAAATATTTGTAAACAGGTGAATATTACTTTACTTTCATACAAACTGAAATATTTTTCAGTACTTCTGGAAGCTTATTCCAGAAATCCATGTCACAATATGCATTACTTCTTTCTGACTTTTTTTTTTGGTGCTCTTAGCTTTAGAGCAGTCACTTCATATGAGTGATCATTGCAGTAAAGTACTCAGCATTTTCCTGTGTAAAATAACTTGTGTGTTTACCAGTGTCAGAGATGAGAAAGGAGGTGGGTAAATTCATTGGAACAGACCTACAGCAGTTGTCAAGTCCAACTGCCACATCTTTGGGTGCCTGAAGGCCTCTGTGCTTTTGTTCCTTACACAACTTGTTTTGCTTTTGAACATTGTTTTATAGAAAGCTGGAATATTTAATTGCCAAACTGTGCAGCCTCTGTAGTTCTACATGTGCACTTGATGTATT
Source organism: Pseudopodoces humilis (assembly GCF_049639895.1). Lineage (NCBI taxonomy): Eukaryota > Metazoa > Chordata > Aves > Passeriformes > Paridae > Pseudopodoces > Pseudopodoces humilis. Next base: position 9,152,629 of record NC_142213.1, on the reverse strand, counting down.
ATTTAAAATAAAGATTTTTAAGATAGTACATGGCTTCAAGCCTTTAATGTATTAGTGCATGTCATTAATCTATTACTAATACTGTACCACACCTGTTGCTAGGACACTAAGCTTCTGACAAATTTGGCATCATCTGTTGTGAGTACATTTAATCAGCTTATTTCCAAATGGGAGGAAATTAAATAAGTGGAGCATCATGCTTTGCTTTGTATATCTCTTAACTTTAAGAAAGCTAATTCTATAATGATGTTCCCTTGTTTTTAGCTTTTTTTAATGCAAAAGGTTGTAAGTAGCAGATACCTTTCATTTTAAGCTCTGCTTTCTTGGGACTATGTTCCAGCTAATCCAGATTGTCATCTGGAACAGTTTCTTTTACCTTGGTAGAGAATCTGCATGATAATGCTGATGGTTTTCACAGGGAAGGAATAAATAATATAGCAGAATGGTTTGCAAGAAGAAAGTTGGCATGTTGAGCTTTTGTCATCCAAATGATGTGGAAATTTTGTAGTGCATTGCCAGGAGACAGCCTCTGAGCACTCCCAATTTTTATCATTGTTATTCATAGGTTAGTCTGCAATTCACCCATCTATGTAGCTTTTTAAAGGAGTAGCTGTCACATTTTTATCCAGCTCTTAAGTGAACAGTCATCACTGCTTGAATTTCCACCCTTCTCAGGGTCCAATTGTACATAAAATAATGTTTGCACTTACAATTTGCTAGAATGAGCTTTCCCTTCTGTCTGAACTGATAGGGTTCTTCATGAGACCTCACTTGAATAATGCTTATGATCAAAACCAGAAAAGCCTTGTAGAGCAGGTGGGTACTTGATAAGAATCTCTCTGGGATAGTTTGGGTTTTTTTGCTTTTGTACCTTAGTTTTCTACTCTAAAATGAACTTTTCTTTTTAAAATAAGCAAACTTGTTTTATGTATTGTGTTCCTGCTACTCATGTAATTTTCTGCAGTTTTCTGAGCTCAAATATTTTAAATTTAATGACTTCTTTTGGTAGTAAATTACAATGGCTGTGTTGTGCACAAGTAGTATTTCCTCTTCTCTTTTTTCCTGTTGCTAGGGAAGAAGGTGATGTCCATGCTGGTCATCTTGTAACCATACACAGTGATGCACTCGGGGACTGTGGGCTCACAGCTACCCCTTAGCTCCATTCTGTGTGCAAGGAGTGTCTGTCCTGGGGCCATTGGCCACTGTGGGAGGCAGGTGTGGGTATGAACTGTGATGGGGTAATTGGTTCTACAGCTGATGATGTATCTGCAACAGACACTGCATAGAATCCATTTACACCCCGTGTATGCAAGGTAGGTTTGGAGTGGTGGTAGCTGTTAAGAATTTGCCTGGACCAGAAGTGTCTTTTTCCTGTACTGCAAAGGGTTTAAGGATAGAATCATTCTGCTCCTCTGCCGTAAGCAAAATTATTCCTGTAGCAGATTCACAGTAAGAGAAGAGGGGAAGCATCATCTAATTCATATGGACAACCCAGCAGTTCTGCAGCTGAGAAAAGGATGTAAGATCAAAAATGAAAGCAATATTAAATAAAAGCCAGTTTATTTAGGTGGCTACACACTGCTAGTCACTGACAAGCAGAGTCGTCTTCTCTGTGAGGTTTCATGGAGACCTATAAAAGAGGGACTCAGTGTCAGCTCTGTTTAAAGTGATTGCAGAGCTTGAAGTCATGACAAGCACTGCAGTGGAAGAAGAAAAGTAAACTAATTGAGCAGAAGTAAACTTACTTCAAACGGCTTTGAACGGTCTGAGACAGGAATGTGTTTTCAAAAAGCCTGTCAAACTCTGCCTGAGTCCTGATGGCAGAAACTGCAACCAATAAGAGAGGATCTATCCAGGCAATGTCAGACGATCTGATAAAAATAAATTAACAAAAGATTGTCTAAAAGAGTGTATGTTTCCTGGTCTGTAATTCTGTAGCTGTTGCCTCTTCCCAGCTGTTCTCTGTGGCCAATGCATGTAACTACTTGAATATCAGGTATAATATTGAAATTCTCCCTCTTCTCTATGTCCAATAAACAGCACACTTTTTCTGTGTTTTGCAACCCTTCCCATTCTTCCTGTCTTTCACTCTAATTTTCATTTTTGTCTTGAATTTTTTCCTGGTTTGTCCATCACCAGAAGGCAGGCTGTATCCCAGCTCTAGTTGCGTACTGTTGATTGGTGACAGCAACTTGCCAATAAATCTAAAAGGCAGAAGGTAGATCTCAGCCTGTATGAACTGTCTAATGGGCTGTACTGGCAAAAACATCAACCTTTGGATGAGATTCTAAAACTATGTCTCTTTCAATAAAAGTTTGATGATTTAGGCATCTTCTGCTTCAGAATCCCAAAAACAGATAGCAACAGTGATGCATCTACTCACTAGAAAATGAAGTAATTGGTGTGAAAACCAATAAAAACAATCATCTGCTTTTTGTATCATAGGTTTACTAAATTTTTTTGTTTTTACAGGTTATGTGGGAATAACCTCATCCTATCCCAGCAATGCTTGTCCAAAAACTCTCCATAGCATAATTAGCATTTGGAGTTGGTATTTCAGGAATAGCACCTGTTTTTTCCAAGAGTGTGGCAGAGCCAAATGCAGACGGATGGTTTGATGGCTGGTTACATGGGACTGGCAGTTCTGCACTATGTGTTAGCCTACTATTTAAGCTATTAAATTATATCCTTTTTTGCATAGTGTAAAATGAAACAGGTCTGAAACACCTTGAAAATGCCTGACGTCAGTATTTAAAATACTTTCAATCCTGTCTGCAAGCAGTGAGTGGGTAAAAGTGTGAGATTTCAGAAATAGAAATCCAAGTTTTTAAACCTTGAAGAATGTTCTGTACATGTGTAAACACATGGTACCATGACAAATAATGAACGGATACTTGCCATTATTCTTTTGTTTTAGTCCTTTGCAGGATCTGTTTGGTTTTGGGATGACCTTTAAAATGTTTTTAATTGGACTTGTGCCCCTACCTAATAGTTTATTTAAGTTTGTTCCTTTTCTTTCTCTGTTTTTTTCACAATTGCAAAAGTCTGTACTATTTTAAAGCCTTCAAGTCAGTCTACTCAACAGGCTTATTTAACAAAAGACAAAGGAAGATACTTTTCTGATGTGTATGCTTTTCCTTCTCTGTTGATGGAAAGGTGCACCAAATAATCAAGTGATAGAAAATAGTACTGCATTTTGGGAAGGAATTGAAATAGATGTTTTGGTTCAACATATTGAACTTTAAAACCAGACATTAAACATTTATCATTTAACATGATAACCTCTGCAGAATCAGAATGAAATTATAAAAGAATTCCACTGTACTGTTAAGACTTTCTGAGCCAGTGGTTGGGATATTGCATGATAAATCTGAATGGAGTTTCCTTCCTTCAGTTTCTGCAGTCTCTTTTAAGCAGTCCACTGGAGATAATAGGTCAGCACTCCCTGCACCTCTGCAGGGCTGCAAGGGATGGCTATGGTCAGTTGGACTTGCAGTAGCTTCCCTGAACTCTGCTTTCTTCATTTCATGCCCGTTGTTTGCTTCAAGTTTTTCAAAATGCAGCTGTTGATAAATTCACAATAAATTGTATCACTGGTGTTAGTCATGGTGTCTTTTGTTTTAAATTATGTTCATCTTCATACCCTTGGATCCTTGTCATCCCTTACTTGTCATTCCAAGTCATGGTTGATAGATGTGTTGTTCAGCTTGGCAGATAGCCCTTCAGCTTTTAAACCCAGCAGTCCTCATAGTTCTTTTTGAAAGTCACTGCACACCACTCAAAAGGGAAATTTTTGTGGAGAAATGACTGTAGAAAAAAATTCAGTTGATCAAAGCTATGCACTGGTGCCTCTCTGATACCACTGTCTGAAAGATTCCAGGCTCATGGGTCATGTCTCCCTTTTCTCAGAGGATGAAACATTTAGATGGTTTGGTTTTTAAAAGAAATTGTATTTTACTTTTGAAGTAGACTGAAACTTAAGCAGCGAAGGTTCTTTTCCTTTAGGATTGTTCAGGTTCCATAGTGAACTGTACCATATTTTGTTCAGTCTTCCAAAGTAAAAGGAAAAAGTACCTGATTCAAGAGAACAGCTCTTTCTTTTCACCCTCTTCAACAGGGCATGCATTCTTCTCTTTTGCCCTCCTTACCTTGCCACTCTGGGGCATGTTGTAAGGAATACAGCAGTCACTGAAATGCTGTGAGTCTGTCAAGGGGAAAACAACTATTTACAACTGCTTTTCATATCAAGGTGTTGAAAAGCTTTGGAAATCTCCATCTGAAGTAATTGCTTAGTAAGTGCTTGTGGCTCTTTACACAGATGAGTTTCTTTCCCTGTTCTTCACATATGAGTTGAGGATTTTTGCATAGATACTGGTGCATTTAGTGAAGATGATTTAACTTTAGGGACTTGATTATGCCAAACTTGCTTTGTATTTCGAAACTATGCCCTATTTTTAGGTAGAACTATTTGTATGTAAAAGATTTCTTTCTAATCAGCCTACTTCACAATCCAGTAATGCCATAAGCAGTGAATTAATTGCACAAAGGCAAAGGAGCACTGAAATCTTCATCTTCAATTAGCAAGCAAAAAAAAGACACATAAAAGACAGAACATGAGTATTAAGCCCCAACAAAAGTTTGATTAAGCATGGAAATTTCCTAATAAACGCTGGGAAGTTTTGCAGGAAAAATGCTTTAAAAATACAACCAAATATGTTTTGATACCATCTGAATGTTGTTGGTATCATAGTATTACTTAATAGCTGAGCATAAAACCTAACTGATGAAATTCTTTCCCCTGCCACCACTACCACCCCACACACACACCCCCAGTTCTATGTTTTTGCTTAAATTCTAAGACTGAAAGTATAGGTCTGTGGAGTGCCAACGTTATTTCTGGATTCAGTGACACTGTTAGGTTTTGGGGTTTTGGATGCTTTGGTTCAAAAGCCCAGACTATTTCCAAGTATACTAGTGTTGTCTGTAAGTACCTGGTTACTGTGAAGTATGTATTTCCTGTTGGATATTTTTCCCAAGCTCTGTTGTGTGTCTTAAGAAATTACTTTTAACTTCAATAGAGATTGGTAAGACTTGGCTTGCAACAATAAGTGGAAAGCATGTACAGAACCTTCTTCATTTAAAAAAAAAGTGGGATGAGAAGGTTAAAATTTTATGTTAGAGACTAAAAAGACACTTCCCACAAGCTTTTCAAGTTGCAAGGTTTTCTTTAGATCAGAACATAGAATTGCTTTATGAGGCAGCTATTGCCCAAATATAATCTGCATGAAATCTGGAAAAATGCTAATTTATTTTTTCCAGGTTGATGCCTTTTAAAGTGACCTCTTTGTCTTCCTCAACAATGAAAGGTTCTTGCCACTGCCACAAAATTCCAGGTTTAAATAGTGCTGTCTTCAGTGATCAAATTAATCCATATAGTTTCTAGCATGACACATTTTTAAATGATTTTCTGTGTGTTCATTAAGAACATAGGAGTGTTTTTGTTGCATCAAATACAACTTCTTGATGATCCAAAACTCTCTCATGAAGTGTCTGCCTTTGTAGTTGCTTGGTAAAAGCTCTGAGATCCCAGTGCCATGCAGGGGTTTCCTGTGTGCAGTGTAGTAATACGGCTGGAACTGCTTTGGCGTGGAGCCCTTGTGGCTTATCCTGTAGTGACCTTCAGTCTTTAGCCTTCCAGCTTTAGTTTAACTTACGCAGGCACTGACCTCTGCTATGGAAACGATATAGAAACACAAAAACAACTTGGCTGAGTTTCCTCGGCAGAGCAGTGGGTGGTGTATCAGGATTCTGTTACAGAGGGTTTCTAGAGGTCAGTAGTGACACAGTGCAGTAACTTACTGCTTGTCTGCAGCACAGTGTTTGCTGCTCCTGGGAAAGTGCTATATCTTTTTTTAAAGTAAAATGAGCAATTTTTTGTTTGTAGTGAGTGGCTCTAATACTGCAATTAATGGAATAAGTGCTGGAAGGTGTACCTGAAAGCCTTCCTAAGGCTCAACCTGTAGTTCAGGTTACTGTTCCTCTGTAGGTGACCCATGACTGAATTGTGAGCACGCTGATACTGTAGTGCCTTACTGTAATGGTTCCTCATGGTGCTGATTCTGCAGCACTTGCCAGTAGGTTGTAAAATGCTATTTATTTAAATACCTATGGTCTGTAAAAAGACACTGTGTTCTTACTTGTGTATATTCTTTACTAAGGCAAACTGAAGGTACAGATACCATGGCTTCATTATGTGTTTGAACAAAATATAGTATTTTTTCTCCAAGTTAATCAAGCACTTATTTTCATTGAAAAACAATTAGCAGGTTGGATTTTTTACCGATTTAAATGTTTGGGCTGTTCAACATACAGAATTGTGTATAAAGCAGACAAGGTGGTAAGAAGGTGTCCTCTGCTGTCAATGAAATTAAGAACAATCAATATTTTTTTGAATGAGAACAAAACTGTATTTAAAAGGAATGCATTTAAAATGCCTCAGTAAGTAATTTTTCCTGATTTGAATTGGGGTAGTAAATCTCCTTCATTATTCACAGGTAGGTATTGCATCAATAATGGCAAGTCAGCCTGGAGTTGCCAGCTTGCTTATTACACAAGATTTAAGGGGGAAATGTTCATTCTAAAGCACAGATTTGTATAATAAAAGTTTGGATTTTTTTCTACAATCTCTCCAGCTGCCTGAGTTTCACTAGCACATCAGGCTGTCTCATTAGCATGCACAGCCTGTTGAGCTTACTGGCTTTTGGCTGTGGCTGGAGCTATTGGGAGCACAGGGACACTGTAGCCTGTCCACTGCTTGCTTAAGGCTGGGATGTTTCCTTTAATGAGGTCCCATTGGTGCAGTCAGGCCCTGAATTATAGTCTGTGCTGGAGAACAGGGGGGTTATTCTTTCTTTCCCACTCCCTGGCTTTCTTTACTGCCATGGGTATTGCATACATTGATTATATTTATATCTTTACATGGGGTGGGGGGAGGGCATTTCACTTTCTCTCTGCTTAACCTTGAATAAAAGCAATAAATTGTCTGCAATACCAAATATCCATTTTTAAGTCTCTGCTACCTTGTCAGTGTATATGGCCATAGAGTCTTCTGGGCAATACCGGTTTGACTGCTGGTATGGAGGATGTTTTACTCCCCTAAACTGAGCTCCTGCTCTCTGTAGGCTTCTGTAGAAGATGGTCTTCATGCACTGTAGACAGACCAGCTTAGTTTTACAAGTATCCCCCACCCTTCCTTATCTCTGGTGTCACCAGTATGTCTAGAACTGCTGTGTACATGTCCATTGTTCAGCATGGGGAAGATTAGCCTTAATTGGAAATTAGCTTTGTCACAGTGACCGCATTTGGAAGTCAGTCAAATTTTTGAATAGGTCTGGCTTGTAATTTTTATAATTCCCAGTATTAGAGTGAACACATTTAACTAACGTCACATTTAGGCTGGATTCCATTGTGTTAAAATTTAATTTTAACTCTGAGGAAAATGGATGGTGGAGTCACAGTGTTGAGAACTTGTGACAAGATGGCTGCTGTAATGATAAATTAATATGTGTCCTAATTTTCTTTAAACTCCTAAAACAATTCGGACTAATTAAAAAAAATTCAAATATTCATTTGGTATTTGATGAAAAAGAAACTTTTGGAAAGACACCGGAGTCCTGCATCAAACATAAAAAGGAACTTATGCATGTGTATATATCTAATCGATGTAACAGTCTCTATGCTCCACTGTGATAGCAGTATTAAGAGGAAAGATCCTTGTGGTCCTGATGTTCCTGTATTTTATAGTTGACTTCTGACAGTGAAGGGAGAGAAGTCTGTCAGTACACTGTCACAGGAGGTTCTTTACTGTAACGTTTCTAAATGCTTGTATATCACATTTATTTACATGGGAAGCAACTCTGACAATCTTGACTGTCTCTACTCAGTCACTGAAGAGATATTTTGGTTTGGTTTGGGTGGTTTTGAGCAGGATTTAGCTCTTTCTGTTCTGAGAACTCCAGGGAGAACATATCTGACACAACAAAGACTTTGAAGACTTCTGTTGGAACCTAAATTTTTATTCTTAACTGCGAAAGCTCTCATAAAAGTCACAGGTCTGGTAGGTGCTGCCACTTGAATGTAGAGACCAAGCTGTAACTTGAATATAGAAAGCAGGCGTTCATTTGGTCCACAAAACTCCCTGCCAGGAGTGATGCACCAGCAGTGGAGCTTCTGACTGCTGGATGTTGGTGTGCTTTGGGCTTTTGTGCTGCTGACTACTGGCTTAGATCTCTCTTCTAAGTAGGTTAAATTGACACATTTTGTTTGGTTTTTAAGTGTTAGTTCTGTAAAGAGCTTGGATAATACTGTTGTGTGACCAAATAACTCTCCCTAGAGACAAAAATATTGACATGACAAAACCACGTTTAAAGAATGACTGTCTGGCCCTCCCTCCCATTTGAACATAAGTTGATGTCAAAGTCAATGAAACGTAAATTTGCCCCAGTGCAGTTTAGCAATTATATAACTTGCAGCCTGCATCAATCTGCCAATTGCAGGAAGGTGAAGGAAAATGGATTTGTAAGAAATACTCTGTAGGCATCAGATTTGTAATAGCAGGGGTAAAGGAAACTGGTGTTACTGTTGTTTACATTTGTTTCCTTAACAAATTACCCATGTACTATCATAAAATGGTCTTTTTCTTCTAGATTCAGTGTATTTTTTTCTGCTGTTTGAGTGTTGTGCCAGAATCGCTGCAGGTTCTTTTATGGCAGGTGGTTTTATGGCAACTGAGTGCATTGGTGGTTAGAGTTACATTTGAGATATGGAAAGATGTGTAAATTAACATTTGCAAAATTTGGGGGTTTAAAGTATTTTCTTTGCCAAAAATAAACCACTCTTAACTTTCTAGATATGAATTGAATTTTCTTGTCCTAACTTGATACATTTGCATTCACAAAACTTCTTAAGTTTAGTAAAAGTTGCTATTCCACTTCATAGTAGAAAAGCTAAAATATTTTAGTATTTCTAGGGTTCATCTTAGTAAAATTGGTAATGGTTAATTTAAAACAGTACCAGAAACAGACCTCTAGCATAGCATAGCTTTGGTGTAAAAATCCTGTAGATAGAAAAATTATCTTGGAGAGATTAAAAAATAATAATATTTTGATAATCATTTGTTCTAGTAATTGTTGCCAGTCCTTGTGTTTGGTGACAGATACCTGTACTCAGTTTTCTGCTTGCTGAAGAGTTTGAAGAAATCTGTGATGGAATACTCTGACTCCTAACTCTTCGGACTCGCTGTGTGTTTGTAGTGTGCTCATCCAGATGCAGTGGGACCACCTAACCTGTTGCTATTTCATGTGCCCTTCCCACAGCTGCTGGGCTACAGCGAGAAGCCGGTGAACCTGCAGATGTTCATTGGCACAGCCGATGATCGCTACCTGCGGCCCCACGCCTTCTACCAGGTGCACCGCATCACCGGCAAGACCGTGGCCACTGCCAGCCAGGAGATCATCATTGCCAGCACCAAAGTGTTGGAAATTCCACTTCTTCCCGAAAATAATATGTCAGCCAGGTACATCACAGCATGTGTTGGCCATTTGGTTGCTACGTGTAGTTTCTATGCTCTTTGATTGTGTAAAGGTGAAAGAAAAATCCTGTAAAATTAGTGCATTTTCCACAAATCTGGGTCATGATGAAGAGATGCATCTCTTAAAACAAGCCAGTGTGAAAACAGTCAGAAGTAAAGGAGCAGAGAGGCAGGGAAGCTCTCGTACAAATGTGTTACGTGATCGAGGTTGTGTGTCTCATATGAATAATTGACCACTGTGGGGAATAGGAGCTGGGATTTGATGGGTACACTTTGTCATTCTCTAGTCCTTCCTGAGCTAGAGCTAAATACTGGTCTCTTGCTCCTTGTAAATGACGTTTACTATGTTAAATAACTCACTTTGGAGGTTAAACAATGTGCAGTAACAAATAATCTTTTAAAGGTTCAGAAAAGCAGCAGCTGGACATTTACAAGACAAAATGTTTCACCAGTACTTGCTGCTGTTTCTACACTAAGCGTTCTTTTAATCACAGACATGTAAAATAACCCTTAAAATACCATAATATGGGGAAAAATAGAACAGCTTCATTCTTCAACAAAAGAAAGGCTTCCAGAGTGAACTTTGGCAGTAATTTGATTGATTTCCTTCCATTTCTCTTGTGATCCACCTGTCCATTCTCTTCTATCTCCAGTATCGATTGCGCTGGTATTTTGAAACTGCGCAATTCAGACATAGAGCTCCGGAAAGGAGAGACGGATATTGGAAGAAAGAATACCAGAGTGCGCCTTGTGTTCCGTGTTCACATCCCGCAGCCCAGTGGAAAAGTCTTATCTCTGCAAACTGCTTCCATACCTGTTGAATGCTGTAAGATTGCTCTTTTATACACTTCTTTTATACGCATGGTTTCTGCATGTGTCGGTAGTAGTGTCATTCTGACAATATTTATTGCTAGAATTATATATAGCAATTGTGTAAAAGGCACTGTGTGTAAAGAGCTCAATTACCAAAATTAATGTATTCTTGAGTAAAGATGGTACTTGCCGAGTGGCAGCTTGGAGGTTTAGAGGAAAAACAAGGGTTTGGGCTTTACCTCAGTGCAGTCACACAGCAGCTCCAATAGTACCTGTGTATGAGCAGAGGCAGCTGATATATCTCAGTGAAAATATTAATTCTAAAACTGATACCATTTCGTTGACAAGTCTGTGCCTTTACTTTCCCTATACAGTATTATCTAGTGAACAGCTGAACTTCTAGAGAGTTGATTTGTTAAATATTGGCACTAAGGAATCAAGGCATGACCTTAATCTGAATTTCCCCTAAAATCCATTTTGTCTAGAAACTACTAAAGTAATTTTTAATCCAGTACTCCTAAACTAAAAATTGAATTAGCTGTAACAGTAGAGACTGTTGGCATAGATGTCTTCTTGGTGTTTCTTTTCTGTAATTATGTAATTATTCAAAATAATTTAAAAAGCAAAGATAAATCATACACAAATATGATTTGTGTATGTAAACAGATGGTCATTTTAGTTTCATCCCAGAATCTTCAAGTTAGAATCATAAAATAAATGTCATTATGATTAAAATTGTGAATTATAATTATTCCCTTAATATTTCTAAAGCTCAGCGATCTGCACAAGAACTTCCTCAGATTGAGAAGTACAGCATCAACAGCTGCTCAGTAAATGGAGGCCATGAAATGGTGGTGACAGGATCCAATTTTCTTCCAGAATCCAAAATTATATTTTTTGAAAAAGGACAAGGTAAATACTGTCTTGCTGGGTTTTCTTTAGACCAAGCTCAGTACCTGAGCTTGATTTTAACAAATAAGCATGTTTTAAAAAAGAAAACAAAAAGTCCTGAGTAGTAATTGGAAAGTTCACTGGGGCACTGGTCTATATGCTGCTTGGCAGTTATTAATGAAGTAGTACTTCTGATTCAGGATGACAGAGGGTAACTAACTTGTAATGTGTGTATTTGAAAGATGCTGTTGACAGATGTATTTGCTCCTTCTTATTAGAAAAAAACGGAAAAGTGAAAATGGGATCTAATTTAACTGTATTATTTGGCATTGATGCCGTGTTACATCTGATTTAATCAGTGCATAGGAACTGACTCCTTAATGAATGAAACAAATGCTAGTTGAAAACCAATAAAATCTGAACAGCTTAAATTACCATTTTGGTGACTTAAGTGTCTGATATGAACTTTCAGGGAAACAGTAGCAAAAGAAATTATTAAAAATAAAAATTTGCAAACCAAATCTAATTCTTCTACATCTTATTATTTCCTTACATATGTAAATAAGAGTGGTGTTGCTTTTATTAGCAAATACAGTATGTTATGTAATCATGTGTTTTGCCACACAAGCTGAACACCTTTGGAAGAAGTAGAGGTGCTGCTGTGGTTCCCTGGTTACCTGTGACAACGCCCCGTGGCAGAGGAGTGCTGGGTTCGGGGTGTGTTCCTGCCAGGTCCGGGCGCAGGGAGGCTGCTCTCGGCGCTGGAGCCGCGGGGTCTGTGCCTTCAGGGCACCGTGACCCTGGGCCAGGCAGGGAGTGGTGGCCTGGGTTATCTCTCGCTGCTGACTCAGCCTCCAGGTCATCAGCAGTTTGTTTGAATAAGCACAAGCGGCAGCAGCAGTTTAACCACCCTGCAGAAACACGAGGGGAGAATCCTTCTGTGCACGGAGTGCTCAGAGCCTCCCCTGCAGCTCGGTCTGCCTGCGTGGGATGAGCGCTGGGGTGCGGAGTCCTGCACAGCAGGCAACGGTGGTGGCTGGAGTGCTGAAACTCCTACAGCATCTCTGTACTTTGTTTGCAGTGTGTGTCTGTCAGTTTAACAGCCTCTTATGACTGAAAATAAATCCAGTTTCATATTAAGTTTAAATACTTAATATTTTTAAGATGAATTATTAAAGTGTTAAGAAAATGCTTTTTCCATGAATTATTTGTAAATTTCTCTCAACAGATGGACGACCTCAGTGGGAGGTAGAAGGGAAAATAATTAGGGAAAAGTGTCAAGGGGTGAGAAACAATTTTTCTTACTTTAGAAAGTGTTTTGGTTTTTTTAAAATGTGAAAATAGACATTTTCATTGTTGTTCTGAAATTTAAACTTCATTTATTAAAGTAAGTAGATCACTGGCTAATTCAGACAGACAATGGGAGACTTTTGAATTGTCTTAACACTATAAAGTAGCCATTAAGAGGATGCTTTGAAGGAGCTGGAAATAGCATGCTTGTTGTGAAAGCAATAAAAAAACAACTTGAAAATTAAAAAGTAGAAACTTAAGATAATTTTGCTAATGTGACAAATTACTTCCAGTGCATTAAAATTTTTTTAAAAGCTGAATGATCCAAAATGCAATTCTTTAACTGTTAGAAGGTTTTTTTGGCAGATAAGCAAAGCATCCTTTAGATGATATGTCTATTTACTAAAGCATTATCTTCAGAGCACTTGTGTTTAAAAGAAGATAAAATTGTCCAAATTAAAGTTTGCTTATAGTACTGTTTTATTATGTAATGTGCATAAACTTGAAGTTTGCCAGTTTCAAAATATTAGAGTGCTTCAGTTTTACCATAAGTGTTTCAGATTTTCTGTAATTGTTTCGTTTGTATTTAATGTGTAAAACTTTTTTATTTCAACTTTCCTATAGGCAAACATCATACTTGAAGTTCCTCCATACCATAACAAAACCATCACAGCTGCAGTTCAAGTGCAGTTTTATCTCTGCAATGGCAAGAGGAAAAAAAGCCAGTCTCAACGTTTTACTTACACACCAGGTATCAAATGAAAAATACAAAACTGGTATTTCATTTTTTTAAAGTGGACATACAAAAATACTCCAGGAAGTCTTGTTCCCTTGACAGGTACATAGGATTAGCTTTGAACTGTTTGTAAAACAGTTACTAAAGCTTGTCTAATTGAAAAGCTGAAATATAGAGTAATAAGCTCCAGTACTGTGACTGTAGCCAGTTATTGCTCCATTATAGTTTCTACACAATAATTTTTGCATTCTACTTTTCTTTGAGAATGATGAGAATCTCAGAAGCTGCTCTTTAAATAACCCTGTGATGACACAGCAGATAGTCAGATCATAGAAGAACAGATTTATGCATTTTTTCCACTCTCAAATGTCAAAAAAAAAAAAAAGCAAAAAACCAAAAAACAACAGGTTTAGATACAAGGAAGGTCAAATTATTTTCTCCCCCCCTCTGGACACATTGCAGCTTACTGAGACAAATCAGCTTGTAACTTAGCCAGAAGTAAAACCAGGACATGTTAACTGCAGGTGTAGTAAAACAGGCTGTTCCCTCCCACTTTGGTGTGAGGAAGAGCTTACACCAGACGTGCAGTGCCTGCTCCTTTCCTGTCCCTTGCTTTATTTCAGAGCCATGTGCCTGTGTGGAGCAGTCAGAATTCCCAAGGTGCCAGTGATGGTGGGGACCCTTTGGTGCTGCTTGGAGCACTTGAAGTCAGATATCTGAAGGAGTCTTTAAAGTCAAATATGGATATCAATATAAACCTCTTAAAACTTCTGTATATGCTGACAAAGCCAACTTCCATTAGTTAACACAATTTAAAATAAGCTGTGCTCACTTGTTGTGCTCTAAAATTACCTACTTTTTAAATTTAAGCAGTGTTACTGAGGTGTGTGGTATGCCAAGTACACATTAACTGTGTTATCAAATTTCTGTGGTATTTGTCAACTGTTTTCAAGAATATCAGCTCCTAAGATAGTTACATATCTATATTTTTGTTTGAAATATCTCTATTTAAATTATTTAAATGGTGGAATGTAATAATGAGAGTTACTACTTAAGAAGCAAGCTGAATTGTAACTGCAGCTGTTATTATACAAGCACTTAAAACACTCATTATGTATTACAGTTCATTTGACTGTAATATTTAGTTAACTGTGTTTTATAAAGTAGTAAATGAACATTTAAGTGTTAACATTTTTCTTCTAGTACTTAAAGATCAGTATCATACCATGAGCCTACCAGTAGTTTAAAAAAAATAAACCTGTAACTGAAAAGTGTGTCAGTTTGTAACTCTTATAAGAACAGTTGTTGCCATCACTGTAACTGGGGGATGTGCTTAAAGAGCTGCTGTAATTAAAACAGTGCACTTCTCAAACTAGGGTGTGTTGCCGAAGTTCAGCTGTCCTTGTGATCAGAGGCTAAGGAAAGCCTGAAGCCTGCTAAAAATTTCCTTCACCATTTCCTCGTACGTGATACTGAACTCACATCTGCCTATTTTCAGTGTAGCCCAGCAGCAGCTCCCCCACCTCCGGTGATGAGAACATCCTTTAGATGAACTGGGCTTTCTCTGGCTGGGTTGCAAATGTCTTTAAAACCGTATATTGCATAGGAAGGTGTGCTGGGAGATACTTGCCCTTGAATACCTGCAGGGAGAATAGCTCAGGCTTTGCAGGGTTGATGTAGCAGGCATAGAAACGAAGTAACGGTGCTGTTGTGGTTGTTAAACAGCAGTCGGTGTGTATTTGTCACAGGGTACGTATGGGCTGGCATTGTAAAACTATTTTACTTTTTTTAGTTATAATGAAGCAAGAGCACAGAGATGAGGTGGATTTGTCTGCTGTTCCATCCTTGGCCCTGCCTCATGCAGGCAGCGTCCAGAGCCTGCACTCGATGCAACCCCAGCTGCCTTCACCAGAGCAAGGGCACCCCCATGACAATTTGCTGTCTACGTCACCCAGGAGCCTCGTGTGTCCCGTTCAGCCACCCTACACGGCCATGGTGACCTCGGCAGTGCCACACCTGCCACATATGCAGGGTAGAAACCTCAGTCCAAGTGAAGAGTGTCACGTTTTGCCTCCTGCCGTGGTTCAGTCTTTTCAGGTAACATCAGCACCTCCCGTGAGGCCTTCTTACCAGCCTATGCAGTCTAACGATGTGTACAATGGACAGCCTGGTCTTCCTATGAGCTCTGCCTCCAGCCAAGGATTTGATGCGATTTCATTTCCACAAGACACGGCTGTACCTCATTTGATAAATCTCAGCTGCCAAGCTCTACCACCAATGCAGTTCCATTCTTCAAATCCAGGTTCTGTGTCAGCCTCAAGTCCGGCAGGACACCCTCTGGCACACGCAGCTCATTCGGGACAGTCGTCTGCTCATCTGCCATCGATGGGATACCACTGCCCAGGCGCCGGGCAGGGCTCCATCCCCTCTGCAATGAGCCGCTCCCTCGGCCAGGCTTCTCCCCAGCTGCAGCAGGTCCCGTACCACTCTCCAAACCCAGCGTCCGCTTCTTCCCCGTCCCCGACTGCTTCCCACCCGCTGGGCCACTCGCCGCTGTCCGGCCCCTCTTCCCCCCAGCTCCAGCCTCTGCCTTACCAGTCTCCGAGCTCAGGACCCGCCCCCTCGCCGCCGCCCGGGAGCCGCTCGGGGCAACACTCCCCGCAGGCCGCCAGCCCCGCGCTGGGAGCCCTGGGCACGGTGTCGCCCCTGGGACCCCACCCCGTGTGTGACTCATCTCCCTTTGCACCCGAGGGGACAGCTGTTCACATCAAACCAGAGCCTGAAGACCGGGAATTGAATTTTCAAACCATAGGACTACAAGACATCACACTAGATGATGGTAAGTGGATATAATATTGCAATACTGGGGTTATAATGGGCATTAAGCTACAAAGTGGGTGTGGGAGGGTTGTTTGGTTTAGAACACACTGCTCTTCACAGAAGGAAACTCGTATCATCAGAATGAAGTCATATTTTTGTGTCCAAAGCAACAACTTGTCTAAAACCTATTATATCGGCTGTTAATTTCTGGTTATACAATTCAAGCGTTTTAGTCTGATTTGCCCACAGATTTTGGTTTTGTCATAAAACAAGGCTTGAGGATCAACTCCTACACATTGATACCTTGTATTCAAGAAAGTAATTTGAAGTAGTTTCTGATTGTCTCATTGATATGTTTCAGTGAGAATCGTAAATTGCACAGATGTAGTTTGGAGTCTTGTTTCTTGGAGTTGTCCCAGTTTTGAAGGGCAGGCTGGTGTTTTGATAATGTATCACATGCATTTTGGCACTGTCTTGGTCTCCTCACAGACATTCTATAGACACCTCTCATAATTCAGCACCTCTGCTCACAGTGGCTGTTTGCTTTCTCCACTCTGGCTACCTTTTTGAGAAGTTCACTTGTTTAACACAAACAGAGCAAGGACATTATAATGCTAAATGCCAGATTATAAAGGACTGTATTGTGAATATTTGGACTTCTTTTTTATTTGGTTATTAATTAAATAGTTATTTATAATATTTTTCCAACCAAGTGAAAAAAGAAAAATATCAGATCCTAAACATCAGACTGTTTGAGGTGTAGATGCAAAGCAATTTAAAGAACATGTCATGCTAATAAAGGCTAGAAGAACAGAAGGCCTGGCCTTAAAAGTTGTGTAAAATATGTTTGGTTTTGATGAAGGGAATTATGCCAGTGTCTCTTTTCTAAAGTTGCCTTAAATGTTGTGATTTGGGGTTTTTGACCATCCTTGGTAATTACGTAATTGCATCAGTAGTATAATAAAGACTTAAGTGTAGGCCATCTGTTAAGTGTCAGTCCCAGCTCCTTGCATAAATGGAGCTTTGCTGTTGTTACCTCCAAACAGTAGTAGTAAAATTTAGTAAGAAATGTCTTTAAAGACATGGCATAGTAGAAAGAAAATGAGAGAAACCAATCTAGTTGAGCTTTCAGTTCAATTGCCACCTTAATTAAACAAAGCTCTCTTTTTAGAAACACTGTTTATCAATCAACTTAAGTTTATTTAGAAAGTAAGGAAGAGACTGATTCTGTCAAGGACTTGTTGAGGGGAGAAAAGCAAGGCGTTTCATAATGTGCATGCAGCAAAAAAATAGTGTTTTATACTTCTGTGCAGACGAGTGAGAAAGAAATCTAATGTTTCAAGTGTCAGGTTAGAACCTACCTTTTCCTCATCTTTCTTCTCTCCACACCCACAAAAAAAAGATGCAGAAACAAATCAAATATAGCTAAATACTGTAGCTAGACTCTTCACAAACTAAGCAAAGTGTTCAGCACTTACGAGCATCTTGCAGTTTTGTTTGTAGTTGTTCAGAAATTAAAATGGATGCACAGTAAAAAGAAAGTTGTTTTTTTTTTCTACGTCACAAATATTTGTTGCTTTTCGATACTATTTCCTTTGCTTAGCACTGAAAGTACTGCCTTGTTCCCCTGCTGACAAAGCCATGGAATCACAGAAGCTGTCGGAGCCCCACTGAAAGCGTAGCCACTTGCTGATGGTTTAGAGTGCAATGAACATGGGAGTCAAATGGCCACAGATTAATTAACTTCTGTTTTTAAACAATTGTTGTAGAAAGCCAAAGAAGTTCTGATAACTGCTGATTAAACATACTTCATATATGGAAAATTGAACATGGATTTCAAAGCTGAACTTGCCCTTGGCAGCAGCACTGGGATTGTGAGCAGGTCCCTGCCTTTCCCTTCCATGCTGCTGCCATGTGATGATTTCCTGAGGGTTGGGTTTGGGGCTTGTTTGCATTTCCAATCTGCAAATACAAATCAGATGTTGAGCATGAAACCTGCTGTTCCAAAAGTCTGGAAGGGCACAGTGACAAGAAGCAAAGCTGCTCAGTTCTTTCAATGTCAGTGAATACTTCCTCTGCTTAATCAGCTTTAAGGAAAAAAACCATGTTTAGACAAGAACACTTTTTTCAGTAATTTATCTAACATACTACTCTGGTTTAAAAAATAATTCTAAAATTTCTTTTTCATGTATAATTGAATTTTAGTTTCTGTACAAGTAGAGCCAGGCACAAATAGCAAATAGGCTATTCAACAATAATGTTGCAACAATTAAAGAAAAAAGTCCAAACATAATTACATATATAAAATTAGTGTTGATACAATATGTTCTCCCAACTAATACATCAAACCTGAAAGCTCTACTTAGAAAATAGGTTTATGAGGGTTACCTCTAAAAGGTATTTTAGAGGTAAGTAAATAAGGCAAATAAATTGGCTTAATTATTTAGGCAAATAAATATCTCAAAATATAACACAAAGGCAAAGCCAGTCAAAAAATTTTTAAATCATATCTGGATTACCGGCCTTAAATATTTAAATCAATAGTCTTAAAATAAACAAAAAGCTCTGTAAGCATAAATTATCTTCTTTCTTTTAAGTAATGTTGCGCACTGTTTAAATATGAAAATAGTACCTATTTCTTTACCAAGAAAATATTTCAAAAAATATTTTACAAAATTTCAGTGTAGGATGGAAGTTTTGCCCCATGACAAAGTTAATCCCAGAATTACGGTGTAGCTTGACAGAATCTGATTTAAAATTCTTAAAAACTAAATCTCAACCAAAAGAAACCCCACAAAACTGGGAAACCCTCACCCACCTCCAGATGTGGCAGTGTAGGTAATAGTTGCATAAATTCATTTAAGTAAGACCCCTGGAAGTGACTCTTACTGCCTCTTCAGCCAACATTCAGGTGTTTTCTTAAAAACACACCAAAACCCCTTCCAAATCACTACATAATACAGAAATACAAAGCTGCCACATCCGTCAGTGCTCAAGCCAAGAGCATCAGGATTAGTCTTGACCCAGCATCTCCTGGAAAGTGTAACACATTTGCAGCTTCCCTGCAAAGTTCAAGGTGTTAGCCAGTGACCAGGTAGAGAATCCTTTTAAATGTTGTTGTATTCCTGTGCCCTTTACCTGGCCTGTGAATGGAAAGGCACATCCTGCCCATGTGTCTGCGCAAAGGACGCTTCTTTCCTTTTTCCCCCCATACTGAACTTTGACTCTTCATTGTCTTGTTTTTCAAGAGCTCCTTGTTGATATCCTTAAGACTTTTCTAATCTCCACTTTGAATTTCATTTTTTTCCCCTTCTTCCCATCCTTGCATCCTGCAGGAACACCTTCTAATTCACTTGAAACCAGGGATCAAAATGCATGAGGTCATATAGATGCAAAATTCAAATTGCATTATAAAAAACATTTGAAACATAACACAATTTCAAAGTAGTATTGTATGCACTACTTTAAAAGCATTCTGAAAAAGTTCTCTTTTCTGCTTAAGATTTTGTAGTAGTCAGGCTGCACAAGCTCAGAAACTTTTCGGGCTGGAACTAAGTAAAAGCAGCTTCATGCAGTTTTATTTGTCCCCTCTACTCTTTTATCCTCCGGTGTGCTGGACCTTTTTTCCCTTAGTGTCTTTCAGCAAGTCAGCCCTCTGGCCAACACCTCAGGCTAACATTTCCCTGGACAGACAGTGGAATGTTTAGGGCTGCAAATAGATGTAAACAAGGCAGCTGAAGTGACAGGAAACAGGCAGCTGGTCATTTCTGGCCTTTCCTGCATCCATCATCCATACTGGGCTCTGCTGCACACCCATCTAGTAAAGTTTCTTCCTCATTTGAAAGAAAAGCTAGACTCAGTTAGACTCAGTCTGGTTATATGGTGAGGCCTAATTAATTTCTACCCCCCCTCTGTTTTTAGAAGGTGCTCCTAATGTAGTGGTTTACCTATTCCCACTGTCAAGTTTTAGGTTTAAAATTGTTCCAATACTGTTGATCTCAAATTTAATCTTTTGTGGTTTGCAGCTTAGGAGGGAGTTTACCTTGGATTTAATGCTTTTCTACAGTGATGAGATTTCTAACATGTACACCTGTATTTAACCATTTCTAAGGTATTGTTATGCTGTATTCAGCAAATCAGGATGACCTTCTACTAATCCTCTTACATCTTGTTACTCATTTCATCTCCATTACATAAAGCTGGAGATTAGAAAATACAGTATGTGCATTTACTATAAATCATAACTAGAAATCCCCTAAGTACTTTGTGTATATAAGGCAACAAGGCTGCTTTGGAATAAGGAATAATATGGAATAAGACACATTCCATGTAGAGCTCTAAGCCGTTAGCATTCATTCATTTTATTAGTTCTGTGATAACTCTCTAGCTGATAAATTCTCTTGCTGAGAAGTTGAGATTATTCTGATTTTGGCTAGAAGACTTGTACATCTTTGCAGGCAGCTTTTTTTACCATAGCTTCAGCTTAATTTCTGAAGAATCAAAGTGGTGAGTAATAAGAAAATATTGGAGAAGGACTACAGTTTGTATTTCTGTCTATATTTAAAACTTACTCATTTACAGATCAGTGTTAATTAAGGCAGAGTCCTGCCACTGGAGAGCTGCAGAAGCACAGAAACTACTGAATGCTGGAGTCTGGTGGAGTGTAGAGGAGAGCAGCTCAAACTTGAGATGTACATCTCAAATCCGAGGTGATTTTATTGTCTCCTGAGTACAGAGCAAAGTGTTGCACCTTGCAGTGTGCCCAGCAAGGCTAAGGACTCTAACCTACACTGTGCCTGGAACTCTCAGAACAATCCTGCACTGAAAGGCATTCTGAAAACTATACCAGTATAAACTGTTTAAAGTTGTGTTCAAACTCTTCTCTTAGCATTCTGACTATTAAATCTGTATTGTCAAGCAGTATGAGACAGCAATAAAAAGCAGTCCTGCAGTGAGATGTTGAAGCGATAAGGCAGAACCTGAAAGGTATTGAAGGAGAATGGAAATCTACTTTGAGAAATGTGTGCTTTGAACAAGATAAAGATCCAGACTGAGCAATAGTTTAAAAGCTGAAGGGTGGAGCAGCAAGCAAAAATGAAATGTTTTGCATCAGGGGTTGTCAGCAGTTAAAGGGTACTTTGACCATATCTTCTAGGGGATTCACTCACTGTGTCCATAAAATCTGTGTCAGCAAGGCATCCATTGAGAAGACCAGTTACAGATTTCTAATGTGTAAAAATGTCAGCTAAATCCTCAGGTGTCTATGGCCAGCTCTCCCAGTGAAAGCCACAGAATGTAACTCAACTGGCTCACCAACTCAAAAAGATTCCGGTTCAATAATTAGTAGAGGTTAGAGACTTCTTCCATCAGTGCAGGTGGCACTTCTGTCCCAAGGTGTGGCTGCTGGCAATTGCAGCAGAACTGGAAGGAGCTCAGTTCACCTTGTGACCCTGGAAAAAATCCACACAGACCCTACAGCACCACTTTCCATTGCACAGCCTTCTAGAGCCAAGGCTTTTGCTGAATTCTGTGTCAGACTCAGCTCTCCTCTTGTGTGAGAGGCTGCAGTGAGTTGGTTTCAGCAGGATACAGAACTGCAGAGTGTGGCAGCATAGCCAAGCCATGAGCTGGCTGTTTGTTACTGTGGCAGGTAGTTGCAGACCTGGTGCTGTGATTCTGCAGGCTCATTTAGTTTGCTGTACAGCTATAAACATAATGTGCACAGGAAAACTATACTCCAACATTCCGTACAGTTAATTTAAAAAAAAAATAGTACTGCCTAGTGAAGTTGACATTAAACATGAAATTACTAAAAGCAAGCCTGGCCTGTGGCTTGCAATGGTGGCTTGCAAGGCAACCGATCATGTGGGTCTGTGGGAGTTTGCCACAGCAGCCGTGGCCTGACGTGTGGGTGGTTTGGTCTCAGAGCAGCATGATCAGCTGGCTGCTCCAGCACAGACAACTGGGGGTTAATTAGAGCCTGGCAGCTTCTTCTGTTTTGTTAGGGAAAGTTGACACTCGCTGGTCATGTGGAGTCAAAACCAGGCTAAATATACTGCGCTAAGCAATGTGACGTATTTGCAGGGATTCTTCAAATAAATTCAGTTGGTAGAGTTCTGTCTGGAGCTGACAGAAGAAGGTGTATGTCCCAGGAAATGTGTGCTGCAGTCTGTCCATGGTTTTCCTTGAGGTTTCCCGATCCTTGTTACCTCTGTCAGGAGAGCAATTCACTCACCTGTCCTCTAATACAAACAATTTGTATCAAACTTCTTTTTGCAGAGTCCACTCTGTGCTACTCACTTAAGCAGCACTGCAGACGATCATGCATTCTAGAATATTTTGGGAGATGTACTTTTCTAAAACCAGTACATCTTCTAGGTTATGTCCCACAGCCCACACATCCTGCAGTTCAGCAGCAGTGAAGGATATACACAGGCTAAACTTTTAATCAGATAGTGCTACAAAAATAGGAAGTTAATTAACTCCTGTAGGAGGAGATCCTGAAAACTAAATGGGATGACTTCAGGAGCTCCTTGGTCTGCCTGTATCCATAGCAGAACTCTAATTTTAAGTTGACTTCCTGCTTTGACCCAGACCAGGTACTGATAATTGAGGGTTTAAAGCTTTTCTTAATCTTTCTTTACTTAAAGACTGGACAGCGAGGTTGTTCAAAAAAGTATGAATTTTTGATCAGTTAAACAGATCTACTGGGTGTCATTTTTCTCGATTTTTGTTTCAACATCCTAGTTTTCATTTTGGTTTTACATGATTTGGTTACAGAATGTATTTTAGTAGTGCTTAAGGTATTAAAAAGCTTTCTCAAATGTTTAGGATATCACAAAGTATAAAGGTATTTTCAATGTATATTTTTGTTGTACCTCAAGTTGTGTCTAATGTGTGTGTGTAGAACAAAATCTTTATGCTGTATCACACAGTAGCAAAGGCTGTTGCTTTGTGTCCCAAACAAGAAGCAGTGTGTGCCTGAGGACAGTGCATGCTCTGTTCCAGAAGGGGCTGGCTGGAGATGTGTGTGCTGTGCATGGCACAATTTGTCAGGGATTGATAAAAGCAAACACTCACCACTGTCAGCAGCTTTGGTAGTGCACGCAAGAACCTCAGGATCTTGCTAAGTATGAAACTAATTAGAAAAATTGCTCAGAAACGTATTTCCCTGCCAGGACATATAATCCTTACTGTATAAGCTGTGCTGTCTTTATGGTGCAGAGGCTGTTGCTTCATGAGCTAATGAACTCCACTGTTCCCTCTGGAGGCTTTTTCTCAGTGTTTGTTGTCTGCTCTTTTGAAAGCTTCACCTTTCTAAAGAGGGCTGTTGGTGCAGTTAATTTGTTTCATCATGAGACAGTTTCCTGCTCATCTCCCTGGATTCATTAGATCTTTATTTAAGTATCACTTTCTTGCTGTTTCTACCATAATTGATGGGCGGAAATTATCTTTTCTTATCTCCTATTATTTGACAAGAATTTGTCCTTAATTTACTCCTTTCCTTCACAATGGCAGTGGACATTTTCATTGAAACCCAGATAATGCTTTCCACTTCCCATTTAAACACACGTAACTTTACACTTTGAACAATTAAGCGTGAGAAGTCACCCAAAGAGGTAATTTGAGCTGCTTGAATTTCAGAAGGAAGTAAGGGTAGATTCCTTTGTTCTCCCGGGAGTCATCCCTAAGCAGGGCTTAGAAACCATGCTGGCAAAACAAGCGTGTGCCTCTATCCAGAAGGCAGAAATTAGCCAGGGTCCAGAGTAATTTTGTTAATTGCGTTAAAGCCTAGTTGACTAAACTTGCAACACTGTCTTGGGCAGGAAAATAAAAAAACAAATCCAACCCCGTTGTAAACTCTGCACAGCCACTAATCACAGCTGAATAAACGCAGACTTGTTGGTTAAAATAATGAATACACTATTTGACATTGATTTTTCCTCTAGGAAAAGCTCCATGCAATGCAGCTCTGCACTACCTGCAGGGTTTCTCACGTGGCCCAGGTCTGAGGGAGCCACCTGTGCCATGCTAACACTTGGTGTTTTGCCCCTGGAGCTGTGGTGGGCTGACTGCAGAGCCGAGTGTGGGCAGGGTGTGCAGGGGGACACAGAGGGGAGCCAGGGCTGGGAGCTGCGACAGCTCCCTGTGCTCACGGGAGAGGGAAAACGGCACCAAAGGTTTTGTTTACTAGGACTCTTTTGCCTACTCTGGAGTTGCTGTCAAGGGCCCCAAGTACTTCTGATTTGACCACAGTAAGTAAAGCAAATTGAAAAAACTGGAGGAGGAATGTTCTAAACACAAATACTAAAATCAGATTTAATTAGTATGTATTCATGATGCACCTAGGCAGACATCCAAAAAATTAACCTTTATGGCTCTGGCTGCTAAATGAAAAGTAACTATACAAGTAAATATACAAGTTAAGTGATACTGTTTTTAATAGGCACTCTGATAACTTATAAATAGTTACTTATGTCACATACGCAGTGTTTGTGAATGAAACGGGGTATTTAAATTTAGTGCTATTAAAAGAAAAATGAAAGTCACTTCCTGGTTGAGTGAACTGTAACTTCTTGGTTTAGTCCAGTCAGTAGTTATGTCTGTCTTCTTCTCTGACACAGACAGTTTTATCTCTGACCTGGAATACCAGCCATCAGGTTCAACAGAGAAATGGACTCAACATTCAGCACTCATGTCCAACTCCTATGTGGAAAATCTAGAGGGTGAGTCTGCTTACTGAAATGCTTCAATGTTTGAAATTGGAGCACAAAGGAAAGGGGAAAGTGTTTTAAGAGTTTTAAGAGCTGCAAATAAAAAGCACTGTGTACTACTGAAGTATTGCTATAACTGGACACCTCTGTATTCTGAAATACTTTGAAATTTAGCATTTGTGAACCAGGTGTGCACTCATTCAGTAAAAACCTCCACTCAAAGTATACAGAGGTGCCACAGAACTTCCTGAGTGCTGTAGGATCTAGTAAAACAGCAGATGAGGATATGAAAATCTTAAGCCAAATATGGGCAAGGTAGAAGAGTGGCCAGATCAGTTAACTGAGAAATTTTGAATGTTTCTCTTTTTCATAAAGATGAAACAATGTCAATTTAAATAGATAGAATACAGTGGCATGCACCACCAGTCATAGGAATACAGGTTCATTACAAGATTTAGAGTCGAATATGCAGTATGATTGGGTAAGAATATCTGGATTTATTATTTCAGCTTCTTTATTTCACATATAAGCAAGATAATTATGCACTATGACTCTTCTAAATACTAACAATATTAGAAATTGTTGCATGGTATATTGGTCTTGTTTGTGTTCAGACTTCAGTGGTTTTCACTTTATTACAAACATCCTTAATATGCCAAAGAACTATAATGTCCTTTTTTTTCCAATACATATACAAATACATTATAAACACTTATAACACGTTCTTTCTCCATAGATTTTTAAAGGTTAATAGCTGTAAGTGTACAGTAGATTTGGTAACAGTAAAATAACCAAGCTCTTCATAAAACTTTCACACAATTACTGTGTAGACTAATCCTAAGTTTGCTTGTGAAACTGAAATAAATCACAGTGGTCTTTTGCCAGCTTTCAAGAAACTTAATTCTGCTTTCCTTACCTATCAAATTGTTGTTAGTAAGGTAAGTAGCTCCTGTTTGGGATGGCAAAGCCAGGAAAAGGCTGTACACCAAGCTGACATTCCTATGTCTTGAAGCAGCAAATCAATGAGTAAAACTCAAGTTACAACTTAGATTATTTCAGTGTTCTACACTATATCCTATGCAATTCAGAATCTGGTAGGTTCAGAATAATTGTTGAAGAGTAGGAGTTGTTGAAAAATGGAAATTCAGGCTAATAATAAAATAACCCTCAAATACCAGTATCCCCAATTGAAAAATAACACATAGGGTGGCAAACCCCAAATTTAGGCCTGTGAAATATATGCTGATAGGTCCTTTTAAAAAGGGCACACAAACAGAAACCCAGACACAGAGAGAAACACGTTTACACACAAGTGTTAGCATTTGACAAATGCAGTTGAGAAACATGGCATTTTTTAAAATTTAAATAATGGCTATTTTATACTACATAATGTAGTGTGGTATTAATACAAGAGATAGGATCACAGGAGGAAAGTAGGATGGTTTTGTACCTTGAAGAATGCTCAGTGTCAAATCAGACAAGTTAACTATATCCACTGCCAGTACAGAATTCTTCCAGAGCCAGCTTTCAGGCTTAAATTAGGAAGAGCACAGCTTCTAAATTCTACTGCTGAAGAGGAGAGCGACTGTGACTGTAGTGTGCTGCAGGAGATCAGAGCATCTACAAAGGCAGGAAATAACTAATGGAATACTTGAGTCACCCTTTATAGGAGGGGTAAATGAGATGACTGCTTCATGGAGTACCAAATCATGAGGAGAACCCACACAGGGAAATATCTCTTTATTTGGTTGAAAGGAGTGTATAAAAACTTTTTGAAAAAATTAAATCATGTTTTGGAGCGGTTTCAGTATCACAGACTGTGACAAACTTGAAAAGAAAAAAAAATGGGTAGTTAGAGAAAAAGTGGAAATTAGAATAAGGGAAAGAATAAAACCTGCACTCATCAATACAGTATTAACTATTCTCATTTAAAACTGTCTTGAATTTAAAATGGACAGTTCTATGAAAACTTGTTCAGTAGTGTTAAAAGTAGTCTTGAAAGGGAGAATAAATGCTAGGAATGTCTAGGGAACAGCAGAGAATAAGAAAATGCTACTCCTTAGGTCTGTTTTGTGGCCCCATTTTGTCCCTGATGCCACAAAGGGAATGCCTGTTGTTGGATCTGCTAGAAGAACTCTGCAGCCAGAAAAAGGAATGAGGAGAAAATGCCAAATTTAATAAAATGAGTGGAGGGCACAAAAAAGGTAATGGAAGATAATTCCTGGAGAAGAAACCATTAAGTGACCACCAAGTAATCCTGGGTTAAGTTCAGCACAGCTAAAAAGCATTGCTACTGCTATAGGGAGTTACGCTTTGGAATCTGCTGTCACAGAATGTTGCAGTTGACAGAATTTTGCACATACCTTAAAATACCACAGGGAGAAAAATCCAGTTTGGACCATTTGGTGCAAAAGACACTGTCTCTAACTCAGGAACTCCCTGGGAAAAACACATTTTGGAGGTTGGTGGAACACCCTGGGGAGGCATTGTTGTATTTTACACGTCTGCTCTTGCCCATTGCATCCTAGTGGTCTATAATCTGAACTGGTTTGCCTGAAGTTCTCCATGGAGGTTTTCAGGCAGTATTTTTGACTTAGAAAAACCTAAAATGCTTGGCAACTGCCAATGAAGAGATTTGCTTGTCCTGTAGAAAGTAGATTAGTGGCTTCCAGCAAGGAAAAATATTTGCATTATTCCCTGAAAGGACTGTTGGTTCAGGAATTTCCTTTTCTTATATTCTTATATAAAATATATATGCTTAGATATTTTTCTGTTTTCCTTTGTGCTCTGGTACAAAATATTTGTCTTTTAGCACAATGAGAGGGGGATTAGATACAGAGCAATTCAGAAGCATGTTAGTTTCTGCTTTGCATTTGATTAAAGAAGGTAATGCCTTTACTTTTGATACTAGAACTTCAAACTTAAAAATGCCTTAAGAGAACTTGTTATTCTAAATTCATTGTTGGGGGGGGTTAATTTATCCAAAACAATCAGGAACTTATTATTAGAAGCACCAGCTTTCATGATGA
This sequence comes from Pseudopodoces humilis, assembly GCF_049639895.1. NCBI lineage: Eukaryota > Metazoa > Chordata > Aves > Passeriformes > Paridae > Pseudopodoces > Pseudopodoces humilis. The sequence goes on along the minus strand of NC_142213.1, from coordinate 9,124,747 downwards.
TGTCATGCTTCGTAACACAAATCAGACAAGTATGTTCTGTTGCAATCAGTGAACATGGATCACTTTCTGTAGGTGGGAATTTCACCAGAGGGGTTGGTCAGTGTTGGGACAGCTGATAGGATCAACACCCATAGCTCTGGGTGTCACTCACTGCACAAATGGCTGAGTTGTTCAACCTAACTTTAGGTCTTAAAACTCTGGATTGCAAATTGCAAAGTTTGAAGAGCTCATCCTGAGCAGTCTGGCTGTCAGGCTGTGGCTTTGTCAGCTGTCCAGTGCAAGCCTTCAGTGACCAGAGGCAAAGCCCTCGCTTGGCCTCAGGGGCAGGGGAGGCCTCAGTGCTGCTGCAGCTGCTTCCACTTGTACAGTGAGCAGGGACTGCAAACAGGCAAACAGAGCACAATGGGAAATGAAAACCATGGGAAGAACCCAGTAAAACAAATCTCTTATTTTATAGCTTATTTTACAACAGATCCAAAAGTCAGAGCTACCTTTACTCTGTTCTGCCCATACTGATGTTAGGATGCTGCTTCATATTTTTCAGTTCTTAGTTTTGTAGGGTGGAGCCTCTATCTGACATTTGTTGCTTTTTCAATGCAGTGTGTTGCTCCTTTTTCAATGCAGCACAGAGAGGGAAAAGCTTTGCAATGCAATATGGCAGTATCACCAGTACTGACCAGGCCAGTCTGCTGTGTCTGTAGCAGATTTTCTCCGCACCAACTTAACTTCTGTTCTGCACAATCTATTTTTAACTATTAGTATAAATTTGCTAGCCAGCTTACATTCTAGATAAATGTTAAGGGAGGAAAAGGTGAAACTTTTGCATATAAAGTAACAGCTGAAATTCTGAAATCTGGGAAAACTGCCAGAGAGGTCAATTACATAGACAGAAAAGTTGTTAAAATCATTTCCATTTCACAGCCCAATATTTAAAAAAAATCTATTTTAAAAACCCACTGTATCACATTTTGATCTGTGCCATATCTGACAAGTTTTCAAAGGGCAGTTATCCATGTTGTATGGAGGAATATGCCACATGTGTGCACAGTGTACTGTGTGCACCCCTTTCTTTTTGTCTGCTGCAGTCATTATTTGAGGATTAGTGACCTGGACTGTTAGCCCAGAAAAGGCTTTGTAACATTTTTGATGTCATCCACTCAGTTGACTTTGATCATCCACAATGATTTTAGGTATCAGTAGGTACCAAATGATTACTAAATATTAGCAAGGGCTCTGTAATGATTTAGTGTGTAAGACATTTCTATTTCCTCCTGACTTGAGGAGTGGGTAGAGGTCTGAGCTATGGGATCAACACCTGGCACCACACATACCAAACAGGAAGGGATTTAACTGGAGGGGGCAGTGGACTGAAAAGTCAAGGTCTACTTGCACAACTGTTCATCCAAAGTTTAATGGAATTGGCTCTCTCCAAAGAGGCAGCAAAAGTATGAACTACAAAACACACATGAACCTGGCAGGCAGAGCACAGGGAACATGAAAATTGTCCTGGAGATCTGTATTGCTGAATCCCAAACAAGCTCGGCAGCCATCTCCTGTAAACTTATGCTGAAGAAAGGAAATAGTATTAAGACAAGGAGGCTTAACAAAGCCATGCATGCTGCTTCTCCAGTGTCTAGTTGCTAATGGGATAACTCTTACAGTTAAGCAAAAGGAGTATGAAAGCTTTCTAGCTATATTTTGAGGACAGAGTAGCCCCTGCAGTCAAAACTAGGAGAGGTGGGGTAAAGTGGTTTTTTAAAAGTAATTTTCTTCAGTTTGTAAAGCATCAGCAGTAGAGCCTGAGCTTGTCCTTCCTCAGAATTGTTGAAATTTGTTCCTGTCCCGGTTTGTCACCTGAAGAACTTGAGTTTTGCTAGACAATATTGTAGAAAACCCATATTTATGCTCATGAATTAAATTTTCAGTTTTAATCACAGACTACTACATGTTGTGTGCTTGCCCCTCATTGGAAGAAGGTGACATGTCATACATTCAAATACTGACCTTTGGATTTCTCTTTTGGCCTTTGATGCAAAAAAGAAAATGCTGCATGATTTTGTCTTCAGCCTTGTACATTTTTATGCAGGATTTTATCTCCTCTTACTGATTACATGATTTACATTTTAAACTGCTTTAATTTATACCATTCCCCATCAGAAAGACAAGTTCTTATAATGCTGGTATTATATGAATACTATATGTGCCATGAAAGATTAGAGACTGATTTGAGCTGCTGCCTTCTGCAAGTTCTGCTTTTTGTGCCTTTATTTTTACCCTCATCTGAATAATGGAGAGTCTTCTGGAGTCTGCAGGCTCCCCCCACTCCATTTGTTGGGTACAGAGTTTGAGACAGCTGAAATGGACATTCCTGGAAAGTATAGAATAGGAAGATGTATTAGGTGAGAGGCCAAAGTCTCTGAAAAAACACCATGTCCAGACACAGCAGGAAAAGCATTTTGGCCTTTTCTTGAGGCCTACAGGGTGCTCTGGCAGAACACATACTTACTTTGAAAAAAGCACACTTGAATACTGGTTGGTTTTATAAATTAGCAAATCTTACAAAGTCACTGGAACAAGTAAGATTCCTGCACTAGAATACACTGTTGGAATGAAGACATGGTCCTGCATTTGTCTAAGAAATGGTAGATGTCTCTAATGGAAATTCATGTAAACCAGATAAATCTGTATTCATCACATGTTAAAAGTATTGCAAAAAAACCCACTGAGCCACTAAACAGCTTCTTATAAACAGCTCAGTAGTGATTATTTAGAACAAAGCAACACAAACTAACCTGTAGCTTTAATATTCTACATAATGATTTCTGCAGAAGCCTGGCAAATAAAACCCCATGTGACCAGCTATTGTCCTCAGTGTAATGTGTTTTAAGGAGAATGCAGTGCCAATGGCTACGTGCTGTTCAGTTAAACACCTCTGCCTGTGGGAACTACAAAACAGTGCAGGACGGACCAGTTTGTGCTAATGGTGCTAGTACAGATACAGATCAGCCATCAAAACTTAAGGGAAGTAACTAATAATTTCAAAATACTGGACTTAAAAATGTTATTTTTAATGCTTTTATTGTAGCACTCATGAAGGTTTTAGCAGTACTGAACAGCTGGGCCACTTGATTTGCACAAAGCTACTGTTCAGTAGATAAGAGCTGTTGGAGGTCCTTAGAGCAAGCTAATGAATCCCCTGACAGAAGCTGGTGGAGCACAGTTCTTATGAATAATCATCTATAAATTAATCTATAAAAAAAAACTTGTGGGTTTTTTTAGCAGATGTTTACTTATGCAATGTGTTGGCCTAATAAAGACACTTGGGAAAGTGCCCTACCTGCAGTCACACAATTTCCAGTGTCGTAGTACAGTTAAGTTCACAGAATGACAGGTTTTTTTGAAGCCAGATAAATTGCAAATCTTGTAATGTGTGAGGGAATTGGCTTTTCCATAGTGTGTGTGACCTGTCAGAACCTTTGGGTTCAGTACCACGTGTGTAACAAGCTGTCCTTGCACTCCTGAGGAGAAAACCATTGCAGCGATGGAGTCATGGATAACAAACACCTCCTCGGTCACACACAGGGCTGTGACAAGAGGTGGTTTCAAAACTTTCCCGAGCAGCTTTAAAGAATATAGACACCACCTCTTTTCAGAGCGGGATTTTCTATGTTACATGGACTTCAGCATATTCACAATAGTAATATATTTTCTTTCAGAATCACATAGGATCGTGCTGCCACAAAGGGTAGTCAGTGCTCAAGCTGTTCAGTGCTATAAACACAAAGAGCAATTTACACCACCTGTAGATTGATTTTGTTATGCTTCTACCAGACAGGAATGGTTGGTAGGAAGCTAAATCCTGCTACAGAAAATTAAGGAAGCATTAAGAAAGGTGGTGAAGTGCATCAACACTGTTCTGTAAAGTTACCCAATGGAGAACAAAGTAGCAAAAGCCTGAGTTCCAAATCTGTTAAGATGTTCAACAGAAGCAGCTTATTAGCAGAACAAAATGTTCTAAACATAAGAAGGGTCCTTAGTCAACAAAAAGATCCATTAAATACCTGTTTATAGAAGGTCTGAGCAAACTTATGCCAATGATAAAGGAAAAACCTCTCTAATTCAGCCTATTCAAAGTCTTGCTGGGAAAGAGAAACTACAACCTACTGCCCACTCAGTAATGGAAATCAACAGGACTCATTGCTTCTATGAAATAATAATTTAGAGCTTGGTTATAGTCCAATATTTTTCTGAAATTTGTCATTATTATTTAATGTGATATTTTTCATGTCCATGTAGAATGTTATTCAGTTTTCTTTGATAACATTACCAAGCTCCATTTTTGTAAAATAGACATTTCTATCACTACTTTTAGCCTTTAAAATTATAATTGTATCATCTTTCAGCCTCAATTGCCCTTCAGTCAATTATATAGGATTTAGAGTAAGACTCCAAGATTGTAATTTCTTAATAACTTAGGTTAACTTTGTCACATTCGTGGAGGTGTCTGTCATTTTTAAATAGTACAAGTTGATTAAAAGTTGCTGAAGTTGACACACATGGATACATAAACTGGCCTGCATATTAGACCATCCTAAATCTTCACTGTAGAGAAATTGACAGATAATATTTAGTTATTGTGGTTTCAGAAATGCAAGTATTCAGAAAACTGCCCAAATTAATAGGTATATAGTGCTTAAAAAGAATATTTTATTAACCTGAATCCAAGTTCTGAGGAAGTTCTGTAATTGGTCTGAAGGAGCCAGGAGTTGTTAGAGTTACTTGTTGTGCTTGTCACACTCTTGAACAGAAGGAGTTCTGTGGAGAAATCTCAGTTAACCTGACCTGTGCTGTGCCTTTCAGTTACCTGCATATCATGAATACTCATGTGCTTATTTTCTTCAAGGGGCTTAGGGAGTCTCCAGCATGAATTATGGCAGGACTTTTCTCCCCCTTTGCTTAACTGTTCCTGAAGCCAGGCTCCTCATTCATCTCCTGTTATGTAATAACCTCAAGGCTTAGCCCTGAAAGTATTTCTTTTTAAAAGGGTTATAGTGATGAGTTCTGCCTTTTGGAAAGCATAAAAACTGTCACTTTTTAATATTTCTTCTTTTTTTATAGTGAATGAGATCATAGGAAGAGATATGTCACAGATCTCAGTGTCACATGGAACAGCAGTGGCCAGCCAGCCTGCACGTACGTGTCCTGGATCTCTGGAGACGAGAATATCTGATGGAATCCAGTAACGGATAAGCTAACAACTCAACATCCATGAAAACTTCACAGTTTCTCTGAGTATTTCTTCATCCTCTTCCTCTTTAGACTTACTGTGCTTCCAACTCTGTGGCCTTTATGAACTGGAACAGTGGATCCTTGCAAAGCCCTGTTAGTGGGTTACATTTTTGATGTAGAGACAGAGCATTTTAATTATAGTTCCTCAGATGCTGTAAAGAGACTTCTTAAAATGGACACACAGAATCTACACCAGATATTTTAACTGTTTTAAAGTTACAAACAAGCTTTGCTTTTTGCATTTAAATAGAATACTTTTATATTTTAAGTGCTTCAGATGTGTGGAGATGTTAGTTTGCTCTTATAATATTCACAGTCCTGAACGTGGAAGACAATTTAATGCACATCTTCAGTGTGCCGCTTGCCCTTAGAGGTAGTATAGTTTGTAACTGATGATTTGTAACACCTTTTGGTCCTTTTGGAAAGCCTTTAAAGCTTCTGTTGTTTGATTTTTTTCTAATAAGATCTTCCAGTGGCAAATCATACCTGTCATCGGAAGCCAATGCCACGGAAGCCGTTGTGTATATGAATACTGTAGTGTTTTCTTTCTTAGATTCATAGGAAGCAAAGCCAAATGTAGATCTGCACTTGTTTATAAACTGAAGATGTTACTTGATAGGCTGCAAAAAGACCATTCCATCATGAAAGTGTTGGGATAGAAATTACATTCCAAAATTTAACTTTTATAACTTTGTGGATAATCTTCCTGATCTTTATTAGCACAGGCTCCTTCTTGAAATAGCTTTTTTTCTTAGAAAGTTACATTTGTAATCAAATTTGAGCAGTAGGATTTTAGATTAAAGAACAGCAACATCAAAGCCATGTTAGATACAGGAGAAAATTTAATGTTTGCTGAGGATCTAAATGTTCCCATTATCCCTGCAGAATATGGTTTTGAAATCACCAATTCAGTGGCATTCAAGTTTTCAATGCAATAAATCATTTGATCACATCTGTATCTTTTATATGCTGTATGCCCAACCATGCCACTTGGAAGTCCTACAGAGATGGCAGTTAGAGTTCCTTAAATTCAGCCTATTTGTAAATGTCAGTTTGCTAAAAAGTAATTTACTGTGAAGTAGTGGCTAGGCAGTATAATGTGTCCATGCTTAATTGTGAAGGCATGAATCAGGAGCTACCAAAGAAATACACAAGAGTCATCACAGCAGCAGTAAACTCCCTGCTGTGCTCTGAAGATGCATCTCCCTAATCCCTATAATCTGATGAATTTGAAACAATCTGTTTACATCATTACTTAAGAATCTCTTCCCAATTAGACTCTATGGAGAGGATCTCCTGTGCCTGTGGAGGCCACACACATTTCCCTCCCCCAGGAATCACTGGTTAACAGAACTTCCCTCCATGGAGCACACGGGGTAAACCAGTCATGGCAAAGGAAGGTCAGCACTATATGGAACCTCAGAACATCCAAGGTGTTCCTTTTAATTGCTCATTTCGGTGAGCCATGACAATCTAACAAAAATTAAGAATTAATTAACACAAAGAATTAGAAAATCAGAAATTATATTTGCATTGGATCCAGTTCAGACAGGTGTGGCCATTTTAGCAGTTTAGCACATAGGGAGCACATGCCCTTTGTAGACTTCAAATGAATGAAAGGGTCTGACAGTGGAGACCAGTGCTGAGTTATAACACCTGGGAGAGTAAGCACAGCTTCTACTGATGTTGCATTTTGGCAACTGGGGAAAACTTTCTATTGAGCCTTTTACAGGCAGAACCTTACACCTGGAGTGAAGTCAGTGCCCAAGGAATACCATTACAGTAGCTGTAATCACATCTCTGTAGTAGCTGAATCATGAACTTTTAAAGACCATATATTAAGTGAGTAAAATTGTAATTTTATCATGTACTTCCTTTTAAGAGCACAGCCTGAGGCTACTAACTTGATGTTTTATAATTATTTCAAGCAATTTAATGTAAGGCCACTATGTACCTGCTGGGAATCTTAAGCATCCTTTTTGTGAATGTACTGTTCAGTGGTGCAAATCTTGACATCTGCAGGAAATAATTGGCAGGGCTGGAATCTGAAAAGTGTGATATTGTAATTGTCCCTCAGCAATGGTGCTTTACTCTGTCCTCTACTCACATATGTTAAAGATCCTAGAAAGAATTCACATGCTCAGAAATACATCTACTTAAATTTTAACACCTTCAAAACAAACCAAACCACACAATGCTGTAAACTATGTAATTGTCTCAGACTGTGTGCTGGTGGCAAGGCATGTTCCACTTTTCATTCATGTTTTGGGTCTTTTGCATTAACCATTGTTTGTAGGAGAATTCTGACTGAAAAGCTTTTCATACTGTATGGGATTTATGCTCCTTTATCCTGCTGGTACAGACTCTCCTTGCAAGTTCTCCAAGTAGCTGGAATTCACACTGTACCTAAAATATAGGAGCCCAAACAATCCGGAGTTGCTATGCACTAAATTTTCTGATGCCTTTAAATACCTTGATGCCTGTAGACATAGATATGCTTTCCTATTTAAAAATGAAATTTAAAAAAATATAGCTTTGGATACTAAAGCAGTTTTGTATTTGCCTTGTAAAAGCTTCAATACAAGGGTCTTAATTTTATTTTAGCTTGTGTGATAACGTAGATAAAGACTGTTAATCTTGTATAATTTTAGTGGTATAAAAAGCACACGATCTCTATTGGACTATGCAAATTTAATTAAACAACAGAACCCGGCAACTGTTAATATTTTGTTGGCATCCACTTCCTTGCCCTTAAATCCTGTCTTCTCCCTAAGAACTTTTCCAAAAATTTTTAATAATTTAGATTATCCTGAAGGAAAGCCTTAATGATGAGGTAGCTTTTCTATAAGGAGGGTCAAAGATCAATGTTTAGGAAAAAAAAAAATAAAAGGGTAGCATATTAATCCAGGGGGACAGGGGTGAGTTCTGAAATTACCATAAACTAGCAATCTGAATTTCTGTAGTAAAGCTTACCTGTTATCAGGGGAACTGCCACCCTTTTTAAACCAAAGAATGAAAAAACGGTTTTGTTCTGATACAAAGCTTTGAAACTCTATTTTTGATACTCATAATGGATGTCATTCCTTGAGGTTCGAAAATCGTTCAAATTGAAGTTTTATATTTAAAAATGTGGGACAATAAAGATTAAGTTCTAGATGTTTACAGAGCCTTGTATTGTAATTTCATGTACATTTTGTATTTTAAACATTTTTGTAAGTTATGATTGCAGTGCTACTTGCAGAAATAAAGGGAAAAACTTGCATTTAGGCTCTTAAATCATAGTGTTCAAATAAATAAAAATAATGCAAATGCACTGTCATTTATTTAAAATGCAGAACCAGATACAGTGGGAAGAAATTCTGATGCAGTGGTAACCAGCTGTGCCAGGCAGGGACCTTGGATATTCTGCCTGGAAGAGTGGTGATTTTAAAAAATCTGATAGTTTGGAGCTCAGATTAGAGCGAGCAACAGTGGACCTCCACCTACTAGAGAAGTAAGCAGCAGTGCTGGCAGAGTAACTGTCTGCAGAATGCTGCTGCTTCCCTATTTACAAGTGTCATTGTTTCAATTACACAATCACAAGATTATTCTGAAAGATTTTTCCAGATGTATTCAAGGGAGTTCGTCATAAACAGCAATTTCCGCTCCTGAGAGGATATTGTCATAGGCAAGATGTAGTTAAACTGTTTCTGAAATGAATGTGAAATTCAACAAAGTTTAAATTACTTGCCAAATCCTGGCTGATCGAGCAGTACAGAGGAAAGTCCCTGTGGGTAAAGTCAGGCCTTACAATGTGTATCTCATCTCGGTGATTTAGGTGCTGCTGGAAAGGTTTTTATCTCCCTTGCAGTTTCTTACCGGGCCATTTCGGATCCCGTGGGATCCCGGTGAGGTGTGGCACCGTTCCAAACCGAAGACGGAAGAAAAAGCTCCGACCTTTGGCTGCCCATGCTCACCTGCCCGGGAGAGAGTAGGAGCGCAGGGATCACGGCTGGCAGGGACGGCACGGCCAGGGTGAGATTAGCCTCCCCCTCGTGTTCCGGCCCATTACCTTCAGCACTTCTTTTAGCTATAAATACACCAGAAAGGGGATGCTCAAGTGCCACCAACCGAATGCACGGTAAATATAGCCGAGGTTTAGTAAAAATAGCCCCGGCAGTTTGAAAGCTGTTCACATGTTCTGTAGGGTGATTACCCAGGGTATAATTAGCACACACCGACACCAGCAATAAAGCCATTGACTGCGTCGCCTTTCGCGTCAGTTCAAGTCACCTTTCAGACGCAAATGGCTGGAGGCTGCTCAGCTCGGGCTGATGGGATGGGACGGGAGAGGATCCGCAGTCACGCCAGGGCGGGTAGAGCTCAGCACTGACACGCACGGCTCTTGTTGCACAGACGAGACTTTATTCCAGGCAGGTTGAAAACGTTGCTTCTACTTTGCAAAACACTGGTTTGGCATTTCAGGCAATCAGAGAGAAAGAATGTCCTGTTAAAATCAGTTCCTTTAGAAGAGTAACCAGAAGTTTGTTCATTTAGGACCCAAACGCAAAGGAAATGCTGGCAGAAATCAAGGCCTTTTAATTCTCATATTGTAGCCAGTATTTCCTTACAATATTCTACAACATTACTTGTGCTGTCTTCTTCCTGCTGCTTGTTTCTGGACCTCTTTCCCTGCCTAAGTCAAAATACCACTGTACGGCCTGAGTCCACCATGTGCTCTACTGGAGTGAGTAAGGTGAGGACTCAGCTGTTTTCTCCCCACCTTTTTTCTTTGCCCCTTGGCTTCAGTTAATTTACAAGAATAGTATTCAGGAACTAGCCACTGCTGTAGGGAGTGAAATATTAAGGTATTAAAAGGCCATGGAGAAGAAAAAAGGATTTTCAATATATTTAAATTCATGCACAGTTTTGCATACAGACTTCTCTGGTAAAGGAAGTTAATCATGAACTTTATTCTGCTTGCTAAAAGGATAATTTTTATCAATCAGTCATTCTTAACACACAAAAAGCATTGTCATTTGCAGAGATTGTCTAAGAAATTATTTTACAATAACCTACTGTTATCTTTGTTAACATCTGCTACGTGAAAAAGAAAACAGAAGGAAAAAAACAGATGCAGAAGAAATAGAAAAAGAATACTTACTTTGCAATGACTTGGATGCTCCATGGATCTTGCTTTTGAAGAGATTGATCCACTAGAAAGGTCAGGCTATACAAGTTCTCAAGCTGTTTCTGCAAATGTAAAGTTTTCATTTCTTTGGTGTTTTTTGTTACTAGGAACTAAAAAAAACCAATACTTATCTCTTCCTTCCTGTCACTGCTGTGACACCTGCTGGTAAGAGCTGGAAGAATGTAGTGCTTGTTCTTTTCTGTAATTTTTGATCAAAGAAAAGTGATGCTCCTAAAGAGGACTTGATATGAAAATATTGCTTGGGAATGCAGTTCTGGATAATCACTGGTATCATATGAAGTCAATTGGAGGAAAAAGGGAAAAACTCTCTTCCAAGTTCTTGTGACAGTGGAATCATAACTGACTGATGACTTAGATCCTTCTTGTAATGAGAAGCAGGAAAGACAAGGAAGGAGCATGCTGAAAATCCTGGTAGTTGGGAAGGCAAGTATTTTCTAGAAAATAGGCAATTATAAAAAACAATAACCACTCTACACATTAACAACTCTCAATAAACATCTCTCAATAAACACTTTCACTCATTAATGACTGTAGATTCTGCAATCAAAGACAAAAGTTCCAAAGCCAAACTTCTCCACATACCTGAGCTTCTGGCTGTAACACCAACATTAAGGATTTAGGCTGGCATAGAGCATTTTTAGGACAAGGGATGAAGGGTCAGGGCTGCCTTCCTAAATTTACTACAGCTTGGTACAAAAGGTGTGATGGATTCTTCTCTGCCAAGGTGGCACAACTACTGCAACAAACACAGCACAAAACAGCTGAGTGTTGTCCTACATGCATCATAATTCTTTTCTCACAGCAATAAAAGGATCTGTTTGTAAATATCCCAAGAACTCCCTGGTGTATCCACCAGCCAAGTCATTCTTAAAATGTATTGGAAAAGGACAAGACAAATTTTTAGCAGTCAGTATGTCACTGTTTTCAAGTAGGAAATTCTCTAAGGATAATGCAAGAACAGATTTTTCTAGTCTTCCGTCATTTGAACAAGTGCCTCCAGAGCTGTTGCATGGCCTGTCCAAAGCACTGGTTTTCTATGATTTAATGAATTAAGGTTTGCCATTTTGAGAATTGCATCATAATAAAGGTGCAACAACCATTTACAGGTCAGAAACAGCTGCAGTTGACAGCAGATGTGCAGATTTCCAGTTTAACTGCCATTGGTTCAACTTTACCTTGTGTGTTTTCTAGGCCAGGTCTCCATGTGGAAAGGTTGCTCACAGGACATGAATCCTCACACCTGCCTGTCACAGCAGCTCCTGCTCAGGTCCTTGCTGTGTAATCAGTTCCTGCTGCAATTGTTTCTGTCTCCAGCTGCACTGATCAGCACACAGTTTTGCCAGTACATGCATTTCTTCATTTCCATGTTCCCATCATTTCTTCCCTTACCAGGAATAAAAATTTGCTAATAAAATCTTCAACAGAAAGCAAATATGAGAGGTCAAGGATAACTTTATTCAAGTAACAGCAAATACCACCCTGTGACATTTGCCTGGCTGTAGTCACAGTAGCTGGAGGAGGAGTGTAAGCCATCAAGCTAATAGGACAAATAAGGCAATACTGAAACTGAACTAAGTGCTACTATGGGATTATTTTTTTCTAAGGATATGAAAAAAGAAGCTATGCCAAGAATGTCATCATTGCCATCTGACCTCACCACTGACAGAAGTTATAATGGAAAAGTTGCACAAACAATGGAGGGTATCAAGCAATCCAACACTGGCCAAATCCTGGGTGAATGACATGGTGGCTTGGAGAGGCACAGCCATACATTTTGTGGCTGTCAGCAGAGTTTGCTGAGAGACTCGAATGCTGCTTGCCCAAGCTTAAACTCTTTGGAACTAATCCAGCTGCTAAAATGACACTGGAGACCAATAAGGTTTCCTTAGCTAGAAAGAGGAATACAAAACATACAAAAGAAAGAGAAAAGGGGGAAAACAGAAAATATTTTGGTAACTGAGCAGGTCTGTCTCCAATTACAGGCTTCCACTCCCACAAAAGGCTGACCTCAACCACTTCATAGCAGAAAGAAGGAAAATCTCTCACAAAGTTCTTCTTAGATATACTTTTTAGACATCATTAAAGCTGCAGAAATCATCTTTTAGATAAGCAAGAGTTAAGCATATCACTAGCTAAGCAGTGCATATTCTAATGTAAATTGTTCCATTTTTCTTTGCCATTTGTGCTGTCCTGCCCAGACTCCCACTCCGTACAAAGATTCTGCCTTCATGACTTTGTATCATTTTCACATATATTACACTAAGCTAAATATTTTGTTCAATAGCACATGAACTCTTTGCAGGTCAAACACCATCTGGACCAGACGAATAAAGTGGAATTCTGTCACTTATGACAAAAAAAAAAAAAAAAATCCTGTTTGGTTGGAAGGATGTGACCTAAAAACAGAACAATTCTGAGTGACATTAAATATTATATTTAAACAGTAACTCAGTCTTTCATAATCAAAGTAGAAAAAATTTAGAAAGCAATTAAACGTTGTTTTTACACTCAGTTTGTAAGAGAGCTTTCAAACTATTTGGTGTTCCTTTCATTCAAATACACTCGGGTGGCTTCACTGAAGGCCATTTTGCAGACAGTAGAGATGTGCTGCAGATGGGCCCAGCAAACAGAATCAACACTGGCTCCATGCAACATAGAATATCCTCAGGGGTGGAGTTAACAAAAAAGAAATGACATTATTGAGATTCAAGGAGCTCAGCTGTCCTGGAAATGTCCCCCAAGCTCTCAAATTTGTTTAAAACAAGCATCAAACCTTCATTCAGTGTTACCGGCACTCTCTCAGTCACATAGATACCATCAGGATCCTGCTCTCAACAGCAAAAGGACTTTTTTTAGGATTATTGATTTGTTTTCTTTTTTTTTTTTTTTTTTAGAAGGCAAATTGCAGCTTGGGGGTGAGGCCAGGGATGTTATAAAATTCAGTTAATGTAGAGATCCTATGCAGTTCTAATTCCCTCTAGGAAAAGTCAGGGTAAGAAAAAAACTGACAAAGGACAATTCTCTGGAGACTCTTTTTCTGGCAAACAATATTATTGAGTGGTCGCATACCTGAATCCAGGTTAGACTTTGTGAGCTCCCCAAATGCACAAACATTCACCTTAAAGCAAGCAGTTAATAGCAAACCAGCTTTAGCTTTCTATTTGCAACTGAAAAGGAGGTCTAAGATCACATGCAGTTTGAATTATTTCTCTCCATTTGTATATTTTGAGTCACCTTACTCTCAGTAGGACTCCCACAAAACAAACATAAGCAAGCAGGAATAGCAGATGAAATCTCAAAAGCAGGAAGGTCACTGAAGGAAACAGCATTGGTCTGCCAGCACTGAACCAGCCAGGGCCCAGAGGAGCTTCACAGCCTCCAGAGTTTCCCCTGTACCGAACTCCAGAGAAGTCCCTGCTGCTTCTACCTCCAGTTAATGACAGGACTATCTCACAGCCAGGAGAGGGGAACGCCTGCCAGCTAACCAAGATACAATGAACCAACTGAAAGGCAAAGCCTGAATTTTTGGTAGTGCTGCTAGTTCTTCATCCCAGGGATGACCACAGATGAGTCCAGGGGAGATTTACTTCTAAAACAAGATGCTAGGAAGCCTATGAAGGAGAAAAGGCTGGGAATCTGCTCCCCCTGAGTGGTGCTCAGTAGTGTCTGGTCTCCCTCAGGAGCCAGCAGTAAGGTGATAGAACCACAGCTGCTTTCAGTGCACAGACTGACACAGGGCCTCGGTGGAACAGCAAGGAGCAGCATCTATGGAAGGGAGAGAATTCCACATCTCATTGAGGCAAAACACCTAAGCAATTTAGTAAAAGAACTGATGCTTAATGGCTGGAAACGTTTACAAACCATAATGAAGGGAAACAGCCTTTATTGTAAATACAAGGGTCGCCCAACTCTCCTACTCAAGAGTAGGATCTGTAAGAAAGGCAGTATGGGCGAGACTAAACCTGGATAAATCTTCTAGAAGACTTGAAAGAGAATAATGGTTGTAAAAGGTAAAGACATGCCACCAAAAATGTGGAAGACACAAAGGCTAAACCCTTTCGTTAGGTTATCAGAAGGGCACAGAGCAAAAGCTGATTACTGCTTAAAGAGAGAGCTTTATCACACAGTATAAATGAAACTAGACTAGACATGGGACTGGTTGGTTATCCATTTTCTACTCCTATGTCTTTTTTAAAACACAAAACAACAACTAACCCCATTGCTCTGAGCATTATCATTAAACACAGATTCACAATCTAAATCACACTTAACTCATGCTAGTTAAAGTAATCCAGGTAACTGCAAGGCATTCCTTATCCTCATACATGGTGAATGTAAGAACTGAGGCCTCAGGACATTTTAGCAAGTGACCCAGCCACCCAGAACTGCTTCCACTCCATCAAAATACCAACAGAGCAGGTTCCCCTTTCAAAAGGCTTCAGGAAGAGTTGCAGCACGTGTGCCAGAGAAGCACAAATAATTCCTAGTAGCTGTTTGCCCGTTTGGAGGCTCCCTGTTGGACATTCAGGTTTTGAAACTACGCTAGAACTGCAAGGCTCACATGGGGCAGATCATCACAGCACTGAACAACCTTTGGTAAGATACATGGATATCTTAGGATGTACTAATAATTCAGTATCACTATCATAGACAACTTGTGCTATAATTTTGTGTTTAACCCACTTTCTATCATGAGGTACTTCAAATAAATGCAAAAAAATAATGTTAGCCACCATGAAGACAGCTTCCACTCAGCTGGAATGCAGTAAGTGTTTAATATTTATAATAAAAAGTCAAGATTTAAGAAATATCACTTGTAATAAAGGTGAGTTTCAAGTAGGTATTACATAAGTACCTGGGTTTGTGCAGACTGCTAAGGTAAATGTTTTCTTAAGCAATTATCCAAGTTATTTTCCACTATGTCCCACAGAGATAACATAAAATCTCTGTTAAGTACTGTGATCTCCAGTTCCCAGAACTCAATATATGTTTTGGTTGACATTTCAGGTCACATATAGAAAGCATTTTAGACTCTCATTGGTTACAAAGTGCACCTTTTAGTCCCAGTCTTTGCAAACATATTGATCATGAGCTGTTCTGTCGCCGATCTTTCCTGTAACTCAAATTTTCAACAATTCACAGCTTCATCAGCAATTTCTCTCACTACTCCCAGAAAAATTCACCATCTAAAGTCAGCCCCAAACCAAAGGAACTTTAAGCTGCATTGGTTCTTTCCCCCTCCATGCTACTTAATGAGTCCATATAGGATTGGTCTCAGGAGGAGAAGGACCAGTTCCCAGTTAGGATCAGGTGTGTTTGGGTGCTGTGCTCACACCCTCCCTGTACTCCCAGAGGAAGAAAACGTGGGGAGGGGACAAGACAGAGTTCTTCAGGGGCTTTTCTTATCTCCAACTCTGCAACAGCAGCAATGACTCGTACCAGCTCTTGGTTAGAGAGTGTTTTCTCACTCCATTCTGCTCCTATTATTTCATATTTAAAGTCCTCCTACCCAGCTACAAAATTCTGCTGTTATGAAAAAATACTTGGGTTCACCTAATACCTTATTTATGCCTCAACATCACATTCACTTAACTAACAGATGGTGGTTGAGGAACCCTAGAAATTTTTAACACAGGCTTCTAGTTTTATTAATTTAAAAGTAATGAATAATTTATACATAAACAATTAATCTGACATCCCTCTCTTGTTCCAACAGCAGTAGAGAAGCATCCAAACCACATGAAACAGTTGCTTCCAACATCAGCCATGCACAGCGGTCCAGGAAGTCTTCCATCTGCCCCTGCCACTAAAGGTACTATCTGAAAGCCAGAATTGCACAGCTGGTGGTTTCCACAAAACAGATGCAAAACTAAAGAAAGGATGAAAGTGTATTTAAGAAAGGCAGCATTAATTCTCACTAAACAGATTCCTGGTATCCTAGACTGGATGTCTCAAAAAAATTGAGAAGAATCAAAACAAATCAACCCTCTATAGACTTATTTTCTAAAAAGTAGTGCAGGTTTTTGCACAGAAAAATCTTTGTAGGAGAGAAGAAACCTGGCAAAAGAGGCTGGATTCAGAGGCATGGCCAGGTAGGACTGGTGAGTCAGTGAACGTTTTTTAGGCAGAAGAGCCATTTTGGACATAAACAAACTTGTCCTTCAGAGAAAAGGTGTTCCTGCTGTAGTAGGGTTAAGAGGAAATCTTTGTTGTTTGCTCAGTGTTGAGTACATCTAAATTATTTTCTCTTTTTTGTCTGTATAATTAAGGCTGGCCTATGAACTTCCAGCAACTACTGTAGTCATTCCAGCGGCTTCACACAGCTGGAGCAATGTTTACAAGGGTTGCAGAGCCGAGCTGTTCTCAGAACAGGCTGGGTGGGCTGGGAACAGGAGGCACAGAGTGTGCTCACCCTGCACAGCAGAGCCGGCTGCTCACCAGCATCGACACCGAGCTCCTCTCCCAGCTCCCGTTAAAAGCCAAACCATCCACTTCACTTTGTCAGGCACCCCTTGATACTTCCTATAAATACCTTCCCATAGGCCTGTCCTCCCAGAAATGTCCATTAAATTACTTTTACAGCAGTGCAGAAAGGATTATTTATAAAGCTCCACATTAGCAATCTTTTAGGGAACGCTGCAGTAAGATAAATGCAAAGGCATTTTTGAAAGAGAGGAATGCTTTCCCATCACAAAGCATTATCAAGAGAACATTATCTTTAATACTTTAATAGAGTTGAGACAAAAGGGTGTATGTGTGGTTTGATTATTGGTCTGAAGTGAACTGCATTTTCTGTGTTCACAAAAAATTACTTTAAAAAAACAACTTTCTTTGTGCCTCAGAGTGAAAGTCTGAACAACTTATGTGGGGGGGGAGGGGATGAGTTAAAAAAAAATCACAAGTTGCTAATCTTATTCACTATTGAGATACTACATGGAAAACAAAGATAATTTTAGACTAAATATTAACATCATGTTTCAAATGTACTCAAATGTGGCCAAAACCAGACAAGATCATTCCACAAACAAAATCTATACTTGGGGCATATCAGAGCAAACCTGGGCTGCTGCTCTGAACAGATTGCTGAGCCAGCCTGTGTGTGCAGGCAAAGCAGGGAGAGGTTCAAGAGAACCCCACAGCAGATACCCCCTGTGCAGAGCTTGCACAGTGCCCACCCTACTGAACAAGGTATGTTCTGAAGAGGGAATGGACACACAAAAACCAGTGTGAGACCCCTGAATACAAAACACAGCCGAGGCAGGTTACCATGCCACAAAGGTGTTCTGGAAGCACAATCTGAGCAGCTGCTCATGAGCATCACAAGGCAAGACAAAAGCTTTTCCTTCACACTTACATTACATCATCTTTACTATAAATTGCCACTTCCATTTTTGTATCTAAAAACCCCAAAAGAAGCTGCCACACTTTACTGCTTTTAGCACTACAGAGCCACCACAGTGACAGGTACTAGTTTGGGTGGTTTTCCATATTACTGATGGTTATCTACTTACAAACCTCACCATCAGTGGAGAAGTGAGGTTGGGATCTTAGGTTTTATTTGCCATTCCTGAAAAACATCTATCAGGTTTGGAGTGACTGAAAGGCAGCAAGCATGAAATGTCTTCATGTAACTCCTAAAGTACAACAGCAGAACCCATTCAGGAGAGAAGAGAGGGTCACTGATATTCTCTCAACATTTCCCAGTGAGGGGGA
Source organism: Pseudopodoces humilis (assembly GCF_049639895.1). Taxonomy (NCBI): domain Eukaryota; kingdom Metazoa; phylum Chordata; class Aves; order Passeriformes; family Paridae; genus Pseudopodoces; species Pseudopodoces humilis. The sequence continues at coordinate 9,106,554 of NC_142213.1, read as the reverse complement.
TTGTCACAGCTGTTACCATTCTGCACAGCTGCTGTCTCACACCACCATCTAAACAGGGATCTCAAAAACACTGCATGTTCCAAAGGTACTCAGAAAGAAAAGTACTGAAAAACTCATCTTGTGGGTTTCAGTGTTCCACTGTTGATTTGGGGAACACACAATGGAGTGTTTTTAATATAAAAGTTTGAAAAAACACCCTATGGTTTATGTGGGTAAAAAATAAAAATGAATTATAAACCACAGAATCTTATTTTTCCTGAGTACACTGAACAATAGAGAAAACTGTTCAGTTGGGGGTAGGGATGGCAGTGGTTTTGAGCATTCAGGAAAAAATATGCAAGTCCTCTTACACAAGGAGTTTGTGGAGTTCAATTTTCAGTGGCACAGTCTGCTAAAGAGAAACCATTTTTTCCCTGTATCCTTCACAAATTTTGTTTCTGAAATAGGATACTGAATATTTCTGAAATCAACAACAATACATAGGAATGAGAAGAATTTCTGAAGAGAGATTATGTGCTTGCTAAATAGAATCCAAAAGTTACTCTAATTCTGTAATAGCTCTTCTGAAGGATTTCTGACTCAAATGCCAGTTACAAATTCAAGGGCTTCAGGAGCCAAGGGTATCTGCTTCATTACTAGCTCCATAATTATTCCTCAAAACTGTGAACCTTTTACAGTGACATCCACACAAATATTGCATGTTCCCCTTTACTAAGCCTTGTTTAAAGGGATGAAAACTGAGGTGCTGGCATAAGAAAAATTGTTCCGTGGCTCATCCTTCTGATTTCAAATCCAATTTCCTACTCTGTATCTAGAGGCTAAACCTTCATTTATGCTCAATGACAGACATGCAATGAACAAACTGCAATTGTATCCAACAACCCCTCCTTTCCCCCACTTCGGTTTATCCTAATTGTCTCAAAAAATTCTAGAGTCTATAACTTGTAATCAGTTGTGACCACAGTTCATGAGACCAGCAACATGAGCAGAGCTGTGCTGGGAACTGCATTCCTGTTTGCCCAATGGAGCTGCACTCAGCTGAGCCTGCTGGTGTTTCTGGACCTGCCCAGCTCAAAGCTGCTTTAGTTCAATCTGCAATGCACTTTGACTGATTTTTGTGTTTGTGGCTTCCCAGAGTTAACCCAAGGGCAGTCTGCCAGCAGTGCTGTCCTTTGCCACTGGCTCATCCCAGCCTGCCAGCAGTGTGGGCTGATGCTGCCTCCTCAGCACATTTGAAACCTGCTTTTCCTGATCAAAACAGGTCAGAAAATCATCCCATCTCCTAAACCATTACAAGAGTCATTATCCTGGTCATTGCACAGCCTCTGGAAGCTACAATATCCAACACTGGACTTGCTCTGTAGCTGGAAGAGCTCCAGTCTCTGCAGTGAGTCCCACACTGCAGCAGCAGGGTGCTGTTTTGCCAGAGTAGCTGTATCTGAAGAGGAACCACTGGTGGAACCTGGTGCCAGTGAACAGAATAGAAAAAAAAACCAAACCAAACAACGCACAAACCCAAAATACTGCCTTCACTGCACTCACAGACTCCTCTGTTGTCAGCACACTCTCTGGGATGTATCACCAGCGTCTAGGTCCGTAGCCTTACCATTTTCTTTCTTCCCCAAATCATCTCCAAAACAGCCCCCATAACCTGAAAATTTGGAATCCTTTCTTTTCTGGGGGCTAACTTTTTACAAGGTAAGATCAGGTCACTTTAAATATTACCACTGACACTCTGTTATCGATTACCAATATCTTTAAGCTGAACAAAACGATTGACTTTAGTAACAAGCATTTTCATTTCATTGAAAACATGGAACCTGCCATCCTTATAAGCCTTCTCCTCCTCACAAGCAAGAGAAATGAGCACTACCAGGTATAACTCCAGCTCTAACTCCAGGATATAATCTCCTTATGGCCTGCAGATCATCATCCAACCTGTGCTCTAGATCCCATCAAGAACATGATGTACCTGACTTTTGATAAAACATTTTAGAACAATTTAAAAGGTAAATACCACACACACACACAAAATACATAGCATTGTAAGCAACCTGGCAGTTTATATTCCCAGGCATAGACCTCTAGTCAGTAAAAACTAAGGAAAAATGATTGGTTTTCTAAGTTTTTGCATTGCTTTTCAAAAAACTAAAACCAAAACCAAAACAAAATAACCAACCAACTCCACCCCAAAACCAAATCAATCAATAAATAAATAAATAAAAGTCCTGACCTCTTCAAGGACATTTTATTTTAATACTATTATTACAATTAATACTCAGTGTAGCTTGTGTGGATTTTCACAGTAAAGCTCACAATTGCACAAGGACTGCATTGCATCAAACAAAAGAAAGACACACCTAATCCAATGGGAATGAGTCCCACATTTTCAGGGCATGTTTAACTAAGAATTCCTTGGACTAAGTTGTAGTGACAAATATTATGCTCCAGATAAGGCTCAGACAGTCCTTTCCTCACTTTAACCTCTCATGCCCTGCCCAGAGAGAGGAGGGACCTGTTCCTTGCCAGCCTTTGAACTGTGCAGCTCCACCACACCTTTGCATTTCTCCCACAGAAGAACTTCGTGTGCCTTCCATCCCTACTGAAAGCAGTCCCAGAGAGATCCCCTGAACTGAATAAGTTCAGAAAACAGCAGGAAAAGATCTTACTCTTCCTGACAAACCCAAAAGCTTTTATTCAATGCAGCAAAGACAGCTAAATTCTAATGCTATTCCATTGCACACAACAGAGATTTTTCCAATAAACCACCATCAGTATTTCAGAGTTTCTCACGGAAAATTCTAATAAGGCTCCCCCTCCTCAAAAATGCATCATTTTTCCTCTCCTCAGTTATTCTGTTGCTTCCTTCCATCTCTCATCTATTCTTGTGGACAGTAGTAAGAGGAAATATAACAGTATTTCCTTCATTTTGCTCTTGCATACTTATAACTATTATTAATTGTACCCAGAGTAAAGATTTTAAATATTTTTGCACAGTAATACAAATTTTTAAAGTTACATTTGCATGAAATTCAAACCTCTCAAGTTATTTTAGAAGGGAATATACACACCCAAATGATCCATGGCAGTAGCACATTAACTTTTCCCCTACCTCCAGCAAGCAGAAGATAAAGTGCTGATAACAAGGAATGATTAGAACCAAATAGCAACAACAACAAAAAAACCCTTTCAAAAGTTACAATGTTGTAACAGCCAAGCTAGAAGGCAGGGACCAGTACAGGACGTTGGTACAAACCAGAACAATTGCACCTTCATCAGGTCTATTGTAAAAGCTACTTTCCCAAATGAAATACAACATATTCTTCTTATTGCTCAGCAAGAGAAGAATGTCCTAGAAGGTCTAGGAGCAGTAGAAGGCCGTTTAATGTTCCCAGACTTCAAAGCAACAGAAATTTACAAAGACAATTCCCATGTTTGAGAGTTAAGGGTTGTGGGTGAGAAAGTTTGTTCCTTTTTCTAAATAGCAGAACTATTGATATGCGACCCCCCTACACCCCTCTTTTCAATTTCTAGTGAAAAAATTAGACAGTCCCAAAATGTGGCAAGTGCTGGAGCAACTCAAGATCTAATACTGAACATTAAAAACCTCTCCCCATTTTTACGCTTCCTTCTGTATGATCTGCACACCATAGCGTGAGCGTGAGCGAGTACCTCACGGGATCCCCCACAAGGAGAATTCCCAAAGACTCCCAGTTGACCAAAGGAAATGCCCTGAGAGACGAGGATTAAAACCAACAAGAACAACAAACTCGCTCTCTGCCAGGAGCAGTTTACAGCCCCCAGCAGCGAGGGCCCGAGCCAGCAGCCTGAGGCAGGCAGCAGCTCTCCGGGAGGAGCCCTGTCCTGCACGGCAGCAGAGCGGAGCCGGCAGCAGCAGCAAAGGCTGCTCCAGCCGAGCTGCGGGGCCCGCTTCTCGCTACAAAGTGTAATCCGCTGGAAAGCCCTGACATCATAATGCTCATCTACGGTTTCCTTTCCTAAAGCCAGAAGACTAAAGAGTAATTTTTCTTTCATTTTTGGTCTAACGCAGTATGATTACCATTGGGGTGACACTTAAAGCACGCTTTCTGTCCAATCATTGCCACTGGGTTTCTAGCAACCATTTTATGGATTTCTTTTTGTAGAGCTGTTTTTAAAAGTTAATTTTTTCCGACTAAACGCAGTCAGATACAGCTGTGATTTTCACAATTTGAAATCAATTTGTACATTTCAAAGCAACCGTATTGAATATCAATGAAATCACAGAAAACATATAGAATAGAAAAACAAGGACAAATTTGAGAAGAAGGAGGGGAAAAAAAAAACAAACCAACGCAACCAACTTAAGTCAACATTTTTATGAGCAGCAAAATGACCTCCAATTTTAAGGCTAAGGGACGTCAGAGCACTGCAGGCACTGAAGCTGCTGCTGCAGTTATTAACAGGGAGCTCCCGGCTCCAAAGCTGTGGTGTTCCCAGCTCTTCCTGCGAACCCCGATGGAAAGGGGACATCTACTGGCAGCTAAAGATATTCTCTCAAAGACTCGGCTAACATGAAATCGGCAAAATTAGAGCAGCACCTTAGTAATGTTTACAAAAGGGAAGGCATTTTATTTAAGGTCAACTTTATATTATCAGCAAGCACATCGGAAAGCAAGAAATAACTGCTATTTAAAAAATGTATTTAAACTATTATAATAACATAGCATAAAATAAATGGCAATTAGCAAGTCTAAATTAACATGCTGTCATCTTTATTAGAATATTTACATTTCAACTGTATATCCAGCTAAATAACACAGTATTACCTGATGATATAAAAAGAAAAAAGGGGGGGGAAATCAAGTCTCTGGTTTAGTTTGGATTTTTTTAAAAAAATCTTTATAACAAGTATATCTAAAAAGGTGAAATTTTAAATTGACTACAGACAAACCTTGGCAGGAATTTTCTGCTTTACAATATTTCAAGCTTTCCTTAGATAAAATCATCTTTTAGAAGACACTTCTAGTGGTAGACTCAAAATACAACAGATTTTGCCAAATACAATTTTATATAAGACAGGACCCAAGAGGTTAAACTGCCAGCCTTCAGCAGCAGCTCATTTTAACTGACTGAAATATAACAAATACATTTAAAAAATGAAGGCACTGAAAATATTTTTTTCTTTTTTTAAAAAATGAGGAATAGATTTTCAGTAATATAATAATTGTTGAAAATATCTTAGTTCACAGAAACAAGCAAAACTTATAAGCTCGTCTTGGGCAAGTCTGCTCTGCAAATGAAGAAACACCAAGAAACACCTGATTTGGATGCACAGCTGCAACTACTGAAAGAGAGCGGCCACTTCAAACTCTTCAGTCTCATCTCCAACAAATATAATAAGAATAAGCTATCTTCTCTCTAAGCTGGGCAGGAATATCCCATGGGACAGGCCAACATAGAAATCATTCCTAAGTGAATTTACCAGTATCGAGAGAATGGCAGCAGAAACAATTAAATGAACCTCCAAACCAGCACTATCAGAAGTGTGAAACTAGGAGCAGAAATACAAACAATGGTAACTCTGTTCCTCAGTTACACAACATGGCAACACAAGTGCAGGTGAGGGAGTTTGCTGATTGCAAGCAGAGAAAAACTTCTTTTTGAGAATCAAATTTTGTGGCCGAGTGTGAGGACCTTTTCTTGAACAACAGTAATAGTCAAATCAGAGTACTTTACCAAACTTTACGTCTTCTTTGGTGAAACAGTTAAAGCTTAACGCTTTTCGAATTTTTCTATTAATCTACGTGCTATTCTTCTGATAAGGCTTTGCAACACAGCATAGTCTAAAATGTCAATCACAAAGAGTAAATGCATTCGTCAAAGAACAAGAAAATACTTAGGCCTTACCCCAAGCTCCCAGCCTTCTCCAGTGATGGAAGCCATCATCCAAACACGTGTGATGCAAGTATTTATCTTCCATTTGTGAAGGAGAGCTCTTGGACTTGGAGCCAGCCCACCAGCTATGAAGGGTCTGCAGCCAAATTCCAAAGGGGCGCTGCCTGTGGCTCCTGCTGCTGTGAGGGGTCAGCGTGGGCACCCTGAGCTGCCGCGGGCTCCCTGCCTGCCCTGAGGGCCCGGCGCAGCCCCACAGCTGAGGCACAAAGCCTCGGGCGGTGCCAGCACACTTCAAAGGCCGAGCGTGGGCCCAGCCCGGCGGCTCTGGCCCTGGGGCCGAACCTCCGGGAGAGCCGGAGCGCTCAGCACGGCCGTACCGCTGTTACCGAGCAAAAGAACCGAGCAGAGCAAGAGGCACTGGCGGAGTTTGGTTCCCCGCTGGCCGCGGGGCCCGGCCGGGACCGTCCCCTCACAGGATCAGCCCCCGGTCAGAGCGTGGTGCCGATAGCGCCGAGGTGAGGGTTCGATCCCCGAGTGGGCCTTTAACGTTACGGGTGGATTTGGTCTCTGTGGGTCCTTCCCTACGCAGAATATTCTGTGATCCTGATGGATTCCTGCCCCAGCCAGCGCTCTATGCCAGCAGCACTCGTTTTTAAATAAAGGTCCCCTTTATTGGTTTCTCTTTTATTCTTTTTTTAGGCAAGACCACAGAATTTTCAGTACGAGCAAGAAAGTTAAAGTTCAGAGGAAGAGCATCCCCAGGCCTGGTCTCTTGTCAGACCCCCACCCAAAGGGCTTTGGTCTACCCAAAATGCTGCCACTGCCTGTGCAGTCATTTTACACAGATAACTGCGAAAAACTCTGCACCGGTCCCGCGTCCCATGTGTCAGGGTTCACACACAAAGCCACAGCCTGAAACATCCTCAAGTTCACTTTCTACAACTGGTTTCCATCATCTCATGCTAAACAGAGAATAAAACAGCAGTGAGTAATAGGTACAGATTCTGCACATGGCACAGCCTGTTTGCAGTTTGTGATGTGGGCATGGAGCTGCGCTCCAAAGCAGAACTGTGATCATTGCCAACTAAGCCATAAAGGTGTTAAACTAGTAGGGGAATGTTTACATCTAAATCATGGCTGATGTGACTGAGGCTCTCCATTCCAGCCCTGCCTCAGCTTGCCAAGGAAGCAGAAAACCACAAGTTCCATATGGGTTTTAGAAGAGGAAAAATGAGAATGTTTCAACACCCTGCAAAGCCGTGACCAGCTGGACAATGGCAGACTGTAAGTGTGTAATAAATGGACTACACAGCTACTAAATTTTCCTCCAAGGCACAATGAGAATGTTAATTACCATTGTGCAATCCTTTATACTATTCAAATTACTTTAAAAGTAAGATTTTTAAGAAAGTAGACTTCACCAAGACAAATATTGAAAACAGATTAGTGCAGACACTTCCACTTGAAAATAATGAAAAATCTTTCCCTGCAGTCCCGCCTGACTGTGCTGAAACTTAATTTGGGAGGTTTTGATGATGAACTGGTATCTGGCATGAGATGTGTCTGACTAGAGAGAAACAGACCCTCTTATCTTGATATGATTTCATCCCCTTTCTCCATTTTCACTACAAAAAGGCTGTTTGGCTCTATCTTGACTTAAACGTAGCATTTTGGGTTGCACAGAAAAGCAAATGACCCATTAGGTCAATTAAATGCAAACAAGAACATAATTTCAAGTTCAATACTTTGTTTCCTCTGGCAACAGAAAGAGAACACTAAACATGTAAACAGTTACTTCATGTTGCCTAAAATGTGTTGCACTACAAGAGAAGCATGCATCATACAGATTTCTGCCTTACTAGAACACGCAGAAAGACAAAAACAAAACAAAGAAAACAAAAATATCTCACAAAAAACACAAAAAACCTCACCACAACCCCAAAAAAAGACGTCACACCGCTAGCACAAAGTACAAATGCTCATCTAAATCTAGGAGAAAAGTGTGTAAGGCTATTTATCAAAGACTGATGCTCTGTGAAAATATGTTAAACCAAAGCATAAGTTACTTTCAAAAGGCAATGCACATTGTAAGCATCTCTTTTATTTATTGTAATATAAAGAAGCATACATCATTCAGTTCTTTAAAGTACAACTCAAATTGTACACTAACAAAAAAGATCAATACAGACATCCATGAACATGTCAACAACAGAATTAATTACATTTTGCTCTGCTGGTATTGCACTTGGAATGGTTTAGAAGTAAGGCACAGTAAAAACAAAGTCATTTAGTGCTTCTACAGCAGATGTCTTTTTTTTAAACACATGCTACATGACATAAAAGTACTTCTAGCTTATGTATATACACACAGGAGAAAAAGAAAAAAGCATGCACTAGAGAATTCAGATTTCAACATATCTTGCTGTTTCATAATATACAAATAAAGTAGTTTAAAGATGTAAACAAATTGCATGCACATAAACTAGAGCAAAATCTTTAATACAGTATCTGAAAGCTATTATGCTTAAATAAAAAAATATAACTTATTAGTACTCAGGTTTATGTGCCATTTTTGTCCTGTAGAGATTTAAAAATTTGGGGTTTGGGGCAGGGAGTTATGGGTAGGAGGAGATTTTTCTGGTTTTGCTGTTGGTTTTATTTTTTTGCTTTACACATTGGCAGCAGTACACTGGTAAGAAGATCAAATATGGCTTTTGCAAAACAATGTCTAATGAAAACATGAAAAAGCACAATTTCATTCAGGATCCAGCATCCTGATATTTTCCAGTCAAGAAAAAAACAAAACAAAAATCAATATGATCTATGCTTTGAATTGGGTAAGCCATGCATTCCAAAAGACCTTTCTAAAGACATTTAAACTCTACAAGAACGAGACACTTTGTCAAGTGTAAACTCTTAAAAACTAAACACAGAAGAATCTGAATGACTCAAGCATCGTTTTCCACTTCAAATGCTACTAAGTTTTGCCCGTGGCTGTGGTAGCTGAAGTGCAATTGGACTGTCTTCAGAATTAACTACATGCCAGGAGCAGCTTTGCTTCTTTTTACACAGGTACATTAGAAATTAAGTAAATTAACTACATAATGTTTGGTTTCACTTTACCTTTGGCATAGGATATGCCATTTTTCAAATTAAAAAGGACATGCACCATGCTGCATTCCAACATGTTATGCTGAAAAGGCACATTTGTTGCTGCCTGGGTGGCAAGGGAAGACTTCTTATTTTGCAAAAGGCACGGTGTTGAGTGCAACATCCTTTCCTCATCCACCAGAGAGTGTTCATTTAGACCAGGTACAATTGTACACAGCGGCTTCCCAGGAGCTGTCCGTTTCTCTCAGCCACTGCTTTCTTAGCTAGATCCAGGCTTGGAAAAGTCACCAACGCCTCGCCACTGGGCTGGCCACTAAAGTTGTAAAGCATGAGGATGGAATCTGCTTGGAGCTGCAGTGGTACAAGAAGACAAAAGAAAAAAAGCTATTAACACCAGAGACAACACCTGGAAATGCAGTTTTTAATGCTGGTGTATTTTTTGGTGCATCTGGCTCACTCCACTCCTATGTTCATGGTGAAAATATCCTGATGTTAAGAATGGGAAGGAGAAGGAATCAAAGATGAAAGGAAATCCAGCTTTTAGCCTGGCAAACAGCAGCAGCTCTTATTCTGCTGGTGTGCTGAATACAGCGATGAAGGCATAATCCTGTGCAAAAAATTTTGCTAGAGAAGCAATTGAGATTAAAGGTTGATAAAGGGAGAGAGTTAGATGTTAATAGGAGTTGAATGGAGCAAGAAGTCCACGCATGAATAATTCTTGTACTATATGGACTACTGGCCAAGTGACAAAGGCTATTAAAGCATGTCAATACTCACACACAGTTAAAAAAACCAAGTAACAACACACATGCAAAAAAATAAGAGCTGTATGAGTTCTGTGTCGGGACAATGAGCTGAACTCAACACAGGTATACAGTGCAAGGAAGATTTTTCAGAAAAATTAAGTAAAATGTGTTTGCAGTGCAACTGAATTAAATATTTATTGTAATTTTAACAAGGCTAAGAAAATGCAGGCTAGCAGATGAGATTATTTAGTCATTGGAGTTGATTTACTTTTGAGGGCATTTGCCCTCATAAAGTCTTAAAAAGCAGCTCCAAATTGCTGAGTTCAAAGCAGACATCACTGTCAGCCCTATTGTACCCCATCCATTTTCCATAAGATGCAGGAAATTCTTCCAAGCTAATTTTGGAGCTCCTGGTTGTTGGATAAAAATGAATCCCAGAGAAGTTTCAAAATCAGAGACTGAAGGATCAAAAGCTCAGCATACAAGGTTAGTTTTTCTTTGAAAAAGAGTGTCAGACAAAGCTATGCTGGAAAACCAACCAGTTTCATGAATATTAACACAATTCAAGTTAAGTTCATGTGACATGTGTGCTCTTGAGTTTATAAAAGGCTAAAACATTTAAGTGTTTCATTTCTGTAGAATTTGTGTGTGTCTGGTATACTACAAGAAATAGCAGACTTCTCAGTTATTACCAATAGCATTTCATTCATATAATATATCATATATATCATATATCAGCTTGACATTCAAACATATGAAAATAAAGCAAGTAGATGCCAGAGCTTCACTCACCCAAACACTGAGCAGGCAGTAAAAATATTCTTAAAATATAAGCAACAGTACACTTTACAAACCGAAAGCATGCATAAGACAGTCAATAGTAACTTTCTATTATTTCTTAGAGAACTAAAGTTAGTCAAGATATAGCATGCAGAAAGAAATCCAAAATCAGATTAAAACATCATGTCTAAAGACTAGAGCTTCTACTTTTGAACCAATCTTGGTTTATTTCAGAGTAACCTTTTCTCACAGAGAAAGCTGTGCACAACTTGGGTTGAGCTGCAAATCTGAGCTAAAAGATGCTCTTCTCGAAACCAAGTCTCTGCTGTTAATCCATATGGGATCAACTCATTTACCATCAGTCCAGAATAGAACTTTAATATTGTAGCTCAGAGTCAGCTGAAAACACACACGGAACACAGTTAGACCTCTGAACACAGAGAAGAGCTTTAAAACAAGTTTAAATAACAGTATTGGTGTAATACCAATGTAGGGATCTGGAAATTCATGTTATAAGAGTTGCACAGAAAGTTAGCAGAGAAGTCTATACATTCAGCAAGCAACATAATAAAAAGAGCTAAATGAGCCCCTTCAGCTTAATTTTAAGACATACTGGGTTTAAATTCTTATTTATAGATATTTCTAGACAAATAGATTTTATGTATGCACATGTGTGTTTTAAAATTAGATTCAGATTCACACGAACCTTTTTCCTGGACTTTTTTTTACTCTATAAGAGTAGTACCTGTATAATACTACTTTGTACCACTTAGAATTTAGACTGAGCTACTTCATGAATCAGTCAATGATTTCTATATCATACTTAGTAGAAACCAATTGCTGATCTGGTTTTTCAGTTAATCACCAGACCATGCAGTTTATCTGCTCTCTACAAATCCAACACCAGAAAATAACTAATTTATAAACAACTGAGTTGACAGTTGTTACTGAAAGTACATTTGTCTATCAAAGTCATTCTCTCAAGGCACAATATGTGATTGCCATTTTTAAACTGAAAGGTTATTCGGCTTTTTTCTTAAGGAAAAAGAAAATGTACTAATCAGTAGCATTTTGAATGGAGTACAGTAGTACTGTGGCATCATTTACTCCACATAGGCCATAACAAAATTTCTTTAAGAATTACCTGTAAGTTGCAAAAATGCAGGCAAGTTTACTGCTAGCAAATCTAATTAGTTGCTTTAGAAAGTTGCTATACCCAAAAAACCTCTTCTGAAAAAACTAATGTAATAGTTCACATTCCATTAGGGAAATCAAGAAAGAGAGGTACTAATCTCTAGCCAGTTATATGGTACAGAAAAGACACAGCTAGAGGTCTGGGGGTTTTTGCACACTCATTTGTGTGTGCTTTCTAGCAATATCAGTGGGAAAAATCATCTTCTACCACTCTTCTAAAAGGAAAATATTAGATTGAAAGGTTCACATGAGATACGAGTATTAATAAAGCCTTCTGGAAGTTGAACACGTCATCTGAGCAGAACCAGGCAATCACACTACCTCCACCACTGCTGCCCCATCAGCTACAGATCACAGTCAGCACATTTCTTTAGGTTAGTTGATTTTTGAAGCAGAAAGACTAACACCAGGATCCCAATGCAAGCTACTAATGGGGAAAAGCCACAAGCAAAAATCTCTGTAGCACCAAGCCCCTCTTTCCCTTCCCATTCACCTCTGGAGACCCAGGCTCTGCCAGTCACATCTTACCTTCTTCAGAAGTTACAAAGAGTTACAAACAGACCCACTCTTTCGGTGCTTGTAACACACTCCTGGCTTGATCGCTCAGCTGAATTAGGCCATTGTAGTCATCAGGTGCATACTACAGTACAAGTGTGACATGGGACAATCAGCAAGAGAAGGAACAGTCTGGCACAGCAAGCCACACAGACCATCATTTGCAACCACAATTAAGAGCATCAGCTGTAACAACTGGCAGGAGACACTGGTTGGACAGAAACTACTTTTATGTAAGATAAAAATTATATTAATTGTATTGCTGGATGTAGAAATAAAATAAATGCTTATGGGGAATATTCCAAACTGTGTATTTGAACTACTCCTTATCAAGGATGGGAAATAGACCATGAAGTGCTTCTTTTTTCCTTCTACACATGAGATGGCAGCACCAGGTAACCAAACTCTTACATTTTCATAACAATCATGAACCCAGTAATGGCTCTCTCTGGGACAGATGAGCATCTTCCAGCCTGCACACTGAAGTGGGAGGATCAGAATAATTGTATGGATCTCATTCAGATCTTTTATGCGCTCATGGAAATAAAGTGCAGCTTCTCTAGGGTAGGGTGATAAACTTGAGCTGCATGTAATGCTTGGACTCCATAGACTGCACCAATGTAATGAGAGAAAATCAGTGCCCCAGTATGAATGCATGCATAAGGTAAAATAGCATTTATGCTAGTGTAGTGTATTTCTACACTGGAAAATGAAATAAACTTACACAGTGTAACTGCAACATGATAGATTTGTAGAAGTTAAATATTAAAATAAAAATAGTGACTGTACAGAACAGTCACACCAACAAATTAGAACAAAAACCTCATATATGAGTCAGATCTAAGAATTATTTGAGATCCTGAATCTGAACAGTAATCACTCATACTATTGGCCTGGTACAAATATGACATATATAGTCAGAAAATACAGAAAATACAGAAAATGGAGAATATGAAATTTTGTTCTTAGTACATAGTCTTTCCAAATCATGTATCCTGGAAAGGGACTGAGCATTCTTACACATGCTGCAAAGACTACTTGAGTGGCTCCTATAATCCAGAAGACAAGAGTGTTTAGTGTGACCTGAGCTGTACAATGTCTTTTCAGTGGCAAGAAGAGTTTCCTGTCTCCCCCCAGGTGGACTAATGCTAATGGTTTTGCACTAACACTTCAGATGATTGCCAAATGCACACAATGTAGATGCACTATGCTGCCTTTCCTTTGATGTTTCTACAATACAAAAGGTCTCCTGCCAGCTTAGGGAGAAAGGGTATTATATTTGGGCATACAGGACACATATCATTCCAAAGGGAAGTTGAAAAGAAAAACACCAACCATCACAGTATACACCTTTCACAGAAAACAATAACCAGGAGCCCAGAGAACATAAAAGAACCCCTCAGAATTTTACTACTGAATTCTAGCCACCTTCACGTCTAAACCCATGCCATTAAGTAGAAGACAAACATAAGAAGTATTTTCTAGATAGTCTCTGCCAGGGCAACCAGACCGTGCAAATATTAGATTTATCAGTTCCCAGACCTGCCCTTGAAACAAATCTACAAAATGTAAGTTTACTCTTTGGAAGGAATGTCTCAAGATAGTACATACTTTAGATTATCAGTAGATGTACAGTAGGTAAAGTTCTACAGTCTTACTCTTATAAGGGACAGAATTTCATAAGTTACACCTGAAATAGCATAAACAATCTGGAAAATAGGAAAGTTGGGAAAATATCCTGTACAGAAATGTCAAAGTTATCAGAGTTTAGGGAAAGACCTAAAGAAAGCGAGAAAGAAAGAAGAAAAACAAATTCATCAAAAGACCTAGAAATAGAAGTAGCTTCTAATCACAAGGGTAGGTAAGAGACTGCAGTAAATTAAAACAGCAGCTGTAGAACAGTAAATTCTTTGAATAAAATGAAAAGTACCCTGTTGCCTGAGTAAGCACATGACTGTGAATCTTTCTTATTCTGTCTGCATTTCAGAACCCATAAGAACCAAACAGGAACATCCAACCACACAGGACTGAACCAAGGGTAAACTAATTAATAAAGACATAATACACTATACTTTCTCCTTGAATTTTCTTTTTCTTCAACCTATTTTATTTCTCTGTTCTTCTCTTGCTGAGAGAAATATGGGACTGTCTTCCCCTCACAGACTGTGCACAGCTTTAACCAGGTCAGTAACCAGTAAGTCATTGATTTCCATTTCATTTTGCAGTTCCTACAGTGAATATTCAAAGCTCAGTCTAAAAACAGCACATACAAAGCAATCTAGAGAAAATAACCCACTGCTAAAAAAAAACCAAACCCACCACTGAAAGGGGAAAGTATATTTAGAAGCACTCCAACTGGGAAAAAGTAGGAGCAAATAATAGAAAAGGAAAACATCACAGGCAAAATGGCCACTTCAGGAAGGCAGCTGCAATTCTTGTCCTACCTACCCATAAATTTCATCACAGAGCAGTTCCCAAAGGGAACTCTCAGACTCTGGAAAAAATCCTAGCTAGACTAAGCCTGGAATATAGAATCAGATCTGAAGGTAGGCAACAGCAACCTTTAGCATAAGAGTCAGGAGAAATACCCTAAACTGGCTTTGCCCCTAGAAGTACATCAATTGTACCATCAGACTGCCAATACTAACACCCACAAATACCTAAATACTCTGTGGAAGATGTATCACTTGAACATTCTGTGCAACAGAGGCTGAAACAGGTAATGCCTGTTCCAAAAATACAGAGGGTGTCACTTCAGTCTCTTCCTTCAAGTGTGGGAGGCAACAGACAGAAACTGTAACCACTAATTTACTCATCCCTGTCTCACTGACGCTTTCTCCACAAAGGAGGGAGATAAATTTAGGAATAAAGCAAAACAAACAGTGTGCTCTGTTCTGAGAGTGTGGGGGTGAGCATGGAATAGTGTCTGTATTGCCAGATGACTTCCAATCCCAGTAAGTGGGAATTCTTCCGCTACCACTTCCCCTTTCCCTTCCCCAGAGGGTGCCTAGGATGGCACACAGATGATGGGGTATCCCCCTCTCAGACTACAGAGAATCAGATTTCAAAAGAACCCAAAGGAAATAGAGAATACTTCTTTGTTTAAGCACACATTTCAGAGAAAAAAACTCCTAATCCCTAAAAAGTCAGTAACAATGAAGTCTGTTGTCCTGATACAACAGAGAAATGTCATTAATGCCCTTGGAATTTAGCCATCCATCCACTTCACTTCCTTATTACTGTTTTAACCACAAGTCACCCTCCTCCCCTCCACCAGCAAGTCTTAAATTCTGGGTCTCTGAAGCCTTGGAAGATTAATATACTGCTAAAGTTGTTTGTAGCTACAGACAAAAGACACTTAAGCCCAGTACAGGTTTAAAGAACTATTTATTTTAAGCTTTTCTTATGTAGAAACATGTACACAAAGAAGTCCTTGCATTTCCATCCCAGCCTTTTTCAGCAAATTCAGGGGGCTTTAAAAAAAATTCAGATGGTGACCATGGCCCCTAAATCTTAGTCATCTTCTAGCTTGGTGGTTTAATTTTTTTTTATTACTGTACTTACACACAATGTACCTAAACAGGAAGTCTGCTTTCTAAGAACTAATCCACAGGGTCTTTTTCAGGCAGGCATGGGTTCACTTCAAATTCATGCCAACCTCCAAGAAACTGGCCAAGTATTACTGAGAGGAGGCTGAATCCTAGCCAAGACAACAGCTGTAAACTAGTTTTTGGTCAGCTAAGACCACAGGCACAGCTAAACTGCATCTGCCTTTATATTTACCTGAAGGCTCTTGTCATGATACCAACCCTATCACTATTTGCATACTCATAAATTATTTTTAAAAAAAAACACACACCAACAAAACCCCCACACACAAGCAACCCAAACCAAAAAACAACAACAAAAGAAAACTGAAAGAAAACCCCAACCCCAAGAGTATTTGGAGACTAAACAGTTTTGCACTGATTCATTTAGTGGCTAAGTAATAAAACCCATTAAGTATTTAGCCACTAAATAAGAAAAATAAAAATTCTTTAGTGAAAAATTTTGTTCTGCTATGCACCAACTTCACATAAATCCATCACAACTATTGCCCTTGTTCATTCATTATTTACTAGAGTTCTCTCACTGCTTCTACAGCTGTACAGGGTGATGGCCTAAAGTAACACTGAGGAGTTTTGCTGTGTGGTATTACTATATCTGCACCACTTCTTCCTCAAGCTTTACCCCACAATACAAAATCATGTTGGAGAATGGCATGGTGAGGGTTTTGTTGTTGTTTTGGTTATTTTGGGGTTTGTTGTTTTTTCAACATGGTTTTAATTGGCTTAGGTTCTGTATTTTTTCAGCTATCCTTTAGATATGTATCCAGCATATAATTGGACTCAAATCAATGGCCCTATTGCTTTACAGTACAACTAAAAGGCAGTTTAATGTAAATTACTGAATCAGAAAATACTAATACCAGCTCTTTTGAGGATTACAGTACACTACAATATTATATAGAAAGGTGATGGGGAAAATTTCCATCTCCCTGATTTACTATTAAAATTCTTCCTGAGGTTTTCAACTGCTTAATCCAAGTTACAATAAATACATGCAGGCTGGAAGGAATTTTCACTAATAAAAGCAAGAAAACAGAATTGCAAGAAGAAATGGAGCTGCTGAAATGCTAAACAAGAGGCTAATGCTAATAAAATTCAATGAAAATTAAAATGCTGATCTGCAGACTTTTAAATTATTTGTTTTTAGAAGCATGTACTGATGTTGAGACCAGCTTGTTGGAGCCCATGATAGGCAAAGTCTATCTCTTAAGAGGCAGGTCTGGTATGAAAAGTGCTTTCACTTAAGTAGCAACATATGCACACATGCAATATACAGAACCCATGAAGTCTGAAGGAAAAATCCAGAAGAGAATAAAGCAAGAACTAAAATGTAAACCCTGCTCCTTTCAGACAAGGACACACAAAGACAAAAATCACCCTTCAATTTCAGTATATCCAATCTGGTTCCCAGAATACCAACACTGAAGTCCATTGAATACCAACATCAATTAGTGGTACAGAGATTAAAACCATGCCCAAACCAGTGATGATTATTAAGGGCTCACTTTATGAACGAGCAGAAGCATCGTGCAATAAATCCTTGGGCAGCAGCAGAAATGAGAAAACAATGTGAAGAAAGGGAAGGAAAAAAGAAAAAAAGGTTAGTTATTGCTCCAGAGATGTAATATTGTCCCATTACAGTAAGTCACCATCTCTTTTTCCCCTGAATGATGAATGAGTATAAAACTAGCATTAATACATGCAGAATTCTAAGAACAATTCATAATAATTCCTGGTTCCTTTATAAGATTTTAAACTGAACTCATTTGGACAACATCTTCTAAAGAAATCAAAGAGGTGACCAATTTAACAACAGTAACTGATGATCATGGGAGGTTGCAGCAGCAGAATAGTTTCACCTTATAGCAAAATTTCTGTCCATCTAACCATTTAATTGTGCAATATAAACACCAGGAACTGCTCTCCAAATGCAGAAACGAGGAGAAGGACAAACTGAGCATGAGACACAAAGTCCAGATTCACTAAACTGAAGATATAGTGAAAGGTAGAGATACTAGAGGTCATCACTGACCTGTTCCATGCATGGACAGGTTCAGGCCACATTTTTCAAAAGTGCAGTTACACTTCCAGCTGAATTTCAATGTGGCAAATAAGCTTCCACACTTAGACTTTTAATACATCCACCATCTATCCACCAAAACCCCCAGCCAGTAGGAAACAACTAAAAGGCAAAATATTGATGGCTAAACAATAGGATGAATGATTATTACTTGTCTGGGCATCATGAAAGCCACAAATAACCGAACTTGGTTTGAACTTTGGAAATATCTGTAGAAGAAAAAGCCCTAAAATACAACAATACTCAGTTTCTTTTTACTGTTTGTCAAAATTCACCACACTTTTAATGTGACAATCTTTTTCCACTGAAAAACAGAGTATGCAAAACTCCTTTCAAAACACAAATGTAATGTGACACAACAGGTAGAGCACTGCATCTTCCAAATACTCGAAACTTGGAAAGTACTTATTTGACCATCTGTTCTCAGTCTACATTAATTTGCATACCAGACATGTGGCTCAACAAATTAAAGCTCATTGTCTTCTAAGAATCTTAAGGTTAAAAAGAAAGAAAGAAAGAAAGAAAGAAAACATACCATGCCTGAATGTTTCCTATTAACTCTAGCAATATCACTGTTATCCCAGAAAGCTGAAGGACAAACACACAGAAATCATTGTCTTTTAATACAAATCACTTGTTCACTTGAAGTGGTTTGAGACCACAAAGAGGATTTTAGGTCAGAGCTTCCAAGCAGTACCCAAAAGGGCAGAGTTGGTAGCTGTGTAAGTGCTGTTACCCACAGGAGGTAAATACTCACCAGAACATGTGTTTGTAGCTGGGGTTTTTTGTGGTTTTTTTTTTAACTTATCAAGAAGATAAGTTTCTGTTTGCTCACCTGAGAGCATTCCATCAGTCCATACAGGCTGATGTTACCTATAGTATATTTGCTGTCAATATAGACAGTGCGGATAACAGATTTCCTTTAGTTTGCAATGTAATACAGCTTTAATGAAAGATATTCCTGCTTGTAACCAAAATAATTAGAACTTGGAACAGTGTTTGACCAGGACATCTGTGTCTCTACTGTGTCTCTCCTTTTGCAAGTCACCACACCCAATTCACTGATCTCTGTATTAGAAATCTGCAAACTTAAGTGCTTAAGGTCAAATGCTGACCTTACCAAAAGGCTCCCACCACCAAGTGGGCAGGACTGAAAACTTCTGTCAGCCCCTACTTTCCTGTGGCAGCCTCTTTGCAGCCCTACTCACACTGGGGCTCTGAGGTCTTCAAACTCAAACCCCAAACCCAGACACCAAACCACTGTTTCCAAATAAGGATTTGGTTTTTTAATAAGAAATAAGGCAAATGGTGTTTTACACTTCAGCCTGCCAGTTAAATATGCAACATGCAGCTTGCACACTTCCAAACTTGGCAGCTTCCAAAAGCACTCACTTGCTCAGTTTGACCTCCACTGATCAATACTCAGAGGTCCAAACATGAGCTCAAGGAGAGGGCTGCATACTAACCTGGTACCCCTGGAAGAAACTGAGTATCTCCTTCATTCCTGTGTTATATGGCAAGCCCTGCATCCGGACTAAGGCTCCAGGCTGGGGCAGGATCGGAGTGTGGGTGGCAGAAGCAGCAGCTGCCACAGCTCCTGGAGGAGCTGCAATGTACCCCACTGTGGTAGGGGATACTGGAGGACTGAAAGAGAAAGGGAGCACAATTGTTACAAAAACCAATAACTGGTTCTACTACTCAGAACAGGCAAAGAAGAAACTGAAAATTTAGATTTGAAAATAATCAAAATACAGAAAAACAAACAGCCCTGATGTGGACTGTTTTGTGGACTTAATTTCTCTTTAGCATCTCATATTTTTAGAGAAGGGAAAATAGCTAACATTTGTAGTTAAACACAAAGAGTGGCATTTGTTATTTCACAGGGGAGTAGAAAAAAGTAGCTGCAGATGACTTGTTTTAAGATCATTAATAAAAACACGAATAAATAAAGGGGAGGGGTGTGTCATAGTATGAAAATGAGGAAAATGCCCAAATCTGGCATTTCTGAGCCACAAAATAAAGAGTAATTACCATCTCCATCTCCAGTCAGGGCCTGTCTAGCAAATTACCAGATACTCAAGCTAGCAAGTGTCACAAGCCTAGGAGCTATCAGTGAACAAGCTATTTCCCCACAACCCCTGTACCAGACTTCAGTGGCTCATGCCATACCATCTGTGGGAAGGGAAAAGGTGGAGATCTATTTTGCTTTCACATGTAAAAATGTTCTTTGGTCTCACTGACAGACAAAATCAAACCTAGTACACACCCATGATGAGCCTTTCCCCACAAAAACAGTATTGTAAATAACAAACTGAGAGGTGAGGGTAGAGAGGAGCCCCCTCACAAGGTTACAGAGAAACAGTTAAAATGGTTTCTGCGTCTGTTGCTGAACACTAAATTCCTGGGATTACCTACACTAGAAGTACAAATTTAAGAGCAGTTCATAGGTGTCCACAGAGCTGCCTGCTGCACTGGGATGAAAGGTCAAGAGAAGCAGTGAAATCTCAGGGTTACCTGGGATAGTAAGCCGTGTAGTTCATGTAAAGCTGAGCAGCCTGGGCTGGGTAGTAGGTAACAGCTGGAGGAGCAGCTGCAGAGGCCTGGGGTGTCCTGGTGGTTGGCAAGAGGGCTTGTGGCTGGTAAAGGGCTGCTGCCTCTGCTGGGATCACAGCTGCTGTTTGGAAAGCAGCATAAGCTGGTGGAGAAAGACCTAAAAACAAAGTGGGACACAGCAACAAAAAGCAATCAGAATGGAGAACTCTCAGATGAGTAATTCCTCTCCTCAGTGTGATTAAAACCATCTGGGCATGATTGATGAACACTTGAGCAAAGACTGTTCTCTAGCCTCTCCCCTGGAGACCTTTGCTACATCGCCATGAAAAACAACCAGGGCACTTGGAATGAGCAATTCCTAGAAGTTCACAACTCCTAGAGCTGAGCAGCCTTGTCTATATGTAAATGGAAAGTAGGGAACTTCAGAGTTGTTAAAAGAAAGCATAAAGCCATGTGCATAGAGAAAGCAGGCGTGCACACCAACACACCCTTGTGTTTTCTAACAGAAGTTGTACTCTGTGGGACAAAAGCACCATAATAGTAGCTACACATGGGCATCCATAGCTGCTGACCATGAGACTTCACATATAAGCTTCCTGCAATTTCAAAAAGTATTTTTAGGATATAGCAAATGGAAGGGAGAATACCCCACTAGACCACTAGTCTGATTCATTTTGATGAATAAATGCCTGATTTGTACAGAAACAACAAACTTGGCTTGGTGTGCAGTCAAATTGGCTTTATATACTATATTTGGCAGCTTTTTACTATTTTGCAAATACACATGAGTATCTGCTTTGTGATCTGGTAGTGAGACTAATTAGAACAGTACAGTAAAATTGCATTATCGTTCCTCAGTAAGGTTCACTGTAATCTTAAAATAAAAAAAATTAAAATCCATTTATCTTCAGCACTCTATGGTTGGTTAGTATATCATCCCAGTGGGTGTTTTCCTTCAAAAAGAAGCCCAAAGAGTACCTTCTCAAGGCTCTGAGGCAAGATAGCAAGAGCACTCATTGGCAGCTGGAATATAGAACTTCTCCCCATTTTAAAAATCCCTCTCATTCCAAGTAGATTTCACTACAGGCAAGTCTACTGCAGAGCTCAGAAGAACAGTACACCCACAAAAAGCAAAGTGTGCAACAATTTCACTGGCAAGACCTTGCTGCCCTCTACTCACCACCGAAAATATGATAAAAATGCCTCTGATCAGTCCCATTATTGCCCAAAGGGAACAATTCCAATCTTAGTATGTACACAGATGGATGATTATTGATCATGGCAAAACCCAAGTCAAAAGGTGAAAGGCCACAAAGCTTCAGCACCTACCACATATCAGCCTTTAGCAGCAGAGAGCAGAAGAATTGGAGACTTACATGGTAACTTACATGGCGGTGGGGATAAGCCACTACGATTTAAAGTGCCACCCATTAAAACAAAGTTCATCTCCTCTCCAGAACACTGGAATACTTCCACATAACGGTCCTTCATCATTTTTTTGTGACATTTTTGAGCCACCATAAAGGCTTTGTCAGCAGATTTCATTTGGATAAAAGCATCACCTGACGGTCGTCCCTAGGGGAGGCAGGTAAATAATTGTAGGTCAATCTGTTATTAAATCACCCAGATCACAAGAAATGCAGAAAGTACTAAGATCAAACATCTACTGAAAGCCTGTATCATTATTCCTTCTTTGGCACGAATGACTCACAACTCAACAATTTTATTTAGGAGCAGAAAAATCAAGACTCATGCAACAAGTGCCCAGTTAACACAATGCTACTTCAGTCCTTTGCAGAAAGAAACAGAATCATGTAGCATGGAAAAAATGTGGAGGTCTCATCCAAAAGCTGTTCAAAGCAGGACTAACTTTCAATTTACATCAGGCCACTCATGGCCTTCTCCACTTGAAATCTGAGCATCTACAGGGGTGGAGATTCTGTATCACCTCTGGGAGCTTGTTCAGGTGCTTAGCTAATTTCTCATCATGATTTTAATTTTTTTGCTTTTCACCCAACTGGGATTTTTTTTTTTAATGTAGTTTATTCACACTGTCCCTCATTCTTTTGCTGTGAAGCTCTAGGAAGAGCCTGGCTTTGCCTTCCCTACATCTACTTTGGAGGTAATAGTACAACAGCATAAAGTTTCAGATACTTTAGTAAGTCCATAGCTATGTCAGAGATGATTTCCAGGTCTGATTTTCTGCAGTCTGACAGATATACATGTCTGTACAAAATACAAAAACTTCCTTAACCAAAAAAATATACACACAAAAAAAACCCTAAACAAATACAGTAGATCTCTCATTTGTTTTCTTTAATACCTCAGTATTTCTGTCATTAAGAACTTATTTTTAACACAAGACAACAGGGAAAATATATCTCTATGATCACATAATTAAAATATACCCAAACCACAATTTTTAATTATCAGCTTTCTTTAAAGCCTGAGCAACAGCTAATCAAGTTAGAAAAACCTCATTTTTACCCAAAGACCACTCAAACAACACTGCAGGAACCCTGAAGCTGACAGAGCAGATACTCCACCTAAAGGAAACGTTTCTATTGTGTATCTCCAGCCTCTGGCTGAAAACAGCCTCTAGGATAAGGTTATCATTCATAGAACAAGCTTCATCTTCCCCAGGCTGATGCATATATACATACAGGGAGAGAAAAACAAGACTGTATATAAAAGGAGAAGAGAAATGAGGCAAAGACAGACAGAGAGAACATTGTATTTTCCCAAGGTTGGAGAAGACTAAAGCCAAGATCAGGTAAGCTGCCCTGACTTCTTACCGGTTCAATCACTGCAAAGTTACTACTCCCATGCAAAATGCTGTTACCTGCTGATTAAGGACCATGTGAACTCCATGGGGTTTGATATCCCCTGTGGCATCTCCCATAAATTCCAAGATGTCATCAATGCCAGCAGTGTAAGGAAGACCTCTGAGCCGGACACAGTCACGAATGCTGCCCGTGGCAATGGTGTATGGTGGGGGTATGACTGGAATGATGGGAGTTGGAAGAGTTGGAATAAGAGGTGTTGACATGTATCGATTAAGTACCTGTTGGCAAAAAATCCACAGCAATGCAGATTTACAATCATTTGTCTAAGACAGAGCAGTTCTCACAATACTATTCCCAACGTCAGTGAAAAAATCCCTTCTTACACCAAATTGTTGCAGTTAGTTTCATGTTAGGCATTTGAAAGTTTCAAATGCAGAAAAGGAGAGGGGAAGGCTAACAAATTCAATTTGCTAGACCTCAATAACAGACTTTTCTCAAAAACAGACTTTTCTTTAAAAAGTTAAAAGCCAATTACTGTTTTTAGTATCTCAAAAAGGAAAATCTGAAATCACATCTGTGCTAATAAACCAGTATTGTCGCATACTTAGCTAAATCAGGGTAAATTAAAAACAGTAATTTTAAAAGAACTGAGGCTTGAAATAGCTAGTAAGTAAAAGCACTAATTATAATTTATTCTAAAACCTGATTGGTTAAGTGAGGGTGCTTATTTGTTTAACCCAAGTGCTCATCTCCAAGTACAGAGTTTTTGAGGAAAAAAAAAATTAAGGATAAGAATATAAGAGACTTTGATCTCAACATCTTCTCTTGACTCATTTCCAAATGACAAAGGGAACATATGACACATGTTGGTGCTTACTGCTGAAAAACATTTTTAGTGATGATTATCACAAATAAACACATGAAAGAAGTACCAAAAAAATAGGTCACAAAGCTTTAGTTTTAGTTAAAAGTTATTCAGGTAGGTTAAAAGTGATTCAGCTTAGGGAGTTTGTTTCAAGAATCTTCTTGTAATGCATTTCAGGCCAGAAATCTCTCTTAGTTGTGTAGAGAACATTGCAATTACTTTGTACTAACACGAAGTAGAGGAGAGCTGACTTTACTTGTAATTACCCAAAAAAGCAGCCTGTAATTTCCTAAGAAATAATCTCTTGCCCAAACAGCAAAAAAGTTTAGGTGTTGGCCTAGACAGCTGTCACAGAGGAAGAAGTAATGACATATTGGTAGAATATAAGTTATATCCAGGTCTACCTAAAAAGAGTGGAAGCAGAGACTTGGTCACTGAGTCAGAGTGATCTTGCTCCTTAGAGGATTTTGCTTCATTCTCTCTCAGGTGGGAAGTTGTAGGGGAAGGGGAAATGCCATTTCCAGTCTTCACAGCACATAGATTCTTGGCTGTGGGAATATCCATATCACAGTAGTAGCAATGGGTCTACAAGTGTGCATATTCTTTCCCTTGCCCAATCCCTTCTACAGAAAGATTTCACCTGTCACATAGGTTTCAGAGTAATACAATGCAATGTATTACATTTTTATAGCCAGTGGTTATGCAAAGACCAGACCAAATCTAATAGTGGTTCCCTCAGGAGCCACCAGTCTAGAAATATTCTGTGTCAGGAATGAAAATATAATGTGTGGTATTTTTCACAGGGATAAGCTGCTGATGACAAAATAAAATGGTTTTACCAGTTTAAGAAGATAGCGATAGGAAATGGTGGAAGATAGGGAAAAAGGAAATATGTTACCTCAGGAAAAAAAAAAATACTTCCTTTCACCAAAAAATCAGATACATCCTCTTAATTCATAGCTTCCAAGAAAGCAGTTGCTCATTTCATGCATCCAGATTTGGATTCAATATTAGAAATTCTGTACATGGAGACTAGCATTTAAAGACAATACAGGATTTTCAAGAAGCATTTTTACAGTGCTATCAACTATTATATTTTTAGAATTATTTTTGTGATTTCAGTGAGGAGAAAAAAATTATGCACTGATTTTTACTTTATGGTCCGAGGGATGATTAAAAAAACCACTCAAACAGTGGCAGCTTAAAAAAAAAAACTAAAACAGTCCCCCCAAATCAACAAACAAAGCAAAACCAGTGCTGCACATTTTTCCATGCCAATTAGGAACCATATATTGGCCTTTCTCGACATTTTTTATATAATAAATGTTCATATTTGTCTACAACATATATATGGGCAAGTGTTAGAAGAAATGTTTCAACTGTTCAGTTTTGAGTCTCACAACCAATAGCTACAACCTGTTGGACCTCTGCTGCTGTGCTCCTGAAGAGTTCAATGTAACGTTTTCCAAGTATTTCTTTGTGCTTTTTAAGTGCATTCTGTGCATATTCTTCACAGGAAAATAACACAAATGCATCTCCTGTGGGCCTGCCATCTGGGTATTTGACAAAGAGAAGTCCCTCTTTCCCTCCGGTGACGGGGCACTCTGGCCCCAGGAAGCCCAAGACATCTTCCTGAGTAGCAGTGAATGGAAGGCCTCTCATCCGGATGATAACTTGATTCTCCTTAGATAAGAACTGGGCCACTTCATTGGAGGTGCCTGGTAGAGAGATAACAGCACATGGTCAGCCAAGAACATATGGTCAGTGCTGGGCACTCAATACCAGAGGATTCAGCAGCAGTGAAATGTTAAGGAAGAATACAGGAGATGAGTAGCCAGCAACAAACCCAAGATCCATACTAACTCTCAGCAATCTATTTTGAGGTGAAAACCTCTTAATCTGCAAGTGTTTAATATTTCAATTAAATTGGAACAAAGGTGAGATTAGTGTGAATTGATACAAGATACATGAATGCTTCCACTGCAAAGGCTGCTCTTTCTCCCAAGACCTGTCTGTGAACATCACAGATCAAATGCTCACAGCTCAGCTTCAACCACGTGAAAACAGAACTTGACAGGGTCAAATATTCTTGGAAGGTAAAACAGGAAAAGTTACTTCATTATCCATTTGCATCCTCAGTCAAGGAAACAAAAAAAAAAAACGAACTAGAACAACATTCCTATGAATGCTTAAGCAATCACATTGAACTCTAACATCACTTACCTCCTGCAATTTTTAAGAATTCTTCCCCAGTGGCTTTGTAAACCTGAAAAGAAAGAACAAAAAAAACCCACATGAAAATCACAATGTTCAGCTTTAAACCACACACACACTCTTTCACAAGCGAGAGAATTTTGGTTCTTTGAGCAAAACAGAAGCACAGTTTGGTTTTAAATGAGAACATAGTCTAAAATATTCAGGTTTCTCTCCAAAGATCTGTTTCAACTCACAGCTTCTTACCTCAATGTATCTGCTACCCATGTGATGCTTATGCCTTTCCAGGGCAAGGTCTCTCTGTTCAGAATTGACAAACCGAACCAAAGCCTCCCCATTTCTTCTTCCTTGAGAATTCAGACAAAGAGCCACACCACCTCTGGAAGGTAAAACCAACAAATATTAGCTTAGTCTGAATCTTTAATACATTTAATAAATAATTGTGTAAGAATAGCAAAGGAACCAGACTTTAACATGAAGATTACAGATTGAAAAATAAATTGTTATTATCCACAAATTAATCTTTGTTGTCACGCAATTATGCTTTAAAATCTGCTTCATTGAGATAATGGATCTCATGTTCACCACTTTCTCAAGTCCCATAAAAATGTAAATTTGTCCTTCCTATCATCTCAGAGATTCACATTTGAATTTCTTCATCACTCTAAATAAAAAATTATATTTTTTCAGTGTTGGAGATCTGGAATGTATATTAAGTGACAAGTATGTTAAATAAACTCACTCTCTTCATATATATGTATACACATAAATCTATGCACAGGTATACACATGAGTCATATGAAAATTTATTCCAAACAGTACTTGGAAGTTTCTGAATGTGGCCTGTTTAGAAGGTATAGAAGAATAATAAGTTGGCACAAAACTAAAGCTTTTTCATGTCTTGGCCTCTGCTTTGATTAATGGAATAGGAGTTTCTCCCTTAAGATACTACCAATAAATGAATGTGTATTTGTTTTCAATTGATAAGTCTCTTTTCTGCTTCACACATTTCAAAACATTTTCTTGCACACCTAAGGCTGGTAAACCTGTTTAGCTGTCATGGCCACAGCATGGGAAGGGATCAAATGAGGAAAGATTGAAGGACTCCAGTGGGGAGAGTGGGGGATATGTGTTAAACAAATATTAAAGGAACTTGCTATTAGAGACAAAGTGATAAAGCAAGGCAAATTCTCCTTATCTTACTTGGCAATGTTGAGTCCTTTGAAAAATCGAGCGATATCCTGGTCTGAAGACTGCCATGGCAAGCCCCTGGCACGTATTACTGTCTCACTGTCCACAGTTTCAGATTTACTACTGCACAGAAAGAAAAACAAGACAAAGTAAGCTTTAATCCTTTAATACAGGTTTTCCAATATTTTACCAAACTTCAGATTGCAACTAACTGAATTGTAAATTGGGAGTATATTTTCTGTTGAGACTCTCCTATCTCCATTATTCAATTAAATAAAGAAAGGGAAGATAACTTGGATAATTCCTTCATATCTACAACACTGAAGATGCACAATGTTGTCACGAGATTGCAGTTCCTTAAATAAAAGAATAAGAAAACTGCCTCAATGTAAAGTAATGAGGAACTGAATTAATTTTATTTGAAAGATGCAGCAATCCAAGCAACACAAATTACTTATGCCTAAAATATTTCAGTCTGGTCACTGAAATGCAATTGTAAAGAACTGTTTCTTCCTTCCTAAACCCAACACCCAATTCAGCATGGAAAACCACTTTGGGAAGCACCACACAGCTCAGCTCATGCAGGGTGCACTGGCCATCAGCCCTGTTGACTTAGGGAAAGTTCACAAATATTTCTTCACCCTGGGTAAGATAAGCCAGCCTCGATGTCATGCAAAACAGAAGCAAGAGAACAAAGAGCATTTAACTTGCAATGACTTTAAAGAGTTGGACTAAAGTACAGCATTCAGCATGCCAGCCACAGTCTGTCTGCAAGGGAGGGGACTGCTGAGTGCACTGTGCTGTTCTCAGGAGCCAGCCTGCTTGCACATGACCATGAGGAAATATTCACAAGCTTTCCTTGCTGTAACACAAGACTCATCTTTGCTTGTAAACAGCTGTGACAAGGGCACTTACCAAGGACCTGTTTCATACTTGTATTTCACAGTTTCAGGCTCAGTAAATACGTGATCTGTGACAAAACAGGAAGTTTAAATATAACCCGGGTCAGAGATTACTTAAGAATGACAGCACCACTGCCAATTCTTTCAGAAAAGAAGGATTTCAGCTTTCAGTATAAATAGTTAACTTACTACAACCTTCTGAGAGCATGCTGAAAATTATAGCCACCATGGTCTTCACTTGCCACACGCCAAAGTCCTCCTCTGCTTCATCTGTCGCTAAGCCTAGATCTGAACAGGTGATTATAGAAAATAACAGACTTGCACAATCCTTTGTAAACAAGTCATAAGGCTTTCTTATATTAACATAGAACTAATAATCAAATTTACTGGGTTTAGTGGGGACATGTGGCTATTAGACATGTTACTCTGCTCATAAACTGGTTTATATTCACTTTAACAGACAACAGTTTGAAAAGTATTAAAAGCTTACATAATTTCAGTGTTGACAGTCTGAAAAAGAAAAAGCTGAATAAGTTCCTATCACTTAAAACCTAACTGAACTTTAATCTGATTCAGATGGGCCGCAACAATCCTTCTAATTTGAATTTAGATGTAGAGTATTGTTTGGGTTTTGGTTTTGCTTTATTTTTGAACTCAGTCAGTATCATGCAAGATAACTACTATCTTCAAACACTGGAAACCTGCAGGTGCTGAAAAGGCCCACTGACAGTTCAGTTTTTCCTTTAAGATCAAGCACCAATGCAAGTGATGCTTTTCTTTGTAAGATTTACTAAATATGGTTTAGAAATCAATTAGATTCAATTTAGGGAAAAAAAAATTATGAGCAGAGCCACTCTCCCAACACACATTTAAGTAGGCATTCCTTTCACTTTACCTAAAACTATCTGTGAGTTTTAAAACCCACATCTAGTTTTATTCTTCTAAACTCTATTACAATCACAGAGGTAAAACTCAAGGAATCTTAACTGATAGTGGTATATAACCTGCAGCAAAAGGATACATTCTGCCATGGTTTTGATAGTCTGATCTTTCACGGCGGCTGAACTAGGGTAGCATGTGTGGAACTCTTTGCGCAGATCATAAAAGGTATAGAAGCAGTCCGACAACAAGAAGTTCTGCAAGGAAGGCAAAAATGTTTGTTTTGTACATACTATCCATTTAAATTTCAATTAATACTTTTGGAGTGAATGAGGCACTCTCAAAAATCATGTAGTTCCACGTCACCAGCTTGTTGGTGATGGAGCAGTTTGGTTCCTTTGTAACACACTTCAAATTCCATAACTCTAGAGATCTGGATCTCTATATGAACAAAGTCAAATAGCCTCTGGGAGTCAGACCCATGCAAAAACAGCTGGAGAGGATGGCTGGGAAAAAAAAATTAAAAATATCTAGGTTTTGCTGTTCAATTCCCATTTTGGACACTATTTTATCTTTTGTGGCTAACACTGAAAAGCAGATTTGTACCAAACCGTGATGATGAGTTTTAAATAAATATTGTCACAGAATACAAAATCCCTTTCAGCACCTTCCAGAAAAGAACCCTACAACTGGCCAGGTCCTTCCATTTCAGCAGCTCTTATTCTTGTGGGGTTCCTGCAGACCCTGCTAAGTCAGCAAACTCAAGAGCCACCACCTTGCACAAAGGCAACGTTCTCCTTCCTGCGTTTGACAGGGTGCTCTAAACTCTCCAGGAACTTGGAGCAGAAACTACTGCTTCATGTGGGGGTAGGAAACAAGCTGCAGCTCTGCTTCCCACTGAATAAATGCAGATGGGGCACCACTGCCAGGCCACATCACCATCTGTGTGCTTACCCTCCACAGGATGCTGGTTTAACACAAGCCTAAGCAAAGCAACAGCTCTCCATCACTTCTGCAGAGATTTGATCTGTACCTCTGTTTCCACTCCACACACAGAACTCAAATTTCTTGTATTGCTTCTGTCTCTATCCTGTTTTTCCTAATTTTCCTCTTCCTTATGCCCATCTGGGAGTCCAAGTAGTTAGTGTGGCTGACTTTCAAGAGCAAGTGCCTAAAATAACTACTCAGCTACTCAGGGCTCAGGCAGGGAGGGGATCATCTTCAATTGGGACACTCTAGTTCCCAGGGTGGGATTGTATCACTCCCCTCCCAGCACTGCCTCTCTGCACCAGTTCTGCTCTTGTACCTTCTTGGATGTTTCCGGGTGGAGAACTTGTCGAATGAGTAACTGGCCATCACTGCAGAGGGTGTAAGAGCTCCTTCCAAGTACTTTCAAATCACTGGATACCAGCTGACTAAACTGGAAAATAAAGTGAAAAATATAATTGTACTGACTGATAATTTCATGCACTTGCCATTACTTCAGCACTTTTGTTTTAAGGAGATAAAGTAATTCAACATTTTGTAAAAGTTTTTAAAAAACATGGTGGAAAACAGACATAGGCTCCTGATAAAAGTAAGCAAATAAACTGTATGCATTTGTGGAACAGAAAACAAGAACACCTAGAATATAGTAAAAATATTGATTATGAAGATATGGCAGAACTATGAGTTCATATGAAAAGTGATCATATTATACTGGTAATGTACAAAATCTGGACTAACTATGATTTCAGTTATTAAATATTTGAAAGAACTTTGAAGATAAATCACAAAATTGTTTTTGCAATGCCTTTCTTCACCCATAGCACCTTTGATTATGTCTCAATATTTTTTAACTTCAAAAGCAAAGAGAAATATCCATCAGGATTTACTAATATTTCAAAAGTAATATATCAAAAAAAGTCAAGCAAACAGTGATCCAATACCTTCAGAAGTTAAACTATAATCAAGCCAAGTCCAAGCTAATAAAGTTCTTGGTAGAGATAAAGTGTTACAAATACTAGATTAAAAAAAAAATTATTCCCAGCTCTAAGATGGCTAGCCCCCAACAAATTAATTCTCAAAAGGAAAGGGCTCCAGGTGTCTTGTTAAACATTATTTTCCATCCTTAGATAACAGTTTCTAGCTTTTTATTACTCTATACCGGTGTTAAATTCCTAGCTCCTAATAAGTCAACTAGTATATCATAGTACCTACATATGTCATATCAGCAAGCAGTAGCTTGTTAACTAACTTTCAAGGGGACAAATACAATTAGTCTAAGTTTCCCTCTTGATGCTGCTCCCTCCCAGGAACGCATCACCTCACAAACAAAGCAATAATTACAATCATGATGCAGTAGCCACCCACTGCTCTCAGCAACAGCTTATAACTCCAAAGCAACCAACCCCAAAAGCAAATTACAAGTTGACTTGAGATTCAGACAGTATCTTTGTGCTGTTTCTTAACCTGTGTATGGGGAGAAAAAGGAGTTGGTTTGTTTTATCATAACACATGTGGCACTTTACACCATTAGTCTCTGCTCAGGAAAGATGATGACAGAACTCACAGTGTGAACAAGTGTTGCAGCACCTGCAGCCCAAAGGTAAGGCTCCACAAAGGAAAATCTGTGTATTGAACATGATTTAGGAGGAGGAGAGACATGATTACCCAGGCTTTATATCAAAATAACTGCTCAAATGAATCCAGGCCCCTTTCTAGGCTTCGGCAGCTGACCAGAGTTCCACTACTGTTTTGAGTTCAGAATCCTGTAGTAGTGGGTACTCAACCAACCCACACTTGCAGGTTCACAAAGCCTGTTTTTCCCAAATGCTAATAGAGGTTGTGTTCCTACCACAAGTTGAAATCTTGAAGAACCTGAAGCTTTAAAGCCAGTTATTATTCAAAGATGATTTAAAGTCAGAAAAATGAGATCTGAGAGTGCTCAAAATACCTCAGTTGATGTGTAAACATCAGAAAAAGAGGAAAGTTCCAGTGGAGTACAGAGGAACCACTTCAGAAAAGTAGCTGTGGATGGCCACAGTCACAGACCAACAACAAATACTCTTACCACAATAACACACATGAGGAGAATTGCTTTCTTACTAAATGCACCAACTTATTAGTTTCTTTTTTAACTAATGGGCACAGTAAAGAGCAAATATTTGTAAAAAGGGATTGGAAATGGTGATAGGAATCAGCCTCCAGACAGTGCACAGGGATTCTTGCCGAAAGGAAGCAGTCTTACTGATGAACAGCAATAAAACACTCCCCAAACCTTCAACTTTGTACCCTGTGTTACTGAAGATGCTCAAGAGCCAATACAGAGAGCGCAGTTAGAGAGCTCTATTTTGATCAGATACAAGAAGAAATCCAACCCACACAGCTTGAAGAAAGCAGCAAATGTAAGCAGCCTCCTGCTGTACAGATAAGACATAAGAACTGTAGATCAAAAAGACTTCAAGTTAGAAAACAAAAGGAGAAAAATGTTTGTACAAGGGAGGAAATGCTCAGGTCAAATGATGTAAGTAAAATTAGTAAAAATCAAGACTACTGCACTGAAATATTCCCTTTTTCTCCAGGTGCTGTTTCCCACACAACCTACAGCTGAAAAGACAACACAGATATTTTCAGAAGCCAGGACTGAGAAGATGCCAGAGTAGTAAAATATTGCATAAGGACACTGATAAGACCAGAATTCCAAGTGTACTAAGGTTTAAAGTATTCCCAAGGATCAGCATTTGTTTTTATTTTTACCAAGCGTAAGTATTTGCACTGCGTATTAATTAAATGTCAGTGAGAACATTCAACACTGCAAACTCCTTTCCAATGGAACAATTAACATGTCAAAACAATTCTCTACTTTTCTTACCAGATGTCAGCAGCCTAAAGTGCCTTAGATAAACTGCCACAAGGTTGTCAGGCCTTGCTGGGAACTTAGTTAGAAACTTCTATTTTAAAAACAGCCTTTTTCAGACTTTGGGGTGAACTGCTCTGGAAGAGGGCGAAAAGATGC
This sequence comes from Pseudopodoces humilis, assembly GCF_049639895.1. Taxonomy (NCBI): domain Eukaryota; kingdom Metazoa; phylum Chordata; class Aves; order Passeriformes; family Paridae; genus Pseudopodoces; species Pseudopodoces humilis. The sequence continues at coordinate 9,073,216 of NC_142213.1, read as the reverse complement.
TGGAAAGAAGAGTCCGGAGACATAAGCTTCGTTATCCAAACCAGCTTAACTATGGCATGAGTTAACTGAGGAGAGGAGGGGGTAGCAGAGTGAATGGGAAGATTCACCTAGGATCAGAGCATGGGGCAAAATAGCCCCAGAGGAATGGCAGATATTTGAGATTAGCCTGAAGTAGCTTTTTTCATCCACAGGAGATGTCTCCTAATTCTGCAAAGGTTGTGCATGAAAGGCATAGCTGTGGACCAGCTCTTGCTGCTGTAGATTGCATTGGACCCTCGAGACTTTCAGGCAATAGATACACGTAACACGTGTCAAACGTGTTAAAGCAGCTAGAGCAGATGTGTTTGTAAAGTCACATTGTTCAGAACAACAAGCCACATCAGTTAAGCAATTCAGCATTGCCCAGGAAAAGCCATCTTCAGCCTCCTTTCTTGCACCACAGATTTCAGGCAGCATTTCAAAAGACAGCCTTGAACTGGCATCCACCCTAATGTAGCAAGCTAAGGACAAGTTAAGACCAGCACCAGATTTACATTACGTTTTCCTGTCTCACATGTCGAACAACCCATCCACAACTCTGTTATTTCAAAATTCAATCCCCATCTCCTTCACTCCACCAATAAAAACCATCTCAGCTATTTACTGCTGTCATTCACCTTCATGCTGCCCTCCAAGCACACCCCCACTTCAGCAGGCAAAGCTGCCCCACCTTAACACTGCCCCCACCAAGCTCACACACCCTGTCTGCCCTGCTCATCTGCTCCTTTCACAGCAGTTACACACTGTTAATTACGTGGTTGCATCTTGCAACCAGCCCTCATTTTGACTTTGGCAAGAACCAGTCTATTAGCATCACCCTCCACCTTTATTGCTTATTCCACCAGAGCAGTCTCTCATGTTCAATAATTCCACACCAAGATTAAAAACAGAACAGAGAGAAGAAGAAGAATCAAATAAGCTGCTCTATATATTTGCCTCCACAAAACCTAAAACAGTTCTTAGAGAAAAGGTGGTGAGAGGGAAGGACAGACTTTGAACACCAGTTTGAAAAACTGGCCAAACAGGATTTTGGTCATGTAACTGAGAGTACAAAGAGATTGAAGAGACATGTTCTGCCAGCAGCAAAGCTGGATGAAAGCCAGCACAAGCTGCTGTGTTTTTTGCAGATGAATCCCAAGGGACTAAAATAACAGCCCTCTTCGTGTTGCCTTAAATATAGCTGAACTAAGATGTGGATCTTAGAGAAACAAGAAGATTCTTCACTAAGCTTTTTCTGCAGTTATGATGCACGAAACACTAAAATAAACATCTGTCTGTTTGGATATTCTCATTTCCCTTACTAAAAATAGTTCTCATCCTTGAGAAAGGCCACTGCATCTGTGCTGTATCTGTGCCTGGCATGGTAATGAAAACTGAGACAATTCAGTCACAGCATGCACCCATGCTGTCAAACGGAACCATTTCTAAACCACCATGGTACTCTGGGGGATTCTCTCTTTAAATCACCTCTGAGAAACAACAGAAAATTCAGCTGCCTCTTACACATCAGATTTCCATCAGCTCCTGGTGGGTCTTCAAGGATCCTTTCCTTAAATCATGCACAGAATTTCTCAGTTTTGTTTCTTTTGGCCCTACTGACCCATCACAGCTAAGACAAGATAAAATCATTCACAGAGCTTCAGGAAAGGCATCCTTGCAGTTTAAGCAGGTCTGGAATGCCATGCTAAAGTATAACATAAAAATCCAGGAAACAACTTAGCTTGTAGTCCACACTTAAGCTAGATTTGAATCTATTTTCAAGTAGAAAGGTGAGTTTTATTTATCAATATTCTTTGCACAAAGAATGGTCCTCAGAGTGTAGGGATTCAGATCTGTAGTATCAACAGGACATTACAATTTTGACTACAAATCAAAAAATTTCCCAGTTTACAATTTGGTGATTGCAGATGAATACATGGCCTACTTTCTGCCAGATCAGCATATCAAAAAGTGCTCACTCTATCATCCGTGCCATCTTCAGACCTGGGAGGGTGAAGAGATGGTATCCAGTCCAGTCAAAATTGAAGACATGAGACAGAGAGATGATATTTGATTTGGCTTAAAGCCTATCGAGAGACTTTGAAAAGGTTTAGCATTCTAGATTAGTGTTTTGCAAAATAACCCCAAGCAAACCAAAAAAAACAAAAACCAACAAAACAAAAGCCACCAAAACAAACCAAAACCCCCACACTAAAACTTCTTCAGGAATGACAGCTTTTGGTCATTATTAAAAAAGAAAACTTTTGGAAATAACTTAGAAGAAAAGTTATGTTGGCTCACTTAGGCCCTACTTTCTAATATATTCCCTTGAGCTTAAAAAACCCTCATATTACTAAAATGAAACTGTTGTAGAGAAAGTGAAAAAAAGACTCCATTATAAAGTACCCTGAGATTAAAAAGCTTCGTCTGAGGCACCTAAATGTGCACTTCTTACATCTCCTTTGCGCAAACCTATGACTAAAGCCATACTGTTTATAACCATGGATGTTTTCCAGTCTAACTTATATTTAAAAAAAATCATCATCACTTATTAGACATTACTGCAATTCACAACATTAGAGCTTTAGACTCTCAGGCCTTTGGTGTGAGTCATTCTTTGCTTGCAGCATTAAGCATATAACTACTATCAGTCTTCTTTCAGCTAACAGCAGCATGGAAAACAAAGGATAATCTTCAAAAAGGTTTCACTGAAGATTTTCTATTCTCTGTTCTGTTTCAACAGGCAAAAGGTACTGCAGTTGTTGCCTCAAATAATGCCTGATTTGACGCTAAATCCTCTACAATTTATTCCAGAGAACACTCAAACCCAATTATACAGTTGCAGGTGCCGTTCATAAAAGATCTCCAGCAGTTGAACAATGAAAGAGGCTGCTGAGAGAAGTTGCAGATTCTTCATCGTTTAAAATACTAAAGACCCAAGTGGCCATGGTCTCTGCCAGCCTGCTCAAGTGGCCCTGCTTTCAGGGCTTGGGCTGGACAACATTTATAGTGACTTTTAGCACTTGGGACTCTGTTTTGCCCACTCTGCAGCTCCACCAAAGATCAGGACACCAATGCCACCATAGTGTGTACCTGAGGGCCTGGGGGCGTTTGGGAAAGGACATGTTTTCTGAGATGTGGGGAAGTGAAGGAGATCAAGAGTTCAGATGCAGCCAAAACTCATTAACAGAACCTGTCTGCACTAAAACATAAGCAAGATTGGAGCACCACTGAAAAACAGCATCCAACAATCCTGAAGTCTGTCTGAAGATGTAAAGAGTCTAATACAGCATGAGAAAAGTCAGGAGTAACAAGCCATGGCTTTGGTATACAGAACTTGCACACACACAGCACACCATGACATGTCAGCCTAGGGAAATATTTTCACTTGGACTTTGTGCCTCAGTTCCTACACCCATGAGGGTTTTACATTTATTTACAATCCTCTCCATGGGCAGTTTTCTGCTCCTTCACTCTTCCAACCCTGGTGATAATGTCAGCCTTATCCATGCAATGGAGGAATTTAAAGCATGTCAATACTATTGGGAGGTGCACAGACTGCATTTCAGCACTATTTACAAGTATGATAACCCTTTATTGTGCTGGGTAACTTTTTAAACAGAGAATCCTCTAGTAAGCCCTTGCCTTTGTTCATCTGTTAACTGATATTCCACATGGGTGATAATGGATACATGGTGACCTTGTACTAAAATTGCTATATGGAAAAAAAGAAAAAAGTGTAAGCCCCAGTGTAGCCACAAGCAACTTCTTTTCCTCTTCTAGCTAAACAGGGGGAAAAAAATACTGTATTTAGATACCGTTCAGACATAAACATGGAAAAGAAATTGCCCCTTGGTTTTATTTCTTTGCAAGGCAAACCTGCAGGAGATGACAGAGGCAGCCCAGGTCCATTCACTAGAAATGTTCAAAAATAATATTACCAGTTGATTTCTCCTATTAGAAGGAAGGCAATTATTTGCTCTACTGAACACTAATGCCTGAGATTATTTAGTGACTGCAGACTAGCTTGGACAAAAGTATGGGTTCATTTCCAGCTTGCCAGAGAATCTCATTTTGCTCAGTATGACCAGTCAAGTTAAATATCACCTTATGCCTCTTGATGGCCTAGAAACTGCATTAAATAACAGAATGAGTAATCAGTCACAAAGGCCACCATAAATATACTCAAGAGAGACATTATACAGTAGCCAAAACCAGTTAAGAGTCCAGATCCATCTTTGGAATTTGCAAGTGTAAGAGCAAGTTTGCCCTACTAAGTCTCAAGGAGAGGCAGGGTGTGGCACTGAGCTTCAAGCACTGGAGCCTGCCTTCTCCTCAAGTACATTATGCTGCTTCTGACTACCTGGTAATCTGCTGTCATTTTGTCATTTTGTCTGCTTTTTCCGAGCATTTCCAAATGCCGCACATCCTGCTGCTCCTCTAGCTGTTCCAAAGCAGTTTCCTCCACACCAGCTGCCTATATAGACCAACTCCTGTTGTTGTTGCCTCTCTTACAGAAACTAATTCATTTCCACTCATGTCATGAGTGAAAGGTGACAACAGGGTCTCGGCTATCTTTGGTTTGGGGTCCTGCCATAAAATTTCAATCATAAATCCTCAAAGGATGTAGTAGTTGAAAAACACAGAATTATGTTTTTAAATGTATTTATGATATTCACTTCTATTTTTTACATTGTTGGGAAGCTGAAGGTACAGGAAATAATATCACCTTGTCCTGCTCCTTGTTGTCACCTCACAGGTCACCACAAATGTCTCAATAAAGAAAGGCCTACTGACACTTCTTATAATTACTGCAAGACTTCAAGGGAGAAAATGGAAGATATTCTTCAAGTTTATTGCATCCATTGCACTCAATAAAGCAGAGCAAATTCCTTTTAAATTCATTATACTACTTCAGAATTAATAGAGGGACTGACAACTTTAAACTTAGCTGGTGAGAGTAGCCTACAGCTAATTTCCTGCATAAAAATAAGTTTGTTTAGTGTTGTTCAGCAGCAGGTAGAACATGAAATACATAAACAGAGCAACAATTGTCATGGTTTGTCTGTCCAGTGACAATCTGTGAAACATATAAAACAGACCATCGTGACTCAGGGCTGTCTTAAAGATGAAACTTCCACCTTATTTCTTTCTCTGGTTCATTTTAATTGGGACTGGGTATTTGTGCAACAGAGTAAACAATAGCTAACTAAATGCTTTAATTCTTCCTAGGAAAGAATGCAAACATATAACCTTCTGCCATGACAAAGATCTGTCCAAGCCACTCCACTTGAACATTTTATGACCATCTACGATTAATTATTTCTTAGATGGAAATTTGCAACACTCGATTATTTGCATGCTTTCCAGCTATGGTATCTACAGCATCTAATTCAGGTAATGCATTAAGCATAAAAGGCAAGACCATGGCTCAGGCCATCTGAATGTCACAGCAATCAGGTCACAGGCTTTTATCTTCAAAAGCACAACCTGTTTTAATAAGAGAGTGTTGAAATATGCAGAGTACTCCACAAATGAGCTACTTGAAGTTAGCCTTGTATAAGATAAAGCACCCTAGTCCAGCAATGTAAGAACTTCAGAGCTTGTAGACTTACTTTACTACTACATTATGTGTCAGGAAACTGCTAAATAAAGAAACACTTACTGAGATAAACTACATTTTCACTTTAATATGTGTGAAAGAGGCCATAGCTATCAAAACAAAATAATGCAAAAATATGCATATCTTGAAAAATACTTTATCATTTGTTAGCACAGATTATCCATAAGTCTGATTTTAAGCAGAAAAAAAATTCCAAATACTACTAATACAAAAAAAATCCCTCCTCTGTCAAACTTGTAGCTGCATTTCAAGCAGGTTTACAATGGTGCCTCACACTCCTCACAGGCTGCTTGCTATCAGCTCACAGAGCAAGTCATTACAGCCTGAAAGACAAGGTTGAACATAATTTCCAAACTCTAGGTTTTAATTAATGCCATGACTGCAAAATTTCCCAAAGTCTTGATATAAGCACAAGCTCTCTTTCAGTTTTCTATACCTCCCCCACTCACCTCTGTTTCAAGGACAAACTTTCATTAGCAATGTGATCTTTAGCACTGGCTCTGTTGACTGTAATGCTTGGTACTGCTCTATTTACTCAACACTACCTCATTGTTTGTAGTGCAAGTTTAACCAGTTGTAGGAGAATAACCAATGCCTGCAAAATTTAAGCATTTTTTTCTAGTAGGTTGTTTCTCAAGTTGCTTTTGTAGTAGTACACAGGAACAGTAAAAAGATGAGGAAACACCAAAAGAATGAAGACACTTGTCATTCACAACCTAGTTTCCTGCATGATTTTCTCACATTCCTGCCTCTCCATTAAACTTGTACTGTAAGACTATCATAAGCATGGACTTTCCTGAATAAACCATGAAATAGATGAAGTATCTTTGCTTATATAAGAATCCAAGTGATTCTTGATCAAATCCTTACAAATATCAGCAAAAGTCAAACTTCCTTAAATTAACTCTGCTTAGCTTTGTAAATGGGGGAGTGTTCCCTTTCTTGTACAAATATGCTTTCACAAATACAAAAAGGACAAGTGGAATAAGATCCCTAAATCAGTTTGCCTTGCTGTATCCTCCCTTTCAGGTAACTTACTGTTTCCAAAGCAAGTTCTCTGACTGAAAAGGCTTGACATAGGTGTGTCTGAGTGTGAAGCAAGTCACAGCCTCTTGTGATCAAATCTTAGCATCTGAGACATAGAGAAAGGGTCTTGATTTATATTTTCTTTTGTTTCTTTAAGCATAACCACAAGAAGAGCAGTTTTCTTCTGCACTTCATATTTACAAGGTGCCATTTCACATGCTTTACAATAAACTTAAGTCCACCCTCCCTAAGTTTAATTCTGTCGTAAGAAATAACAATGAGACACTCAAGTTATTAATCAAGCAAACCACAGAACTCTATCACAGTCATATTCTTGTGACAAGTGTGTGCTTCCAACTATGTATCTCTCATTGACCCCCACCAATCCAATGGCATTTGATTCAGGAGGATTGGTGTGTTATAAAATGTTATACAATGTCTTATGTATCTCTTAAGCTGCAAAGTTAACTTAAATCAACCTCTAGCTACAGAAAGGTCCAGTTACACAGCAAAACTGCCACAGGGTTTTTTTCACTTCTATTTTTCAAGTTGCATTACTATAGTCCTACCTTCCTCTTAGTGCAATTCACTGCAACAGACTTACTTACCAGGAAAGCAAACATCTTTACAGAAGTTACAGCAGAATTAATTTCACACACTGCCAATGTCAACATAGCTCATTGTAATCTTAAAGCACATGCTTACATTTCTCTAGAATAAGAGCCAGAGAATGGAAACCTCACTAATTAAGTTTTGATTTGAATTCAATAAGAATGATAACACAATTCAGAGACTATCCTAGAGCTCTAGTAACAGAACTATTCATTTTAAGCTAACAAGTGTCCAAAATCATCACAGGAGCCAAGTTTTTGCAAAAAGGAATACAACTGTTTCTTAACCTTAAGTTTCTAACCAATATTTTAGTATTAACAAAATATCCATTTCTCAGTCCTTTTTGTCACACTCTGCCCACTGCAGCTCTACAAAGAAAGGCAACAGGAAGAAAGAGAAACTAAAATATTTTGAAATGGAAGTCTGGGGGAAGTGGGAGAGTCAGTTTTAATTGTTTTATTTTGTCACTCATCAAAAGGAATAATCATTTGAATTTAAATTCCCAATACCTTTTGCTTAATATTTATCCCATAACTCACATCTACCTTCACAGCATGCAGATTTCGTGAATGAGGGACAAATAAGCAAAGCAGCTGTTTGTGAACAAAGCAAGAAGGGAGGCTATTATACAAAAGTACACTGGAGCAAGCTGTGAACAGTTTAAAGAGCATCACCACAGATTTATCAGAGGAAAGCCCTGAAACCTGGCTTGTAGAACAAACGTGACTTCTGACTCAAGACTCTCTTAGAACATGTCAAGGTGTTTTCAGAGCATCAATATTTCCCCCCTTTTATTGGAATAAGGTTGTAGCTAACAGAAAACAACATGACTGCAGGAAAAAAAAAGCTTTTCCAGAACAGATAGGAGATGGCAAAGACATGAACATGAGGGAGAATTACTGTTCATGTTTCTGATGAAGAGACATAAAATTTCCACTTTTAAGCACAGAAATTATAAAATGAAACAGGGCTGACATTATATTGCTAAAACATTAATCTTTAATCAGCGTTTTTAGTTTTGGCCACAACACTGCTTTGCTAGCAGTATCAATTCCAGCATCTGTGCATCAGTGTGAAACCAACTGCTCAGCAAAGAAATGCTGCAACAGATTGACAGAGATGTTGCTCTCATTTGGCAGCACTCAGCTACCCAAGAACTTCATATATAACTTAACAGTGTTGATGTGTAAAAAGGGGGGGGTGGGGGAATCAAATAAACCAACATACAGATTGAAGAAGTGTGCAACCCTCTCAAAATGCTACCAGACGAAACAACACAGGTTTGCAGACAATGCAGAGTATCGTCACAAAGTTTTCTAAGCTGCTTCCATGTTAACAGCAAGAACAGATATATGCACTGTACATATGGTCAAAATAGTAGAATACAAATCATAAAATCATTTAGGCTGGAAAAGATCTTCAAGTCATTGAGTCCTACCATTAACCTAACAGTGCCAAGTTGACCACTAAACCATGTCACTAAATGCCACATCTACACATTAAAATCCTTTATGCTTTATTTGTTCCTCAGCCACTTTTGAAAACCCTGACAATAATTCATTAACACATTTCCAGTGATTTTTTCAGTAGCTACTTAGAGCAAGTTAGAGGAAAGAAGTTCAAAGTCTCTGAGAATCATGCAATCTAGCAATCTTTGTGTTAAAATGTTTCTATCCTCTATTTTGCTGTCTTTCAATTACTTTAAAAAAAACCTGAAAGAGCAATTTCAAGAGAAATTCAAGTATTCAGTCATAATGTTATGGCTGTGGAAACATCCAAATGTATTAGTGACAGTTTTCAAACATGGCACATCACTCCCTGCGAAGACAGGCACTTCAAGCTATTCTGGAAGGTCAGAGTAAAGTTTATTTGTCCATACATGCTAATCCCAGATTTGGTAATTAATTGTTACTGTTCAACTTCTCCAGAAAAAGCAGTAACATCTGCCAGCATAAAAAAGTCTACTCATCCTCATCCTCAAACCACTGGGCCAGATTATTCACTTCTCATGAATATTGGCACTTCTAGTTTTAAGAGAAGATAGCCCAGCTTGCCAAGGCTATGCACTTCTATGCCTATAAGGAAAAGAATATCCAGCTTTAGACAAATTCCTTATCTATTTCTCTGCTCATTCTGAAGTGAAATGTACCTAAAGACAGAAACAAACCAAGAGAACCTTCCTATTTCCTACAGAGATATTTGAGGAATTCAGCCGTAAGTATTGCAGCCTTTGGAGAAGGTAAGGTCACTGCTTTTCCACATGACCTAACAGAACATAAGTGCTGCCAATAACAAATGGATTCATGTGATCTACATATGTATATTTCTGTATATTCATATATATCTGTATTTAATATACATAACAGAGGAACTGTTTATGCTATCAAGTCTTCTCTGGACTTTTTGAGGGAACAGATTTCAGTGTTTAAATAATAATGTAATGGGCTACAGAGCTGGGTAGCACTGAGGATTTGTAAAGGGAAAAATAGTTTATCCATGCCATCAACAACAGCATTGCAACTAAGATTCTGAAAAAAGAGTTAGCCATAGCTAAAAAAAAAAAAAAAAATCCACATTATAACATCCTACAGCTACAGGAAGCATTAGCACATCCTTAATTCCCCACAGTAAATACTGATGATATTCCAATAATACATATACAACATAATTTAACCAATCCTCATCTACGTTTATCAGTGAAAATAGGGAGCTACTAGATGTTGATGAATGTGAAAACTCTACATAAGGCTACCTGCATACAGGACACTCAGCCCTCCTGTAACAGCAGGAATTTATCGCTTAGCTGCCCCGACAGCCTGAAGGCTCTTGTGTCTATCAGGAAATCCCCATCACTCACTGCTGATGCCAAGGCTACAGTTTCACATAAACTGCTCAGTGCCCTACCTTCTTAAAATGTTACCCTCTTTTCACCCACACCTCAGTGCTACAGCTGGCCTTGGGAAAACTTCCTAATCTGCCACGTGTGTATCAGACAGAACTGCTCCAAACCAGAACTTCCTTCAGCCCAGAACAGTGCCCTGGCTCCAGTTCAATGTGCAGCCCCAAAGACTTTTGTACTGGCAGAATGCAGGTGAGGGAGGGCCATGCAGCAGCACCTCCCTAAGGGAAAGGTGCCAGTGCACTGTTCATATTAGAGCAGCTTGAGCACACAATGCAGGGGCAGAAATAGCTTAAGCTGGTATCGCCATCAAACATGTTGGATCATGAAAACACAACCAAAGGGTGTAGTTTCACAGGACGTGAGCTTGGACAGCAAAGCAGTTTAAAGTTCCCACCCCACCTGCTCATTTCAGTGATCCTCCTTACAGCACAGCTTCACAAAGGGTTTTACTGACACAACAAAAAGATGGCAAAGTCTGGCGTAGAGGCAGGGAAGAAGCTGGCTTCACTGCTGAAGCCAAATCTTGTGAAACAACACCCTAAGTATTTGTTGTGGAAAGAACAGTCTGTCTAGTAACACTTGCCAAAGGCTTGCCAAACACCTGCTCCAAACCGTCAGAACTCAGACCCAGCAAATAATCCAAACTTTGTTAGAAGTTTTATTGAAGTGATGCAGTCACCAAATCATCTGAAATCAGAAGACCAACTGTAAGACTCAAAAAAAAAACTTTCACCCTACAATTTCAGATTTTTTCTGCAGTTTGAAGACTGGGAGGTGTATTAAAAATAAATTTAAAAAATCATTTATCCAAAATGAAGGTGTGACATCTGGCAAGGGAGCCAAGAAAACCTTCTGCTAGCACTTTGTAAAGAAGAAGCTGCAGAACAAGTTTCTCTTAAAAAAAAGGGTTGTAACCGGTTTATCAGGTTAGAGGAATTCATGAGTTCTTCCACCTCTTCCCCCCCCATCCCATTTGTTTCCAAATGCTCATTTAACCAGTTTGTTTCTTGCTGAATTTGCTGAAAATAAATTACACCTGCAGCTCAGTTGGATGATCAATAGGCATCCAAACATGCTTGAGGGAACTGGCAATTTGCTTTCACCTGATAAAGTGGCAACCACTCTGTATTTTCACTTTGAGCATTATTTAGGGCAGTGTGCAGTTTTATCTTTCTCTGTTTAAGAATACATATTAAAATATTCACTGATGTATTTGATTCAATATATTCAATCAGCAAGACTAGGAGATTCTTTTAAACCAATTTTGAATATTTAAATGTCAATTCATAGATTAAAATGGAATGTTTTCAGTAGGTCCAAAAGCAAAGCTAGGTCTCACATGAGAATGTCTCCCTTTTTATGTATATCGTTCAAAGAAAAATGGTAATTGCAGCTAAATGCTGTAGACAGTTCTCCAAAATTATTAGCTCTTCTTAGACTTATCCTTTGTCAGGAAGACATGCAAATATTGCCTTGCAAAAGTAAAGTAACATGTCTTAAGGCAAGCCATGCTGATTCAGACAGGTTTTCTGTATGGGAGGGATTAAGAAATCAACAACACTTTCAACTTCATACAGGATCTTTAACTTAGAACCCCTGTGGCTACAATCAGAGAAGCACATGAGGATGTCAGCTTTTTGACGACAGAGTAATGAGGCTGAGAGAAAGGCAAAGTTCATTTTGGTTTTGCTTGTTAAAAGCAAGGTGCCATTCCTGCAAGGTTTCAGAGAGCAACCTGAGAATAATTGCTCTCTTAAAAGCTTGCAGAGTGGAAAACTATAAAGCTACAGCAGTTAACTAGAAAAAGATAAATAACATGCTAAATAAGCCAGTCCTGTGATTTGAGGATCTGAACAATGATATCCGGTAAGAATGTCCCAGTCATGCAGGAAGAAAACTATTCCCCTTGGTAAGTAGTGTAGCTGATGCATGTTTAGAGGCCTAGATCATGGGCTCAAGGCAGTTCCAAACACTTGAACAAGAGATCTCCCCCTTACTTTGTTAAATAAAAATCCTCACAGTTTTCTACTCAGTAGCATTCTGCAACATCTCAGCAGCTGCAAGTTCACCATTACTTGTCTCACATCAGAGGTATGTTACTAATGCCATTTTGAACTGAATACATCAAGCAAGGTGCTCCCAAAGGACAAACATTTTCCGACTTCAGGTAACTATTTCCCTGACATCCCTCCACCCCCACAAAGGAAAGCTATCACAACATTGCACATCACCTATGAGAAAATAAAGATGGATCCCGTAACTCCAGTAGAACCTATGGAATCAAATGCTTGTTACCCTGGACAAGTACAATATCTAAAATCTTGTAACAAAACATACAGAGCATATGCTGCAGCAACCAAGCTGTTATTTTGGGGCACTGTGCTTCAGAACCTTACCTTGTAAAATTACAACAACCAAAACTTATCGATAAGGAACCCAATTTCATAATATTTCTTAAAACAAACTCAAGTATTAAGCTCAGATTAGAGGCCTTTAGTAGACCTCATCGTTGACATGCACAGCAATAGAAGACTTGCTGTGGTCAGGGGAATAACTCCAGACCCACAGAAGCTGATCTACTGTTTACCAGCTACAAATCACTGATTCAGAACCACAGAATGTTTGAAGTTGAAAGAGGCCTCTGAAGCATGGATAAAAGTTACAATGGATTTGTGCTCAGTGATTCTCACTTCCCTCTGTGTGTAGAGACTGGGAACCCAAGGCAAAAAAAAAACAGAAGCAGGCACCAAAACTTTCATTTACATGACTGAGATGTGCTAAGGTGAGCAATTTTCAGCTGCATCATCAATTTTCTACCACAATCCAGGCAGGGTGTGGAAAACTAATTTCACATACTCTATAACGTTATCTCAAATCAAGGTACAAGTCTACTTCCTTTTCCTCCTCCTTTTCAAATAACCACTTCAGCTACCTGTTTCTTTTGCTAATCAAAATGCTTAACTGAGAAAGAAAAAAAAACAAAACCAAAAACCTGTATGTCACCTGACTCATCCTTAAAACACATGATGCAATTAAAATATCCTGTGGACTTGTCTTCAAAAATGCAGGAGAGGATCTACTATTAAAGAATATGGAGTTTTGTTTTTTGCCACCACTGCAAGTGGGAAGTTGAATTGATTCTCTCCTAATTCCCACAGGAGTCAGGACACAGATGGGAAAGGAGTGGAGTTTAAGTAAGGTGTATTCCAGAGGACTTATGATGGAACTGGCTACATCACAACTGGCACCCAAAAATTAACAGCAAAATCATTATTTAGTTGCATAGATATGCAAACAAAAAGGAAAAATATTCTTATTTTTCAAGAGTCTCTACCCACCTACACACAAAGGTACTATTTCCTTTTATTTGCTAAAGCAGACCCACCTACAGTGCAATTTACAGCAATAAGATACAATCTCTCATAAAGTATTGAGTATAATTAAAGTGTGTCTGTTATAAAGGTAAACAGAGTGTACTAGGCTAAGCTGTTCCAGATGTCTTTAGTGCAAGATCTGGGACAAGATCAAACCTGCAGCTGCACATTTTCTCAGGGGTTATTATGGAGCTTCAAAAAAAAAAAAAAATCACCTCTTGGTCCTAGACTCCAGCAAAACAAATGCAAGTAGAACAAATGCCACTGCAGTCAATGCTGACAGATTTTCAGCCACATAGAAGTTATGTTTTTCAAAGACACTCCAGAGTGTAGTGTTAACCATGCAGTATCAAAGAGAGTTAGGACTGCCAAGTCTGCCAAGTTATCTGTGTCACCAGAAGTTACAGCAACATGAACCTGTTCTACTGCCTAAGCGAGTTTCTTGCTGAAACACACCTACGAATGATTCAGACAAGGTGTGGAAAGCCAGGTTTATATGTTACACAAAAATGCACTATTGTATTTTTCCATTCAAGCACATTTCATGCATAGAAAGGACAGTGAAAGCAAGCAAACTTTTGGGAACTGCATTATGTATACACTATTCACACTAAATTTTTTGAAGTAGCTTAAGTCCTCTTGAGCAAATTTTACTGTTCAGTGTGATATTAAATGAGACAAAGAGCAAAACTACAAAAATCATTAAAAAATTAAACCAAATCAATTTATAATCCTCTCATTAGGCTCATCTGGAAAACAGTGATACACAACAAGCATATCTGATGTTACATGAAAGATTTTGAAGATTTCAGCTGATTTTAAGAATAACAAATGAGGAAAAGTTTTTAAATACACATTAGAGCAGCGAACCTGTAGATTAGAATGTACCATGTGAAGTTTGAAAGTTTGATTAGCACTCCTGTATTAGGTAGTACTCTTACTGGCTAACTCTTTTAAGGCTTAAGAGAAACTTGGGATAAAAGCAGACCTATCAAAACAACCAGAAGTCAGATCTTCCAAGGACTTATAACATCAGCTCAAATACTCTAGTATCATACATAACTGTTTCAGAATTATGAAGTTCCCATTTCAAATGGTTCAAGTTTCTTTTGGGTTAGCTTAAAAACAAGCATGAAAACTTGCTAGTGATTTCAAAGTGAAAGACAAAACTAAAGTCTGTTTCCTTTTTCAAATCCATTAAACCTCGTTCACAGGCGTCACCCAGAAGAACTCCTGCTCCCAAAAGCAGCACCTCACCTGTTGAAGAACCCGGTCCAGTGGTTCAGCTTTGCCCAGTCCCTCTGGTGTTAAGCCACTGACTTCGCGACACTGGTCACTTAAGTCCAAGTTGTCTGCTTTCACCAGGGATTTGTGTAGTGTCCCTACCTAAAAACATGTAAGAAAATATGGACAAAAGTGAGGAACAATCGAATTAGCTCTTTATAGCAATGTGTTGAGACTGAAGAAAAATCAGAAAAGTGCAGTATCCCCTCCGGATAAATGCCAGGAGAAAACGCATTTGTCTATTTCACAAATCGAAACCTTTGGCCGCGGTTTCTCTCCCTCCCACCCCGGAGAGCCACGCTCTCTGCCTCGGAGTATCCGAGCCCATTTTCATGGGAGGCCTTTTGCAGTTAGCACCGACTTTTGTGGGAGTTGTTAAGTGGAAAAGGAAGATCACTTAATATTAAGGCAATGTCACGAATCCACTTATGAAATTTATAGTCCTGTTTGTTTTATTAAAGCCCTTCATCTCTAGGGGGTTATTTATGATAGGGCTTTTGGGGAAGAAAAAAGATTAGAGATGACTTTTAGGTTGGCCTAAAAATTAAAATAAGTCAATATTCTCTTAAAGGTTATCCAAACATTGGTTAAACAAACAAAAAACAGGCCCAAAGGGTCCAACGGTGACCGAGAGCCGGCTCCCAGGGAAGCGAGCACACCCGGAGCCATCCGGGGCAGCTTTTTGTTTTAAAATTTCAGAAGTCCGTAGACATCCTCAAAGCTACGCACCATTTAAGGCGGACGGGGCAGTGGAGTGTGGAAGAGGCCAAACTTTCTTTAAAAGTGACTTCTTCCCTCAAGACGGAACAAAAAGGAGCTTCCCGAGCGAGCGCCCCGGGCAGGGAATGACCCCCGGGCACGGCCCCGCGCCTCCCCTCCCTCGGTGCATTTGTGAAATGAACAAACGGCTCCGGGCCGGCGCCGAGGGGCCGGGAGAGCCCGCTCGCCCCGCGCCGGGGAACGCGCCCTCGCCCCGGATATCGAAGCCATACCTTCTTGCTGTGTAGATCCACAACTTGCCACACCAAGAGAATTAGTTCCCTCTCATCCGAACCCAGTTTAGCCCCATATGCACCAGCTGTTGCCCCAAACAACACCACCAAAGAGTCACTGTGCGAAGCCGTCATGACCACAGGGGGAAACAGCTACAATCAAAAGCAGAGGTCAAAAAAAAAAAAAATAGAGAGAAAAAAAAAGCAAAAGAAAGACACACTAACAAACAAGAAAAAAAATAAAACCAAAAAAATCCCACAAGGCTCATCCCCTACCTCCAAGTAATCAAAGAGAAAAGGAGCGAACGAGGAGTCACAATATAAAGAGAAGAAAAAGAGCTATTTAGGAGGTTGGGTATTTGAGGGGAAAAAAAAAAATGGAGAAAGAAAGCTCCCATCTCTACCTGTTCCCGGTGATCTCTTTCCCGGGGCCGACTGGGAGGTGAAATTAGCAAGCTGTGGGTTTCTTTCCCTCTAACATCATGGCAGAAACTCAGTCTGGGCTTGGGCTTTTTTTTTTTTTCTCTCTCTCTTTTTTTTTTTTTTTTTTTTTTTCCCTTCCCTCTTCCCCTTCCCCTCTCCTGAGTTACCTGCCCTTGGTGCAGCTCATGTGTCTCTAGTCAATCTCCCAAAGGGACAAGGCCATTGGGCCTCTGGAAAAGGTGTAGGAGGGACGCAGGGAGAATCAACGCCTGGCTGATCTAGCCTGATTGGTTTTTGAAGGAGATCAGAGGCAAACTCCCTTTCTGTCTTTAATTCTGCCTGCAGGAAGTGCCTCTACCTGCTTTCAGTTCACGGGATCCCGCCCAGCGCGGCGTGCGGGGCACACGGCGCTCTGCGCGCCCCGGCCCGCGCCCGTTTTGGGGGAAAACCGAACAATATTCGAGTACAGGTGCAAAAAAAAAAAACATTATGACTTAGCATTGAATTCCACGAAAGAAAAGTCTTTACCTGCTTCTCAGTAATTGCCTTTTGTGTGCGTTGCTGTGTGTGTATCCAGCTACGGACGCCAACGTTAATGTGTAATGAAAGTGTAGTATTCCACAGGGATTTTTAAGGGATATTACAGGCAGAGAGTACTTTGTAATTTAGGCCCTATCTTTCATACAGTTTGTAAAGATGGGTCTTAGTAAATCAAATTTTTTGTTTTGAGAAAGGATGTATGTAGGAAGTTTTGCAAGAGCACAGTATAAAGCCCTGCATTTCCTACAGCTGCTCAGGAGCTTACTCCTGGGCATTTACAGCAGTCCAAGGTGAGCAGCTTTTCTCCTCACCTGTTTCACTGCTGAGACTACAATGGGAAACCACCACCGAGTTTAGCTGCTATGAAAACATTCCTGCTCAACAGCAGCAGCAGCAGCAGTAATATTTGTAACATTGGGGACTGAGAAATTTTTCAGAGATATTGTCAAACTCAAATTGATTTTAAAGCAGAAAAAAAGATCAAAAAGCTTCTAAACTCATTTGAAAGTTATTTTTCCTATTGCCACCACTGATGGGTTACTAATGATTTTTAAAGGCCAAATGCTGCAAGTTAAACTAGTCATAATTTTTCTTTCATTTAATTAAGTCTTCAGTTTATACTTCAGTATTAGTATTGTGTTGAAATAAAGCTTTTACTGAATGAAAATTGGTGCTGCTATTTAGGTACTGATGTCTACCCTGGGAAAATGCAGAGGTGGGCATTTAACTGTGAATATCTGATGGCTTAAATTATTAAATCACATTTTCTCATCTTCTTTTAACATTCCGATTTTATAATTGATTAATTATAGTAGTTATTGTGGACTTCCTTCTGGCAAACACTGATTCCCCATCCTAGCACCACCAGCAACACAAATTCCATTTATTTCAGTGAAAATAAACTACAGTTCAAGGATGCTGTCTGATGTGAAGTATCTTAGAATTCACATGTTACGAGTTTACCTGACAGAGACCATGCAGGAAACCTTGCACAGGTGCATCTCACTGAACATCACAAAACAGTTAAACATGTCTCAGCTGCTGTCTCTGCAGCTCATGAAGCTGCCTAAGAAGCAATCCTGAAAATACATTGTTAGAGAAAGGGCAAATTCCTGAACAGAGATGAAAACTTTTATCGGTAACATGTATATATTCGTATATTCAAAATGTTTTCAGCATTACATTTTCTTGCACTGCTGAATTTATAGCCACAGCTATATTTTCCCCTGCCAATGCATTTCTAGAAATCCTTGGTAGAATAAAACCCCATTTCTTTCCCTTTTGTTATTTCCCTTGGATGTAGTGGTTATGAAATAATGTAACAGATCGTTATTGAGAATGGGATGATCCTTATCCCTGAAGTCTTTAATAAGAACTATAAAAATGCATTGACTGCAAGTGTGAGAACTATTCCTTTTTTCCCAACCTGTTCCCCCCTCCCAAACTCACACATTTATATGGGGGTGTTTGGAGAGAGGCAGTGTTTGTACAGATAAGTGTAAACACAGATTAAATGTAAATACAGATTTTAACTGTAGCTATGTTCACAGAAAAAAAAATACCAGGCTGTTGCAATTTAACTTCCTTCACGAGGATGTCATTTTGTATATACTAATACATGAGTACTTCATACATAATGGGATTTTCATTAGCAGATTTCTATAGACAATCATACACATGAAAAATTGGCCAGGTTGACACATATGGTCACAGGCTCCATTGAATTGGCTCAGAAAATGCCAGTACATATGTACTTGTCTTTAGGATCTAATGTGAAAGAAAAATGATTGTAGTTCATTTAGAGCAACTTGTCAGATTAAATAAGTACTCCCCAAATCAATGCCAAAGACCCTTGAAAACTTATTTGAAACCTACACATGATATCAAAGACTGGTAAGCCCAAAAGTTTCTATGCCTTTTACAATTGTATTAGCTCATCTCATAAAATGTAGCCTCTCTTCATAGAAAGCCCATCTGGTTTCTACTTTTAGACTATCTTGACTCATATAATTCTACTGTTACTAATTTATCTGAACTATTCTATCTAAATGAATTTAAAATATATTCTAAAATGTTTAAAAAAAACCTTAAATAAATGCTGGCTTTCCTGCACTATCACACATTTCAAAGTATCAGATCATGCAACTGGCTTTTCATTCATCTTCTATCCACTACCCTCCCATTCTCTGCCCTGAATTATACTAGCAATTTATTAATCTAAAAATATGAAGGAATGGCACTGTATGTCTCAACAGAACAGCAAGAGGATCCAGTTCCTGAAAAACATATGGGACAAGCCCTTGTACACTGAGCATAGAAAGGTTAATTTGTAACCAAGATCTTGCTGAAATAAAGAGTATTTGCTCACCTTTAGCTTTAATCCTGGCAGGCTTATTTATAGAGGTACGTATTTGTAGGCTACATACGACCATAACGTCTCATAAATGTAACTGGGTGGAGAAGAAAAGTTTTAAAGATGGACATTCATTGTTATGCAAGCTCAATATGGTGATTATTTTGTTTCTTATTAATCAAGCATTTAAAACTGTAAAATAGATCAGTTTTACAGTTAGATCACATGAGAACACCAAAGAGACTCATTAAAAGCAGTGTGCTTGCAATGGATAAATCTGTAGTGGCATTTTCATTCTTACTGGGAAGGGAAGGGAAGGGAAGGGAAGAAGAAATAAAGAAAGAAAAGAAACCATCTCTTATACTACATTATTAAAAATTCCTGTGAACTGAATGTCCTGATGACTGAAGTCCTTTTGTTAAAGCCTAATAAAAGGAGTATGAAGCTTTGAGACATGAGATCTGGAGTAATACCCTGGCTACATTTAGATCTACAAAAATAACTCAATAATCTTTCAGGTAACATGGAAGTCAATCCTCTGTTCCAAACTAGTATGATATTGAGAAGTTATTTGTCCTCATGGATATTTTACTCATCAGTTAAAAGGAGGAAAATTATGGTGATGATGATGATGATGATGATGATGTGACATTTAACCCTGTAAAATGGTTTGAAATACCCTGAAAAAAGTTAATAAACTTTGAAGTTGGGTCTAATTTCAAAATTGGCCATGGTAGCAGAGCAAGGATGTACACCAAAAGATGTCCAGAGGTCTCTTCTAGCTAATTTTTTTCTATGATTTTAAGAAACAGAGATATTGAATAAGTATGGTGCCTTGATGTTTCTCTGCACAGTAGGGATAGTAAATTCTCTGCATGCCTCAGCATCTCCAAACTGAGCTGGCACTGGAAGTAAAAGATCTGTAAGTGATCTGTAAGCAAATGTGAGAAGATATTTAGATTTCATACCCATTCAGTCCTTGGCTCCTGGATTAGATTATAAATTACTGCAGCAATATTTGCAGAAGGAGGAGCTTACTGTAACTCCTGAAACATAAATCCATATGTAAAGAATTTTCTGGCATCCTTTCTTTAACAGCAAATGAGTGGGAAAAGGCATGGGAACAAGCGTTTAGCAGTGTTCTTTGATTGCTGTCCAGATGTTTGGAGAGATCTCATTTTTTGGTCCGCCAGGTAGGTCTGCCATGATTAAAATGCACTGTAGAAGCCTTGAAATCATTTCCATTGAGACATCCACAAAAGCTCAGCAATCTGCACAAGAGCTTCAGAGCTGTGGTTCTGAAGGATTGTTACCCTGCAGATACCAGCACCATCAAGGCAATGGAAGTATTCACTTAGAATCCTGTATCAGTTGAAATTTATTTCTATTGACTTAAAGGTAAGTTAAAATATAAAATTAATGACTAGACAAGATAAATAAAAATGAAATTACTTCCCCTATTATTTTACATAGCTTCTCTTCTTTGTAGTATGTCAAACAATCCTGTGGTTTAATCCTACAAAGGTTTTATATGTGCTCAGCTCCCACTGGAGTATTGGTGTGAGCTGTACAGACAAAGTTCTCCAGATTACACTTACCAGACTTTTGAAAATCTAAGCATTTACTTTGATACCAGATTTGTGGACAGGTCAAACATACTAGTGTCTTTCATAAATATTATTATAGATTTATATCAAAGTTAACAGTTTATAACAAATAAACTAAATTTCCATTTTTTAAAAATTGGAAATAATGCTGTCAGTCAAATAATTCACTAAACAGGGGTCTGGATTTAGAATCACTGAGATGATTGCTGACAGGGATCTCTGCACATCCTCTTGTCCAACACAGGCTTCCTGCCAGCACTACATTGAACCAGCCAGTATTCTGTCCAGCTGTGTCTTGGAAACCGCCATGGATGACCTGTTCCAGTGCTGCACTGCATTGCTGATGAGAAACTTTCTCCTGGTTGCCAATCTGATCTCACTGCTAAATTTTTAAATAATTCACTGCAACTAGTTGAGACAGGTTCTTTAAGCTGTGGTAAATTAGACAAGCCATGTGATACAATTCCTGCTACCTAATGAGATGAATATGCAAGTACTTCCTGACCCTTTCAATCTACCTTGCCTGTGATTCAAAATTGACTTTGTGTGAAGCTTTACTGCCTTTAAAACCAGGCTAAATACATTTTCATTGCAATTGCTTACTTTTTTACTGGTCTCAGGTACAGTATAGCATGAGAAAGGAAGTTCAAAGGAAAATATTCTTTTTGTGTCAGGTTTTTAAGCAAGACTGATGTTCAGTCTTAGATCAGAACACTTTTATATACTAACCCATCCACTCTTTGTTGATTGAAAGGATATAGCAGTTTACAAGTCTGTCAGTGTGGCAGAATATCCAACAGTAAAAAATTTTGCTTTTTAATGATAAAGTTAATCTAGTGAGTTATTTGTTACATAAGCTATAAAACAAAGACATTCCATTACCAACATTCTTGCTACCATCACTATTACCCCAGTGAAAGGAGTAGAAACATAAATTGATAGCACTATCCACTACAATAGCTAAAAGCCAAAATGCTTTCTGTTATTCACTAGTATTTGCATGCAGTTCAATAGAATCATCTTCTTAATTTATAAACAATAAAATGTAAAATTACACATTTAAGGTTTAATAGGATAAAGTTATATCCTCTTGGGAAAAGATCAAGAGTTTAACTCCTCATAATAGTAAATGAGAATAACCTGATGTCTACATAAAGTATTTAATTTGGGTCATTTTGTACTTTATATTTAACAGGCCAACACAGAGACTTCCAGTCTTAGTAGTGCTTTACCCTTATAGAAAACTTTTGTGACACTCCTTCAACGGTTCAATGATATTCATCCTGTCATATCCCCACACATAAATGCATTCACACTGTACAGCTGGAAAGTTCTCAGTTCACTGATGTTTCAAAATCACTGATGTTTCAGAGTGAGAAGCGGCCACAGCCATCTGGAACATTTGATTCCAGTCATCCAATTCCTGTCATCTTTGCATGTAAACATAAAAAACAAATAGACCACATAAGAAATGTAAAGGTCGTTATCTACATGAAAAGATCTGCGTGCTCCACGCTGCTCTCACTTACTGAGAGCTGATAATCAGTGCTGCAATGCAGCAGTGATGAAAGAACTGATCATCAAATATCAAGGACTGTACACTGGAACTCCAAGTTATTCAATGAAAAACAACTATAAATTTTACATAGTTAATGATGAATTTATGCAGGTTACATCTTCTCAAGCTTTACTGATAACTGACTGATACTGGCCTCATGAGATATCTTGGCAGAAATTACTAATCTCTCTGCTTATTCAGATTTTACCACAAACTCTCAGCTGACACAAAAACCTTGATAAAAAAAGGAAGGGGTAATCCTATAATATTTCATTCCCATTTGATTTAACTGGTGTGGTATTTAACCTATTTCTTCATTAGAATTTAATTAAACTTATTCCACATACAGATATGCAAATGTAATTCTTTTTCTCACCACTGTATAAACAGAAGTAAAATCTAAATGCAAAACATAAGCAAAACTTTACCACCCATTCTACTTGGGCTTTAAAAACACCTCTTCAAAGCATTTTGTATAATAAATTAATTAATGCAATTATTTGCATCCAAAATAAACACGATAGGACCTATCATTCAATGATTTCATCTTGATCATGGTTATTTTTCTCCACTTCACTTCTACCAGTAATCGTTACATACCTAGGATCTGACAAGGGGACTTCAAGCACCCTGTGTCCAACACAAGGATGACATAAATTCCCAAAGAAGCAGCAGACTTCTGACTTTTTTTAATTTTTTTTTTTGTATTTTTTTCACTGTCCTGAAAATACAAGGTCTTTAAAAAAGTCTTGTCTGACTCATGATTACCAGCCTCTAGCAGAACTAATGGCAATTTCTAGGAAGATAAGTTTATTTTCTACTCTACCATTTGCAGCTTGGTAAGACAACTACTGATTTTGCCAAATAATCCAATTTTTTTCTACAGCACCTCTAAATGCAATTGCTTGTGTGGAAGACTCTAGTTCACATGGAACTGTATTATATAGTTACAGTCGTGTCAGTAGAGTCATCAGATCCTCACTCAAATAAATTTCCTCATTCTATTCAACAAATGCTCTTTTCACTTTAACCTCTGAGCGTGATTAAACAAATACCTTTCTTCCTTCGGCCTGACACTGGATCTTACACACTGTGGAAGTAATATAGGAATTGTGTCCTTACCGATACACCTGGCTGATACAGGAGAATGATGTGGTTTCCTGAGAAGAAATATTCTCAAAGAAACATATTGCACAGTCAGTAAATGTATTCAGACAGAGAGAAGACAGCTATTCCTAAAATATTCCTTCTGGCATACTCTAGAAATTTTAAATTTAAGATGCCATATGATGCAATTCAGTGCATTTTATCACTTAACAGTTATAGAAGTGCTTTATAAGCACAGATAATAACTAAGCACATGCAAGCAGGTGCAATTCCCTTCCCAGCAAGTTGGAATTGTGCTAATACACTCTGACAGAGCTGTTTCATAAGTGCCAGTACTACCTCACCTCCTTTCCCCAACCTTCTGCTAATGTGGCACACCCTTGTTTGACAGGAAATGTCACCTTGTATTCAGTCATTCCTTGTTATCCTCAAGGAATTATTTCAAGTGTGGTGTGACACAGTTAACACACATTAAGATTTTGCCTTTTCTACACTGAAATACATGGTGCTGAGGAAAAGGAAAAGAGCCCTGGGGCACATGAGAGGAAGTTACCTGGCACATTCTGGGAGTGGTTCCGCAGTGACTTGGGTGAATGCACCGATAACGCTCTGGCTCTGGGTGAAGTAGATGTCTAGGACATAACTAACTTTTAACTACTCCTTTCCAGACTCTAGTGCTCTGCTTTGTGTGAGAAGGGAGGCTGAGGAGTCCGATCTGCTCCTCTGTTCTCTAAACAGGAGTCATTCCCTCATTTGGTTCAGTTATCGTGGCAAAAAAAGAGAGTGACTCATGGTATTGAGCAAAAGAGGGGGTACTTCTGCCTGATAGCATCACGACTCCATGGCTTTAGGGCACATCAAACTTTTCTAGGGCCAGGTACCGCTGAACACCTGCAGCCTCACTAAGGGCACTCAGGCCAGCTGTCCTTGTCATACATGAGTCACAATGGGCAGCATTTTATACATACTTTATATAGACATAAGACGTGAGATCAGGTCTTCCTGCTGTTCTTGAAAGTTCTTGAAAACTCTGGATTACATTCTATCTATGAGAAATCCCTATCAGAGGACGTATAAAACATCAATTTTTTGATAGATTGATGTGTAAATTTCTCCTTTTCTCACAATGCATGTTGCAAAACCGACTTTAAAAAACATTCTATATTTTGCACTCTTATCAAGATTTATCTATCCAAACCTTGTGAATCTGTTTGTTTTGAGGGAACAAGGTGGAGACCATCACCTTCAATCAAAGATTGGCTGCTTTAATCAAAGAGATGTGAACAGCTTGCATCTCAACTTTTGATTTCCACAAAGCCTGTTTGTTTTACTTAAGGCTAGCTGTCCCTGTTGCCAAGGAATTGCTAGGGAGCTAAGCCACACCTTTATGAATATACTTAGCACTTCCTGCTCTGTGCAGCCTTAAAAGCAGTCTCCTCTACTCCAGAGAGATAATTGGAGGTTAAAAAAACATAAACATCTACATCTTAAGATCTTGCCTGGCTGGCAAAGCCACTTGTCTTTGTGCTCTTGTTAAATAGTTCACACAAGGTCCTGGGGAAGTGCTTATTGTGAGATGTATTTTTTCAGAAGAATTCGATGTTTGGGATGGTGATAATACGTTTCTTACCCTTTCATCTGTTTGTATCCAGAGCTTCCAGTGGTGGCTTCTTTGTGACTAGAAGAAAATTAAATGGTGGGTTCTTCTGAAATCCCTCTGGGCTGGTACAGATGCTGTAGGCTGACTGGTAGCTCCAGCACACAGGGTAAGGGTTCATTATTCATAATATATGTAAACAGCCCTCTCAGTGCTCTGAGGCAGTACCACGGTGTAATTGCTAGATCACTTGCATCGCCCTTTTTCTGCTTCATCTGTAATTTAAATTATTATACA
The DNA here is from genome assembly GCF_049639895.1 of Pseudopodoces humilis. Taxonomy (NCBI): domain Eukaryota; kingdom Metazoa; phylum Chordata; class Aves; order Passeriformes; family Paridae; genus Pseudopodoces; species Pseudopodoces humilis. The sequence continues at coordinate 9,047,903 of NC_142213.1, read as the reverse complement.
GAAGGATTTGTCATTCCTGTTGATCTTTCTTTTTTCTCAGTATTTACATCAATCTCAGGAAGTTGTGTTGGTTGTTTGTTTGGGGTTTTTAACATAGTTTACTTAAAGAAACAACTTTTAAACACACACCCATTCAGTACTATAAAACAAATCTAAGCACAGAACTCATTGCTGAAACTTAAGCTGTCTAAAAATGCCTAAAGCACACAGAACATTCATATCAGAAACCTTCTTACTGATGAATCAGTCCCACAGTTTCATAATTTCCCTCTTTATCCTTCCCTCTGATGCGGAGTATAAAACTGTCTTTTGTTTTATTGTCACTGCATACTGTAAATGGGACTTCAGTTTCCCACAAAATATTTCTTACAGTTTTCATGACATGTTACAAATGATAGAAGCTTCTAAGGCTTGGGTGGATAGTAGGGATGATTAATAAGTTACAGTTACTGGCACAGCACTGAGGTGGAGTAGGTGTGAGTAATTGTATTCTGTGGGAACTTAATCAGAATCCTCTGGTTCATGGGCATGAAAGTATTTTGTATTCTCAGCATTTCTAAGAAAGGACAGAAAATCAACAGCATCTTAGTGCAAGTCTCCTTCCTCTGTACAGAGGAGCATACAGGGAACACACAGAAAATTAAAAATTTGGAATCAGTTTTTTTATTGCTACTTTTTTTTTTCTGAGAGTGAAATCTGCAGTGCACATTAGAATAACACAGGCTCAAATGCAATGGGAAAGGATTCTCACTTGAAGACTTAGAACTTGTTGCACAGGCCTAAAAGCACAACAGGGAACAGACAGTGCACTTGAGGATGCAGCTTCATTGCTTCAAAGGAGCAGAAGTCTTCATAATAGCCCCAATATACTATTGGGGGGCAGAGAAGGAGGTTGTGAACATACACACAATGAAACAAAACTAGTGGGTGTGAAGTAACAGCCAGTTTCATTTATTTGCACAGTTTATCTATAGTAGCAACCTAAGCCCCAGTAGACAAACAGCCTGGGCAGCTGGTGTGGAGGAATGGATTCCACAGCTCTGCAAGGATTTCATGTGAAGCAATACCCTCTTACTGGGATTAGCTGCCTTACTCAAGACCAGGCTCAAGCAATTTACAAAACCACTATATACCCTTATTCAGAGTCATACACTAATATCTTCATTGTTGTGTGGACAATATGCTTCATCAGAGAGACTTGTTTCTTTCCTCATATGTAGAAGAGAAAATACCCCTTCCTTAGAAAAATCATAAGGGACTGTTAATATGGGGATTAAGCAGGCAGGATTACACAGTGTCATCTGTAAAAAAATAGTGTATGACAACTGACAAAAACTGTTAAGTCCCTTTCAGGAAAAGTGAGTATTAAGCCAACAGTTCTGCAGGCCCACAGTTCCTGGTTCTTGGGCAACAAATATTCATTGTCAAATGCTGCTATTTAATATAAAATATGCTCTCTTCAGTCTTCAGGTGCCTTTCCACAATACAATCAATGCCAGATGACAAAAAGCATTTGTCACATTTCAACAGGGAACTTGGTTTGGCATTGGGCGTGATGGTTTGTACAATGGTTCAGGAATACTGAAGGAAAGAGTGGGCACTGGAATCCTCTTAAACTCATAAAACCACAGTTGCTACCTTTATTTTAATATGAAACAAGAAAATTTAAGTATCAATATGTTGTAATGTATCAAGAAAAATTAGTATGGACATGAAACACTGCTCAAACTGCTTCAGTGGCTTCAACATCAAATTTCAAAGAATTAAAATATAAAAGTTCAGTTTCCTAATCTATTTCCTAAATAAAAATACATCTTTCAAAGAAGACAACATTAACATTTGGATAGCAAGCTCATCAAAACACATGATCCCACATTGCAGACAAATATGGATGTATATCTACATGCACATATACATAGCTCGTTTGTTACATATTCATTTTCATTCCTTACCTTTCTGTTCCCTCAGTTTTCAAGTTTGGGCCAAAGGCATATGCTTGATCTGTTCTTGTTTAGCATTTCTGACTTCTTTAATCTTCTTCTAGTTCATATTTTTCTATCCTTTCTCTCAAGTATCTGAAAATGAAGAACATTAGCTGAGTACATAGCAGGGAATAAAAAGGTCACTTTTTCCGCACAAAAGTATTACAAGTATAAATTGAATAGATCTTTCACACATCATTCACAACATAGTTATTCCTGTCTTCCCCTCCTCCCCAGTGAAAGGAAGCAACACTTCAAAAACTGCCTTAGTAGAGTAAAATTTACATCTGGTATAAGGCCATTTATACTTAATTTCACATTTGATTTGAGTCTGACTATCATTTTCCTACCAGCAGTAGATTCCTTTTTTAGGAATGATTGCACAGGAGAAACATGTTCCTTTCACGTAAGTGATTCTTTATGATACCTTTCCTCCACCCCTCCCAGCAGTACCTTCATGTTTAAGCAGCTTCACTCTGAAGTTACTATAGCTATGCAACTCTTGCTCATTGTGTAGCCCTTAATAATTGCTTTCCATCTGGATAATGCTGTTGCCATATACTCTGCATAAGGCTACACCTTAAACACCTAATAAAATGAAGTTCATGTCAGAACAGCAAGGACTACTTCTGAACTGCTTGACTCAACGCAACTTTTTCATATGTTGGTTATGAATAACAAGTACTGCACAGAAGGGGTGTATAAACTTATTTTTTGATTCTTCTCTTTTTCTCCTCATTTCTCCATCCTCTGTGTACACACACCAACATATGGCCACAGTTGTAATCCATGTGTCTCAGTTTGATATCCTTGGTATAACAAAAGGCATGACTGGCAGAAGACTCTCTGAGGATTCAGGATATCTGCTCCCACTTGACAATAGCATGAAATTATATTTTAGCCATAATTCAGAAGACATCTTCTCAACAAGGCTTTTGGAAAGGGATGAGGATATACTACCATTGATAAAGAGCATACAAACCAATTCTGTGTATATCAAGCCAACTCCAGCATCAGGCTTTAGTCCAAAGCTGGATCATGATTCAATTTTTCCTAAGGCATGCAAAAACTCCAAATGTAAACTGCATTCCTGCATAAGGTTTGGTATTAGTGTTTGCACAGTTTCTCAAGAAGTTTCACTGGGACATGACAGGTGTCAGATGTGAAGGCAGCATTCAGCACAGAGCTAACTTCTTACATTCAAGTTTAACAATGCTTCCTGTTAACCAGACTCAACAGAAATCAAAAAATAAAAGACTCCCCTGGGTCTTGTGAAAATTAATTTACTAGTCATGAGTAGAACATGGGTGCATTCCTGTTGAAAGTTAAAGCAAAAGCTTTATGTCATTACTTTTTATATCAATTAGCCACATTATACTTCCTGGACTCTGGATCCCTTCTGAATAAAGAATGTATTGCTAGTGTCATATTCAATGTAACCTTTGCAATATTTAGATGCATTTTATTCCACCACAGAAAGCTATGTAGTGATTGCAGGTTTTAAGGACTTTTGTTATATTTGTCTTTATTTTCATTTTGAACTTTCCAAAACTGTTCTTTGCCCACTGCTAAAGGGTAGAATTATATTAATGAAACATATCTGTTGTTTAGTCTCTGGAAGGCCACACACTGTTTAGGTATGCAGTCAAATATGCTTAGAGAGCTGCATTTCTGTTCAGCTGTGTAACTATGAACCTCTTAAATGAGACGCTGTAAAAGATGGGAGTGAGACAGTATCCCAGAGCAGCGCTCTGCAGTTTCTGCTTTACCTTCAAATCAAATGGTGTTATCAACTGAATCAACATCTCAAACTGTGATAGTAGAAGTAATATTAAGCTGTACCTCGACTACTTCTATGGTTGGACCACTGAGTTGATCTAACACCATTCAGACTTGCAAAGTCAATCTTATATGACAAACTTAATGTAAAGAGATTCTAGCTTCTCTTTGTTTTACAAAGTATTGTAAAAGAAATCTTTGCTCAGAGCTGCACATCTTTTGCCGTCTCTTTCTCTTTGCTTCCTTCAACTTAATTCTCATAATTCTTCTTAATGTCCTGGGAAGATGACAGTCAAATTTTACCCAATGATTAGACTTTTCCCTTTCCCTCCAGATTTGTGTTCTCTGGGCCAATTTGAATTTTTTACCCTGGAGAGGAATATCAAAACAAATAGATGTATCTGAAACTTGCAGTAGGCATGTTCAAACAGTAATAAGTCTCACACTTCTTTTGCACTACAAAGAAAACCACAGGATAATAAACTCACCCAATTTATGTATAAAATATGTATGTTTATATACATATAATAATGACATGTGGGAATCTGATACAAGACCTTCATAATATAGAGGTGATAGACAAAAGCCTCAAAGAGCCCTTGGACATTCTTCCCCTTTCCCTTTCCCTTTTTAAACAGGCATTTTTCTTTATAGCCCAGAACTAGGTCACCATTGAAAATGTTCTTGTGCAGTGACTGCACAATAAACCCAAGGCAAGAGGGCAAACATACTCCTGCACCACTGTACAGTTTGTCTCAATGAGGCAGGTAGAACAAAAGAATATTTTAATTTGTTAGAAAAGAAAAAAAATCAGAATATTTTACATGAACTACAGCTCAAAAAAACAAAAAAGAGGAAAATTTATGGTCAGTAAGAATGTTCAGCAATTTCTTTCAAGCAATAGCAATATCTGTTAATAAAAACACTATGTCCTGTATGTTAAATGGTAAATCTCCATTTATTTCTTTGGTGTAGTGCAGTACATCATTACTTTTTTATTCTCACAGCTGAGTAATAGAGCATCCTCAGCTTGAATATTTTCTTTTATGTAGATCATGTAGTCAAGCTGTGCTCCAGAAGAAAACACAATTCAGCTCTCATGTGGCCTAAAGCTAACAATTTTTCATATTTTGTGTGACTTGTAACTAGCTAAGACAGAAGTATGTATGAATAGCTGGTCTGGCAAAGACCTATTCGGCCTCAGAGAGTAGAAAACGTTTCCAGACTTGGTATAGATCAACAGCTCACGTGTGACAACGTATTCAGTAGTCTCAGCAGCATTGCTGAGAGAATGCTGGACTGGCATTTATGAAACTGCTAAATTCATAGTGAACTGCTGCACTGCCGCTTTTTCTCTTAGTGGGCATGACAAGATGACTGCAAAACTGGCTGAGAGTGTTTAAGTCTCTGTGTTTTGTTCCATTGCATCTTAGAAGCAAGGGAAATTTCCAAAACTTTAATACTGACATAATACCTAAGTCTAAAACTTTAATGGTTTGAATAGTTAACAGACAACAGGCTCACATGATCACCTGCAAATCTGATTGAATTCTGAACTTACATTCTGTTCAGAAAAATCTGAAATTTGACATACGCCTTTTCAGGTAAAGCTTCTGAACACAATTTTTGAAGTTAAATACTACAGCTAAGCTGGTTTAACAGCTTGGTGTTGCCAGAAGTGGGAAACCCTTGTTGTTTCCCCACACTTCTTTTTCCCAGCTTTATGTATCCCATCTCTTTGTATCTGCTGTAGTTGTGGTCAGACACTCACTGAGCCAAAACCACTTGTTAATTCACAGTAAAACCCCTTTTGATCACCAACCAGGCTGACTTAGTTCTGTTACTGCCAGAGCCTACATAAACAGAGGGGCCACAGTCAGAAGGGAGAAAAGAGAGCCTCCTTTTAGCAATCCATAAGACTGGCCAAAGACATTATGTAGCCTCCCTTTCATAATGTAGACAATGTAAAAAGCTGATTTGTGTTTTTAACCAGGGGTTTGGAACTTGTTTTGGCAAGTTAATTTTTCAGGGAATTTTTAGAAGCCTTGATTCCCTAACTATTCTTTAGTTAAACTAAGTCATAGTTTCACAACTTTTTTCTTTTTGACAGCAGGTTGGGGCCAGAAATACCATTTTAACTATAAGATACTTTCACAAGTACCGCTGTGAAGAGGAATCACCATCACCATCTCCATGCTATCATGTCTTTACAGGGTCCTTCAAACAAACACTTTAGTGTGACAATAATGTAATCACAGACTTCCTTAAGGAAATTCCTTGGCTGAAGAGCTGTGGCATACATTTTAGTCAGTTTAGTACTGACCATACTGATCTAAAGACAGAACCGTAATGTACTCCAGATGCAAGTTTAGAAGGAGACAAAACAATAAAGTGACAGTAAGCAGCCAAAGTCTTCATCAGTTAATGATACCCAAAGCATTTAGGCTCTGGATCGCTGGAATTTTACATTTGCAAATCTTTTGAGAGTGACAGCTACAGCACAGAAGGAAAAAGCTGAGGAAAAAAGAATAGAAAAACACTGTCCTTAAACTTTTTATACCATCAATGCCCGAGACAGAAACTGATCTTGAACAAGGATGTCAGTGTTTGTTTCCCACAATATCACAAAAACCTGATGATGTGAAGGGCAGATATTTTCAATGTATCAGATGCACAACCATATGTATTTTGAGTGTTCCTTTCAGACAGTTCTGCGCATGTATCTATAGCAGTATGCACAGACACAGCCTTTTAAACAGTTCCTTTTTTTAAGTATAACTTTAGTCAGCTACAAAATGGCTCATGTTTACAAGAAAAAAAATCCAATTTGATGGCTGGAATAGTCATTTTATAAACCCGCTGTCCCCATTTGTTAACCAGCTTTGCTCATGAATAAATACCATGCAGCATTTTTCCTCCCCATCCCCACCTTTTAAGAACAAAAGCAGCCTCAGGCCATTGAGTCTTCCCCATCACCTCTTAATCTCTGAGAAAGAGCTTCTTTCTCAATTGCTGTTGCTTAACTAATGAAACATTTAACACCCCAGATGAATCAGCACTGCGCTACAAGTTACCTTCTGACTACTGATCCTTCAGCTCCACAATAGTAAATTTACTGATGAAAGTTCCCATACTCCATTCTAGACCCCACATTTACCTATGATACTTTCTCACCTCTTGCTCTTTTGATCTATCTCTAGAATTCCAGTACATGCAATTTGCTTCTGTGAAGTGGTGCTTTCTGATAATCAGAACTCAAATCATGGGCGTAGTTTCTGTTCTCATCTGGGCAGATCCTAGATGATGTTTGAAGTTTAGGGGTTCAGGGTTTAGTACAATACTTACAGAAATTTCCTTATGGCCTTACCAAAGATCACAAGGAAGCATTGTGTTGGTCAACCTATTGAAAAGACAGCAGTTCCAGACAGCAGGAAGTTTTTATTTCTCATTGGAACTAAACAAGAAACTCAAGTGGATGATGGAAATAAGAGAACAGTTTTTTTACAAAATCTTTCCTCAACAGTATAAATATGCATTTATTGGTACATATATATTTAAAATGTAAATTATGGATGTATATATATACATACACCTTTTTTTCTTCAGCACTTATACATTAGGGTGGACAAGGATGAAATCCCTTGATATTTTTGCTGGAGTTCTAACTTGTTCGTGTGTGCAAATTTTCTTTTTTTTCAACCCCTCAGTTTCATCAAACAAAATGGCTTCTGTGTAATAGAAATAGCATCAGTTAGCAAGATAATGTCTTCAAGTGCTAGCAATTTCAACCAGCAAATAAAATGACCCAGAAATCAGAAAATGTTGGTTTTTTTTTAATGTCTATTCTTGTGTCTCCCCACTATCCCCTCCAGGAAGACCATGCTGTCTTTTAGGCAAGTGCTCTGTGAATGTTTTCCTTCAGTCGTACACGTGATCTCATCCATCCCCCTCAAGAGGCAAAGATGGGGCTGTGCTTATCGAGCAGCCTCTAGTGGTTCCCCAAGGAGCCACCCAAGGCTGTAATTGTGTGTGCTGCAGAGGCTCACACCTTGCACTCAGAGAAATGCTCTGAAATTGTCACCTCGCCTAGAACACTGAGAAAACTGTTGGGCCTTTCTTTAGCCATCTCCAGTTTAACAGAGAGATTCTTCTAGCAATGAAAAATCTTTCTTAGAAATCAATAATTGGAATAAAACTTCCTATTACTGAGAGATTCCTGCTTAGGCTGATAAAATCTTCATTCCTAAAAGAGGTGGTCCTTGGGCAGCAGCAGTGTGAGCCTGCCTCCAGCCCCAGGGTTTGATTCCCTGAGAGGTTGTGATGGATGGGGGAGGACGCCAGGGGACGGGAGGGATGGAGCTACCACGGTGCTGGCAGAGTTCATCCTGCTCATCCTAAACTGCTGTGGAACTGCCCCAGACTCAGCAGAGCCCAGGCTTCCTGAGAGCCCTGGACCTGGCCCCAGGAAAATAATCATCTGGGGAAGATGGAATTAGTGTCTTACAAAAAACAGAGTCAAAAAATCTGTAGAGCACCGTTAATATAATATAAAAATGTCCAGCATATGAAAGACTGAATGTATACTAATCATTAAAAAATTAATTATAAAATTAATTACAAAGTATTTTAAATAGATTCCATTCTTTATAATTATAAAATTAATTATAAAGGTTTTCTAGTTGTTGCCACTGTTTACGTTTAAATACAAAAACTCAATGCTCTAATATTCTGTTAGCTTGAAAACTTAATGCAAAGAACTTCACAGAAATTTTGGGCTCTGAAATTCACAAACCTATATCTAACTATTTTGTGATGATAGACTGCTAGTAATGAAATTTTTCCAACTTTTAGTACAAGTTTTTTCCACTAAATGTCAAGAAGATTCAGCAGTATATGTGTTAGTTCACATGTGAAACTAGTGATCATCACAGCAAAGAACAAAAGCTGTATTTGAAGTATCTACTTAATAATTCCTCTGACAACCTAAAACTTTAAACTCCAAAAAGCTCCAACCATTTTTTTCAGCCTGGTTAGGATTCTGAGAAAAGATTTTTCAGCTGATTCTCTGCATTTGCATCCTAATACCACTGTTGAAGCTCTTCCCACCAGTAATTAATTACTCAGTGCAACGGGCATGTTTTCAGTACAACTGAGATCCACCAGCCCTGCCCGCAGGGGACCACAGCTGCCCCACCTGTCAGCATGCAAATATGTTCGGTATGCCCAGTCACATTCACGGCAAAGCCTGGAGCCCACTAACAGAAAGATTAAGGTTTCCTATTACTTTGAGGCACGTTTCCAGCAGACCAAACAATGGACTAAAGGGATACTCTGAAACTGGGAAGCCAAATTTGCAAGATTTTACACTTCTACTAAAGGTACTTTGAACCCCTTAAAGAAAAAACTAATTTTTTGAGTTTCTGATAATAATAGTGGATTTTACTTCCATGTCCTTTAACCTTCATCTCTCTGCTGATGCCGAAAATCAAAGGGCCAGTTCAGACAGCTGTTTTTTTAATCAAGAAGAGGGAAGTGTGAGTGATATTTATAAAAAAAAATTAGTGACACGCTGGATTGTAATTAACTTCATAGTTTAAAACAGACTAATTCCAGTTAGAGAAACTTTCTCACTAGCAATGATTTGTTCTTACAGGTCTTGCCCTTCAGACTGGTGGACTGTTCTCTGTGATGATAATGAAGCACTTACTTCTGAATAGAATAGGTATCATTTTGGAGACCAGTGAAAAGAAATAACCTGTAGACTATACCTGGAAATGTGTACTGTCTATTTGCAAATAAATAAATAAAAATACCAAGAAGATACCTGTAAGAAAGTCAGGCAAGTAGTGCCCCAGTTCTGCCTCTTTTCTGTAGTTACCTGATTGATCATCTCAATGTCAATTTATCAGTTACATTCATGACTGAACATTCCTGAAATATATGCTGCTCTCTAGTGGCTTCCACAGAAACAATAAAGCATATTCCTACACTCAAAAACTGTAAAAAAGCAAAAATCTACGTTTCAAACACTTGAAGGAAGGAAATGTATTGCTATTCTGTGTTTTCTGTAGCAAAGACTGCTTAAGGAGTTCCCTCTCCCCATTCTGGGCTTTGATACAATGGCTCACACAACTGCTTGTGGGGCTGGCTGCATAATGACACACGCCAAGTAACTGATCAGTGTTAAAAATCACCCTGTTTCTTAAGATACTAAAGGTTAATTTAACCCAAAGAAAAAGGGTTATTTTGATGGCAGATCATTTCCCTGATCTGCTGAACAGATGCACTATCACCAAGGCCCAAGCAAGAGGATAGAGGTATAAAGCGAGCAAACTTTGTAAACTGTCTTTATCAATGAGAGAAAAAACTGCACCCAAGATACAAATTCCTGATTTCTGTGGAGTGGCTGTGCACAATCAGCTCTTGCTTTGGCAGTGACCAGAACACTACCAAAACTAATCAGAACGGTACAAAATAATCTATAAACATACATTTTAAATGAAATCTTTCAGAATTGCTGTTAAAATCAGTCAGAGGTGCTGTTAATATCTTTCATTTTTACCCCCATCTCATCCTTACCTTTACAGGCCTCAATGAGGTTGGTCCTCCACAGACATTTTCACCTGCCATCCAATACTCCTAGCTAGATGCCAGTTTTTGCTGCCTGTTAATTTATGTCCAAACCTGTCTTTCATACTATCCTTTACATCTAGAAAAATCTGCTCAAATTAATTAGTATTCAACTTACCAACCTCAAGACATGTTTATACTCTGATGTTTACAGTAAACTGCCAGTTACGGTGGAGAGGAAGGTTGTATGCAGGGAATTTTGATACTATAAACACTGTTTACTTCCAGCTTCAGGAAGTCTATTAAGTAAGCAAATAACTGGACTTGTTTCTCTGTATTGTTTATTATTTCTTCCACTAAATTAGCTGCTGCAGCTATTGCAATATGGCTGAAATAAATCTCAATGCATTATTTGAAGATAATGGGACAGAAAGCTCACTATTGTTGTGTCTCTTCTGTTTGATACTGTGGTTGTATTAAGTAATTTCCGTGTGCCAGGAGCAAAGCTGCCTAATCAACATTTATACTCAGGTAGTATAATTCACCTTTAAATATTTTTTTAGACCCAAACTGATTTTAACTGTATTTAGAAGCAAAGATGTTTTTTTCCTTAAAGCTGTTAGTAGGATATAGTAAAATTTACATTTATCTGCCTTACTTTGGCAAAGGACTTGAAAGACTAAAGCTTGCTCTTTTACTCAAATCCTTATTCCATTTCCCCAGGGAAAAACTCAGTCATCTGTAAAACAGGAAAGGAAATGTAGTAAACTGAACTCCATCAGATCAAATAAGCTTCACCACAATAAACTGATCTGATTCTATATTATATAAGAAAGAAAATCCTGAATCCCTGAAGTTTATAAGCAGAAACTCAGTTTACCCCTGATTTCTAATGTGTTTTTTTGTGCACAGACATATGTGCACACACACACATACACAGAGGAAAAGGGCTGTTCCTAGTAGCAGTGAATCTTTGACATTTCTGGTCTACTCCACAAGGGTTAAGAGACAATTTACAAATAACAAACTTCATTATTGCTGTAGTAGCTCGCACAGTGTTAAAGGATGATTCACAGACAGTCACAAAATAAATTAAATATTTGTTTAGAAAGACTATTCAATTAATGCATGATGCCATGCATTTATGAAGATGAGTTGAGAAAATAGACATACAAAATACTGAACAGAATAATCAGATCTCTCACGGTGTAGCCTCTGCTGTCAACTGCCACATGAGGCTGTTTTCATTTACAAATTCAAGTTATGACAGAAAGAAAATTAATGGGATAGTTTTGCAAGACACAGGGTTAGCAGAACTTGTGTACCACAAACCCATCTTTCTTCCAATATTTGATATTAGGAGTTTCCTTCCTTATGCACAAATATGAGAAAAGTGCTGTAAAACCTCCCAAAGAAGGGACTTGAATAACTGAAAGATGTGGCTAAGGAAACAAGGGAAAAGGGAAACAAGAGGGTGAATGTAGGAGAAAAAAGTTTCAAATTCAATATGAATGTTAATGTAATGTGAATGTTACAACTGTCAGGAGACAGATACAAAGAGAAAAAGAACAAGTACACCAAAAACATCCGAGAAAGTCAATCTAATGTGGAAGGAACTGCCATGAAATTGGAAAGTCTTGACTCTTTTTCCAAATTACCTCCTGTGTTTCCAAAATATTGTATAGAGGTTACATAATCTCCTACATTTTCTGTCTGTAAAATCAGAGAGAATGCTTATCTGATAGGCAGCTCAGATATAGAAAAATCTGAAAGTAATTTTCAGATCTATCAAGTTTCATGCACTAAAATGAGATCTCTCCAACTACTTCCAAAAACACATTCTCATACAGACAGCTCTCCATACCTCTGCTGGGCACTGCCACAGCTTCCCTTTTCTTCCCATCTCTCAGTCACAGCCCCAGGCTTCCTCCAGCCCCTGGTCCCAGCACTTTTCCCACACATCTGTTCCAAGGCACCTGTGTGACCTGTGGGCAGAAGGACTGCTTGTTCAAGGGGATCTCCTGTTTGTACAGCTACAGATCTAAGATGCTACAGAACTGGAGAGAGTAAAATGCCTTAGGTGATAGAAGCATCTTCTGAAACAAATATTTGGCTATATCTATAACACCAGGAAAAGTCAAATCTCTGACTCAGCCTATTTGACAGGGGTTAAACAAATGAGTGAACAAGTTTGATGTGATAAAAAGTGTTATCTCTTACTTTTCCTGAGGCTTTTTTCCTATTTGGTAGTGAAGTCTTGCTCCTTTGCAACTACCTGTGGTTGGTTTTGTTTTATTTTGTTTTCTGGGAAAAAACCCCTGTAACAGAAAAATATATGTAATTGGAAAAATACCCCAAATAAAATGTTGTACAGAAGGCAAGCAATTGTAAAGAGAACTATGATGTCCAATAGCAAACAGCATTCACAGAAGAAAATTCAAGCAGATGTAGTCAAAGCAACCAGAGAAGAATGCAAACATGATTCTGTAGCTAGAAGAAGACTAATAGTGAGAACAAAAGATATATTGTTAATACAAATGATGGAATAGGAAGAATTATAAACAGTAATTCGCTGAATAAAAACATCAAATTAAGAATTCAGTGAATAAGTTAAATAAAAAAATACTTTTTTTAAAAAAAGCCCCACACCTGGAAATGTAAATAAAAGGACTATTGAGAGATGCCAAACAGAAAAGATTAGCAATGGAAAAAAGTAATTGAAAACCATAGAATATTTTCCAGCTTGCTGTGAAGGTTGGAATAGAGTAAGGAAGATGAAGGCAGGGTATTTATACCACATTAAGTTAAACCTTTAGTATAAGAAAATAAATTGGGAAAGTATTCTCCCTAATTTTAAGTATAGTTGATAGAGAAATAAGACCTTCCCCCCCTCTAAGCTGCTTCAGGAACTGCTTACTTCTCTCTACAGGTTAAATAGGTAGTCCAGAGAGTGACAAGTGGCTGAGCCAAATCAACAGTTCTTGGAGGGAGAGCATAGAGTCCTGTCCCCACCTTTCCAGCTCCTCTTTCTTTTCTCCCACATCTTCCTTGTGTTGCCTCTGAAGTTTATCTGATTCATTGCAAGGTCAGGCAACAAAACTCACTAACTTGGCAAAAAATGTACACTTTGGAAGGTGGGCAAAGGTAACTTCTGTTGTTTTATCAGGTTGAATAACCTGCAGCCAGATGAGCTCCAGAGGTGGCTCAAGGTCAGCAGGGGGATCACCTAGCCAAGAGCAGAGTGAGTTACAGGAGAAGGGCAGAGGGAAAGGTAAGTGCTTTCTGGCAACAATTAGCTGAAGCCAGCCAGTTTTGTAACTTAAGCACCTTAGTTAAACACATTCAGTTAGACAGAGGGAACTGCGCCTCTGCCATCCCTTACGGACACAGAGGTGCACTGCTACTGTTCTTGGACTTATATCTTCACATCCTCATGTTTCTTATTAATGTTAACCAAATAATCTCCCTGGAAGTTTATTAAAGCTGAATTAGGAATGTCCTCCACTGCCAACCTCTCCTGTGCTATTCTGCTCCACAGCACTGCTTTTTTATTATAGTACTGACAGTACAACACAAGAGGAAGCTAGTATTAGATTTACAAACCTCTAGGTTTTATTGCAAATCTCATTATGCTTGTTGGGTTTTATTTTTAGCCTCAAAACCTTATATTATGCAAATAGATGACAATCTGAATTTTCAAATTTTCATTTCTCAGTGGTGTTCTCTGTTTTCTTGTTTATAGAGCCTTTGGTTATATATTTAAAAATCCCTGATTCTTTAATATACCTTATATATACTTCAATATACCTTAGTCAGGAAGGCTTTGTATGGTAGTCAGATTAAATTTAGGCAGTCTACAACTTTTTTTTTTCTAATTCTAATAGCCAGGCTGTTTGGCCCTATTAAATGAAGTTTAAGCAAAAGGTGAAACAATGATTCTATTGCCTGTAGGAACAGATGTACAAACAGGCTGCTACAGGGCATGCCAGAGTGTGAACACACAGCACACCACATGCTCTGCAGAAGCTCTGCAACCTGTTCCTTCTCTAGTTTGTTATATTCTCTTACTGCACAAAACTGTATTTTATGATACCTTGTTAGCCAACAGGAATTTGTGTACAATATATATTTATTCAGGCTATGTGACTGTGCTAGGCCCTTTGTTCTTAATGTACAACATTATCTTCTTCTTACAACTGGAATTATAACTTTCCAATTTTTTTAGAGGGCAGATGGATCTCAAATTTCAACCACATGCACATGTATAAAGAAACTTGTAGACATCAGAAATCTCATAATGAAGAGTAAATACACTTTGGGAAACCCTTCCAAAAGAAAAAAAACCCTTGAAACTTACTCTCTTTTGGGGAAAATTTTTATACTTTGGTTCCTTTGAAAATCTAAGCATTCAGCACATACTTAATTTTTAGCTTGGGAGTGGTCATATTAGAGTTGATGAGGGGAAATAATTTATGCAACAGTTTTGCAGAAACAAACTTCTTGCACCATTAGGGATTTTCCTTGCTTTTATAAAAAAATTATTTGATTGACAGTAGTAAAACAATCTATTTATACTGTGAAAATATGACACCCTCTGTAAACCAATCTCTCCCTATGTCCCCCAGGGTCTGTCCCTGCACCCATATGTGTGCACACAAACACAAACCATTCCTGTGTGCTGACTGGCTCCTCATGTTGCTTGAGCAAGAGCTAAAATGATGATTTGTTAGCTCACCAAACCTTTTCTGAATAGGTATAATTTTTCTCTGTATTCTGGTGGATATGTAAATATTGTAGGTTCTAAAAGAAACAAATGCCAGAGCCACTGAGATAGGTGTGTTACACGAAACTAAAGCTCAGAGAAAAGTTGTGTGCCATCTGCAGCACCCTTGCAGCCCAATGTGCTGAGTAGCAGGGTGAGAAATGGAGAATTGTGTTTTCTACATCCAAAGATGCATAAAGGGCAGCCTGAGCTGGAGCCAACATTTAAATTCCTGAGAGAAAGCTGTCCATGATAGATACCTGACACAAAGGCAGTGCCTGAGATAAATATGTTGTAGATTGAGAAGGAAATCCATTTTGAATGAAAGTATAGATGTAGCTTTCACTTTGTTTGGCTTCTCTGAAGTATAATTTGCCCAAAATGAAACTAATCTACAAAAATTATGTCCTGTGCTACCATGTTCATTACATCTACATGGAAAATACATAATCATTTTGAAACACAGTTTTACAGGTCTGATGTTAAAATCACAAATCATGACACAGCATACCAGAAAATACAGCAGGGGTCTTAAATATATTAATAATTCTTAAGATACATTTTCACGCTTCTAAGACATCTACAGTAGCCTCTGGGCTGATTTCTAAAAAAAGGGATTACTTGTGATGAACACAAAGCAACTATTTGTGTATGATTTTCCTGGTAAGTGTAATAACCTGGGATTCCAGTCTGACCTCTGAGACATGCTGAAATCAAACACCTAAAATGCAGGAGTTCACTCTGGAAGCTGTTATTTTTTAGTTTCTGCAAAATTATTTTTGCAGATTAAAATTGCTGTTTCAGATTGCTTTGTGACTGCATATTCCTTGCTTTTGCTTAAAACATCTTCAGAGACTTTTGCAACCAAAATATAAAACTTTTACTTTAATTAAGTTGTGGGGAACTTTTTCTATAAAGGCAATTATTTATAGCTTTAATATATACTTCAGTCATTCCAACTGTACCCTGAGGAAATGTTAATTTTTAAACTTAATGCATTATTTTAATGTGACTTTCTCTGTTACTATTTCTGCCTTATTCTCAATTCAGGAAGCTACTTAGAAAACCCTGCTAAGGTAAATTCCATACTAGTTTAAGAGAGGTCTATATACATACCTACCTAAGTAGTGTAAATTCCTACAGAATTTCTATCAATTGGATGAAAAAATTCTAAGTGTTTTGATAATAAAATTTTTGAGGTGTTCTGCACACCTGTGCTGTGTGATGATAATTTTGTTAGAATTATATTTAACTGTGGTAATATAGAGTTACTCTTACAATGGCATTTACTGTGTAGCCTTGGGTACCTCCCTTCACTTTCTGGTTTCCTGACTGTAAACCAGGAACAATAACAGCACAACCTGGAGTCACACACAGCCTCTCTGAACTGTGCAGAGGGGCTTTGCTGGCAGTCAGGTCATCAAGGCATCCCCTCTAACCCACTCTTGCCTTTGGCTTTCCTTTTGAGGCATAACGAAATTTCTACAGGAATGTTTTATATTAAATACAAAACTGCACTCCTTGCCCAGTATCAACAACCATCTGAAGTTGCCATGAATGGGAATTCTACTCAGGAAAAAACACAAACAAAACTCTTCTTTTGAGATGCAAGTAGTGCTGGGGCATTAAAAGGAACGCCCTCCTGACCCTGCTCATGTCCTGAGGCAGTAGATTGGGTTACTTGGTATCATTGCCTCCGCTTGGATAGCTGATCATAAAGTTACAGAGTTTTAAAATTCCTACAACACCACTTATGTCCAAGAACACCTGCAGCTCTGGTTTCCATAGGCCAGTTTTAAATTCAGTAGACAAATATTTCTTGCCTTTTACTGCCTTTCTTACTAAGGCACCCCCTAATTTCTTGTGGACTGAATGGATTCCTACCAATTCCATTAACCACTGCAAAGAAGCAATTCTTCATTTCCTGAATTTCTTTTTGTATAGATTAAAATTCTTCTCCCTTAAATAATAATATTTTAAAAAATTAATGCTGTATTACTTATTTGCTATCATATAATCATTAATTACACACCTAGAGTTAAACAACAGATTTCAGAGATAATTAACTATTTCAAATTAGTTCATGATGTTATAGTAAAGGGTTTTTTTGTGGCATTTGTTTAGTTATTACTGTTTATGTAATACTGCTCTTTGGAGAATTGTATACAGGATAATATCAATCAAAATATAGGAAGTTGCTAGCTTAAGAGGCTTATCTTTATCTTCTGATCAGACAAATGAAATTGGGTTTCCTGTGGGACTTTTTTGCTTGTTTGTTCACTTTACAGCAAAGTACTGATCTAAGGCACATTTCTACACCAGAATTACTGCCTTTACCAGTGATCAGAGATACATCATGCTTCTTAAACAGGAATGGTGGTGACTTTGTGGAAAGGGGAACAAGTAGAAAGAAAAGGAAGTGGTTTTGCCTCAAGCAGCCAAGGTGAAACGTATGTTTACACTTACCCTGAAAGTAGGAAACTTCACTTCCCAAGCTTAGCAATGATACACTCTGTGTTTATTTTTGCCTACACACACAGGAAATGAGAAGGGATTTCCTCAGCACACAAAAAGCAATGGTAAGGTGGGGATTTGGAGGAGTATCTGTAGGCCGCTGTCTCACTGTGCTGCTCTGACACACTGGAAAGGGCTGGCAATGAATTCACCTGCCTGGAAAGGGCTGGCAATGAATTCACCTGCCTGGAAAGGGCTGGCAATGAATTCACCTGCCTGGAAAGGGCTGGCAATGAGCTCACCTACCGTGGAACTGCTGCGGGGCGGGGAGGTCTGGCCCGGGCTGGGCCACAAGGGCCTAGCTGGGGCAGCGCGGCCCAGCTCCTTCAGAAATGGCGTTTCCAAGCTGCCGTACACATGTAGGAACTAAGCAACTCCAAGAGCAGCTGAAGCACAAAAAGGGGTGTTCTGACCCCTGTTGTAAGGAGGAATGTGTGTGTGAGGAAAGCCTAGGGCAGACCACACTGCCACAGGTCAGCCTAGAGTCGAGGTCTGCTCGCCTCCCACAGCTCCCTCACCCCCAGGGAAAAAACAGCAAAATGCTCCTGGGTTCCTAAAGAGTGATTCATTTTGGTATGCTTTAGTACTTGCGGATAACACCAGCAATTTAAAAGATTAAATTACACCACAATCCTTCTGTGAAATTATCAGAGTGCCTAAAACTATTTACCTGAGTTAAATTATATAGCAACAAGGAAGCAAGTACTCTATAACCAACACAATATGAATTTGGTGCTTGGGAAACACATAGCTATACTTTCAAACACATACCAAGCACTTTTCTTTTTTTGTTCTTGTGCTCAGGATGCTAAATATTTAACTTTTTTCAACCAATGGTATTATTGAAATGAAATGAAAGATCCTATCATATGGCAAATTCAACAGTTACACTGGGCTATTTAATCGTCTGGTTAACTCAGGCCAAAGTTCAGTGACCCACAGCAGGTGAAATTCTCAGTGCAGTGTGTGATAACATCTTTGTGATTAGAACAGCGTATGCTTTCCTAGCTCTTGTGCTTATAGAATTTCTATGTATTTCCAGTGGTTAAAAGATGTAATTTTCTGTATCTTGGAGAGAGCAAAATATCTTTCTGTGTATCAAACACAGAAAAACCATGATGAAACTTGAAGAATCAAGGGAAGAAAAAGGGTCACACGGAGGAAAAATACTCTGAAGTTCTTATAATTCTTCTTCATTTGTAAAATTAAAGATCATATAAAATTATACATAAATTAAATATAAATTAAATTATTTGTAATATTAATGTTAATATTACATATTAAAACTGTAAGTAAAAGTGAAAAAATAGCAACCTTGAAATGTTAAAGTGTAAAAACAACATCATTTTTTCTAGTAAGCTCCCCCACTTTTTACAAAGTTGCCTAGCTTAAGCCATTACATAAAATGTCAATTGTGGCATGGGGACATTATTCCTTGAATAATTTGCATTTTCCTGTTCTTCTTCTTTGTGTTTCCATTGCTGTTGGAAATGTATCTGGTCCCTGGTTGCTCTAGTTACTCTTAATGATGCTCCACTCCACAGACTCTGCCGCTGGGCTTGGGAGTCCATAGGAAGCCAGGCCTGGAATTTCACCCCTTACTTGACCTGTGTTGTTGGAGTGCCCATTTGAGCTCTGCCCTGGCTATGCCTGTGCTTGGCCATGTACCTTGTTGCTACAGGTCCTGACCTATCCTGACGTGACCCTGACTGACCACTGTGGTCCTGCTGGGTCATCACTGGCTGGTTCTGATGATGCTTATTCTCAATGGACCTGATCCTGATCCTGACCTTACATATTGATTCCTTGAATCTGACATACAGATTGATTCCTTGGCTTCATCCTTGGGCCAGCCTCATCTGCCCATAACCAAAAACATGAGCCTGGAGTGAACCCAGAGGCAGAAAATCTTCAATTTTCATTTTACTTTAGTTGTCAAAGAACAAAATAAGTTGTGTAACATAAAATAGTTGGATTTTAGTGCAATATACAATGCAAATCTTGGGATAGGATGGATATTTAGGGAAATGGTTACTGGGTAGAAACCTTTAATTCATTATGTCTTCGTCCTAGAAGTGCTATGAGAAGTTCTTCAGCAAAATCAGTTTCTTCTAATAATTTAAAAAGTAGGATTAATCAATTAGTGTAATGCTATTCAACATGACAAATGTAAGAGGATTAGGCCCAGTCTTGTTCAAAGACACCAAAACCATTATATACAGAAACTAAATATTGCAATAGAGAATAAGGGTATTTGAAACCAAATCTACTGATTCTGCTTTGTGCTTTATTTCTAACACTTCTCTGACTTTCTTAATGGCAAAGCTTTTGCAATTTTCTTATCATGGATATCTTTAAGACTGCAAGAACCATTTCGAATTTTAACCTCAAGGAAGTCAAGTCTTTTTGAAACTTTTTGAGAACATCTCAAAACTACCAAAAACCTAGAAATCAGTATCACCTGGCAGGAGATGTGAGCCACTCCACGTTAAGGTCCAGCTCAACATGCTTATTGATGATTTTGCTGGGGGGGCAGGGAGAAGCTGTTTCCAGCATAAACTTCTCACAAACTGGCATGAGGCAATTACATTCTGTCAGACATTCTCAGCTTGCTAATTTATGCAATATTTGAAACAATGTGAGTTTAGGCTCCTGAAAAGCAAGAAAGAGATGAACTAGAGCACTTTGAAATGAAGTTGAATGCTTAGTATATTATTGTGGGTTTTTTGGTGAACATTTCTGTCTCAATGACCTAAACCTTAAATATGGTTCACAATTAAAACAACCAACAAAGTTTTTCACTGCTTGTTTCAGTGACTTCCAGAGTACTAAAATTAAACCTAACTTTTTAAAATGGAAAAGCCACATGGTGGCAGGAGAGAACAAGGCATGTAAAAAACCTGCACTGCTAAATGCTTCCCTCAGATTTAAATACATAATGTTTCCTTCTACAGCACAGCTGAAGGTCTGTGGCTGTAGTTTTAAATCTAACAAGCACTAATGTAACTCATTAGTTGCAATGTTTAAAAAAGTGTCCATGACTTCTAAGTTTCTGATACTACTCACCAAGTTCACCATGAATTCTACAGTAAATGTTAATAATACAATAACACTAGAAATTATGTAGTAGAGTTAAGGTATTGAATCTGCAACATGATTTCAGAATGCCTACACTGTAATATATTCCCATAGCATCAGAGATGCAGTGACTAAAAGTGATCTTCACACAGCTATTTTCACTGACTTGACAAATTCCATAATAAAATTTTTCTTCTAATCTGAACATTTCTTCAACTTCAATATATTTTAAAATGTTGAATCTTACTAAGAACCATCCACAAGATTTTTAGCACATTTGATTAAATGGGAAAGAAGACACAAAGAAATTCAATAGTATACAACTCTCTTATCTCCATACCTACCAGTGCAAGAACTTTCTTAGGACTGTAAACAGTGCTGTAAAGTTTCTGAAATCTTGGTGTCCCCCTCATCATAGCCCTTAGTCACACCACAGTCACACCCAGCTCTTAATACTAACTGGAGCAGCATAAGCTTCTCACCCTCTCAGAGGACAGGCTTATGTCTCTCTAAACTCTGATTTATTGGATTTTTTTTTCTTTTTTGGTTTATTGGATTCTTTTAACCTATTGACCACCAGTGTGGATCACACTGAGTTTTCTAATAAAGAGCTGTTTTAGTGATTAACTGACCTGACAAGAAAGCATTCACAAAAATCTGAAGCTTTGTTGCAACTGAGTAGTTTTCACTTCCCTGTCTGTTCTCTTTCTATACTCAGCTTTCATGGCTGAACTTCTCAGTTTCATTTTAAGTCCATGTTATTAGTAGTAATCTTGACTAACTTACTTCTCACGTTTTTCCACTCAAAAAACCCAATCATTTTTTGTTTGTCTTCCTTTTTCCCAATATACGCAGAAAAGGCAATAATACAAGAGCTGTGCACTAATCTGTAGAGAAAACCTTCACCACTGTTAATATTTGCTACTTCTGCATTTTCTAAAACATTTATTCTTAATCAGACTTTTGCTTGAATGTGAAAGAATTTGCATTCCTATGTTGTTTCTGTGCAATCTGTTATCTTCCAGGTTATTCCTTTCACCCAGGCATTGTAGGCAATTTTTTCATTTAGTCCTGTTAATTGTAACCCTAAGAGTTCCGTTACTGCAGCCTTAACTGTCTTCAAAATGTGTCTACTGCTCTACTTCCTAGAAAATGTTCTGGTGGTTTAAAAATTTTTTTTTTTCTTTGTTATAATGCAGTTTCCCTATTTCTGCTCACAAATAAGGATCTCTGATTTCCCTTGTGCTACTCCTTAAATTACAAGTTGACTGTAAATATTCACAAACTTCTATTGTTTTGATCCAAATATCTGTCATAACTCTTTTACCATGATGCTTACATAAACATTTTGATGTCAACAAGCAACAAATAGTGTAAGGCTGATGCTTTTTCTTTATGTCCTTTTCTATCCTTCTTGTATATTGGCTGTATGAACTAAAAATTCCTCAGGCTTTCCTTCAATCCATTTAATACAATTTAATGCATCCACTTTAAGCAGCATGATCCTACTGCTACAGTAAATGTGAAAAAAATCCTGATGTAAACCCATAGAATGTTCACAGCAAGTTTCAGGCTGGGAAATACTGAAATGTTAACAGATTAATGTTAGAAGATTATTAATTTTTACAAATGTGAGAAATTCAAACTATCTGGTTACCTAGTACTTCATGTTCTAAGCAGTTTTGCACTGACTCCACATCATGTTCCCTGTACTTCAGTGTAGTCTGAGGTGATTTGACTCAGTGACTGAAGTGGCCTCTCTTAGCTCAGCCTTCTGCCTTGCTGTGTCATGAGAAATAGCAGGACACTGAAACCACAGAGCAGACTTCATAAACAAGGGCAAAAGGGTTACGAAGTAAGAAAAGAAAAGAAAAGAAAAGGAGGAACTCAAATGACATGAAGCCTCTATTTTCTCAGGAGAATCTGATCGTATCTCATGTTTCTAGGAAGTCACTATTTTGATGTAGCTTGAACAACAGATGGATGTGAGAGCATGTCAGCACTGATGAAGTGCTAAATCTGGCTGCATTGCCAGGCCTGATGTGTACCTGCTCAACGAAGCAGCAACCAAGAACAACCAAGTAATCTGCTTGTATTTTTAGGTGGACTCTTATGCTCCCAGCTACATGACTGATGTATTGACAAAAATATTAAATCAGTGAGAATTTTAACTGTTCATACCAACATTTGCAAGAATTATCTCTATTTACATAAACATTGAATTAGTTAAGATTCCTGTATGTTCTAATACTTCTCAAACAGCCTTCAAAAGAAACACAGTTCTTAGAGATGACTGCCTAGTGGAGGTAGAACCAAGGCCATTAATAAGAAATTGAGAGGGACAGATCTAGCTCCTTGATGGACCTCCTGATCTACAAGGACTTCAGTACTGTGAGTAAAAAGCAGTGGAAAAAATATAAAAAATTAGTAACGAGGCAGAAAATTAATGCACAGACTCACAGAAAGGAAAATACTGGTCAGTCAGCTTGTACTAAAGTTTGCCTGGGTGTTTTCTCACCTAGAAGTTGTGAAATGCTTGACTCCTTGTGGCCTAGAAGTTCAGTTGCAGTGCTCATGTGCTCATGAGATAGTAAATCTCCTCTGTTCTGTGGTGTTGTTGTTGAATAGTGAGTGATTCCTATCTCAAGAACATATTGGGAAATACAGCTTCACTTTTTTATGAGTAGATAACTGAAACCACTGCTTTTTTTGTGAGATAATCTCACATTTCTATATTAAATGTCCTATAGCAATTAAAAGCCATTAGAGGGGTGAAAAAGACTGGTAGGTAAAGGATGGGGTAAAGTCTAAAAGGTTTCATCTGTTGCTTACTACTTGCTGCAAACAAGATATTGCTAAAGTTTTCTTTAATTTCAGTGAAGGAGTCCTATTGAAGGAAAACCTTCTGTGCTGTGGACTTTTCTCCTATACAAGAGAAAAAATGCTTTCTGATAAGAAGCAGGAATAACAAACACATATGCAAGTTTAGAGAAATATTCTTCCATTAGCAGCTAAGGATTTTAGTTCCCATGTTTATTTCAGTTTACAAGCTAAATTAATACAACTCACATACCCTTCACTGTGACACAATCAGACTTCAAAAATTAATTTATGGTTAGTATTTGTAATTTCTTTGTAAAGATGAGTAATGTAGCTATTTAGCAGCTGTCCAGAACAAGGAATGTGAAATCACAATATGCTTCATAATCAGTAGTAATCTTAATCTTATTACAAATTATTGACTTAAGAATTTACTAAGCAAGTATAAAAAATGTTAGGTACAATTGAAATAAATAAAACTTCAAAAGCAAACACTTGATGCCACGAAATTTTTCACAGTGAGTTTACATGCATTCACAAAATTAAAGCCCTTGCAAATGCTAATTTTATTGGTTTCTTATGGCAAAGTCCACGATTTTATAAAAGCTTTTATTTGCAAGGTGAAGTTCTTATGATATGAGAGACTTTGTACTACTACCATAATTTTCTTACACATCAAAAATAATAAAAAGGATCTTTCCTTCCTCCTCACCTGAACCTGATCTGATTCTTCCCCAATTCAATAGACATCTTGGAAGTCTAACTTCTTTGAATCAAAATTTTGGAGGATACTCGAAGTATATATATTTAATACATCAAATTGCCGTTGAAGTATGCAATGTGTTTGCCATCAAATGTAGCATACAGTCTGCAGTGATGTTTGCCATACAACACAGTTCTCATACCTCTTGCTGCTTCTGGGTGTCACACTCCACGTTTGACTTGTTCATACCTACTACCCCAAGATAATGCAGTAAATGAGCTTGTGTAAACAACTCTTATTAAGTTCAAACCTAAATAAAGTAATGAATAAAAATAGCTTTAAATTTTCCATTGACCCAGAAGAGCTTTGTGTCATTATTATACTTTAAAACCATTCTTACCCATATAAAGAATTTAATTTCTTAAAACTTTAGATTGTAAAAGGATTTTTGAACATGTAACAAATTATTTCCTGAAGAAAAACTTAGTTTTAAGCTTTCAAAGTCTCTCTTTTCCACATGCAGTTCTTTACTGTTTTTTGCATACAGACTTTACAGAAATCAGAAATAAGTTTGATGGAAAGTAAAAATGCTGTATTCCTTACAATGTGAGCTTTTAGCCACCTTGCTGAGGTTCTCAGCAACAGTGCTCATTTCATGATGTGAATGTTAACCTATGTACTGAACAAGTTTGCTAATGTCAATTCTTATAAAACGCAGAAGGAAAAAACCCAAAAAGCTTTTCTTTCTCTCCAGCTTTCCCTGGACCACTCAGTAAACGGAACTGAGAGCGGGGAGAAAGGACTGCAGAAGCAATGACACAGATTATTCAGTCAGCTCCTTGTTAGAGATTTTCTGTGCCTACTAGGGGTTCTTCATGTTTGGTTACAGCCAGACTTCTTTTCTTGTCTTCTTCTGTTACAGTCTGACTGATCTGTTCAAACAGTTTTGATATCTTGGCAAACCTCAGGTGGTTCTGAAACCTTCGTGCAGCAAAAGCATAAAGCAGAGGGTTAATACAGCTACTGATGAATACAAGTGCTCCAGAGATGTACACTCCTTTGTCTACGATTTCTTCCAGTGCCAAAGACATCTCCTCATTAGAGAGTTCTATTTCAATTGAAATAACATCCAGAATGTTAAAGAGATGGTGAGGGAACCAGCACAGAATGAAAGCCACCACAATACTGGCAATGAGACGTTCCGATCGCTGCTTGGATTGGTAAGTCATTCTGCTTATCCTTCTTGCAACACACACATAACAAGTGCAAATAATTAAGAAAGGGATTACAAAACCTGCAAGGGTCTCCAGCAGAAGATACGACACTTTCTGTCTATTAGAAGAGTAGTTGCGACACGTGCATAGAAGTCGACCGTTTGTTTCTTCTGTCTCTTGAAACGGGATGACAGAAATGCCAAAGGCAATAGACAGGAACCAAATGAGGAACACAATCAAAGAAATTTTTTCTTTTCTTCTGTATGTTTGAATTGTGAAAGGATAAAACACAGCCAGTAGCCGCTCCAAGCTAAGTGCTGTAATCAGAAATATACTGGCATACATGCTACAGTAAATAATGAAAACCAGCACTTTGCAGAAAATTACTCCAAAAACCCATGACTCAGCAAAAGAGTAAATCCAAATTGGTAAAGTGATCAGTACAAGGACATCAGCAATGGCCAGGTTCAAGATCAGCAGGACTGAAAGAGATACTGTCTTCATTTTTGTACAAACAGTCCAGATGACTATGCAGTTTCCAGGGGTGCCAATTATAAATGACAAGCCCAGTATTATGCAGACTACTGACCTCACAATATTCCATGTTGAGGTGCCACTGCTTTCCTCAGCTTCACTCATTCTGGAGATTCTTCTGTTCTTGGTTGCTCTATGCTCTGCTTTTATTCTGCAGGTGTTGGTGAACTACTTAAAAGTTCTCCTCTAACTGATGTTCTGAAGGCTAATACAGACTATGAGCTCACATCCTCATGCTCACACTTACAGACATCTGACATATGGCAGTTCCTGTGGTTTAGGAGGATGGGTATTTTTGCATATAAAGCAAAAGTAAAAACACAGTGTGGGACCTGACTTTGCTGTTAGTTATACATCCATTGCACTTCAGCAAATTTTATGGCATATTGGTGGTCTTTCTAAAGTGCCCCTATTTAAGGAAACTTGCTGCTCTTTTGATGTTACTGATTTAATCAACAGCTGTGCGGAGAAAGAAACTCTTTTTCAGCTATTCTATTCTTGCTCCTATGAATAGCTTGGTATTTCATTTTATAAAAACCAAAAAAGCAGGGTGGCAGGTAAACTACAAATGTCCATTATATATTTGACATGAATTTTAAAGCACAAAGAATTGTGCTTACTACCTTCATGTCCTCTTTTTTAATTCAGTAGAAAACTGTCAATATTTTAGAAATACCTTGGCATAAGGGAAATCAACTCTCTGTACTGTACTGGTACAATAAAGTGGGTAGGAGCTGTGTTTCTAATTCTCTGTGAAATTGCAGTTCTTTACAAAAAAATAACCATCAGAATATTCAGTCTGGATGTAGAGTTAAAGGAGCAAATGCTTCATGTCAGAGAGAAAATACATGATTACATTACTGTCCTGCTGTGCCAGCAATGGGCTATGACTTTTATGATTTTTTCTAGAAAACTTGGTAGTCAGTGTAGTACTGAAATCCTAAACTCTTCTGAGTTTGGCCAAAGAGTATGAAACTATTTTGTTATCCTGATTTCAAAACAAGTTTTGAAGTTCATTTCTAAAATATTAAAGGAGGAACTAGAACAGCAAAGCCGACAGAAATATTCAAGAAGTGGAACTGGAAGGGTATTTACCAAAAAAAAAGTTCACAGAAACTTTATAGCTTTCTTAAATTTAAGAACGTGACACAAATTATTTCCCTAATTTTACAAACCTGGCAAATGTAGTGCATAGTATTTAGTCAAAAAGTATTTTTCACCATAGAAAAAGGATTGCAGCATCAGCACCCCCAAAGCAGCTTAGCCGGTTTTGCTCCCATAAGAGTATAATGAGATCAAAAGCAAATCCAGAATAACCCCACTGAAGTTAAGTATTATATCTTCAAAATACTATTTGTGTAATACAGATTTTAATTGGGATTTAATCTGATACATGATTCCAGTTCCTTTCATTTTTAACTATACTTAATGAATATCAGGTAAGGGAAAACATGAAACAAGTTGTTTGTATTCTGAAGGGAATTTCTGTAAACGACTTATAAAAACTAATGGGAGGAAGTGCTGGTCAGTATCTCTTCTTCTATTGAAATCACATTTACACACATTATTTCTCCAGAAGTACCTTCATAGACTATTTTTAGTTCGTTGCCAGTGGAATATCTAGATTGAACAAACTTGTAGATTTTTATTGGTAAAAGATAATCTAGGATAGATGCTCAGAATCTCTTGTTACTCAGTGCTGCAGGGACTGGCTGGTTCTTTAAGTAAAGTCAATCTAGATTATGATTGTTGTGTCACACACTGATTATCAAGACTTTGACCTCAATTGCAGAGGGCTCAGGTGACTAAAAGCCTACATAACCAAAGACTCTAGATAGTAAAGAAAGCTACATTGATTACTAGATATTCTGCTTTACTGAAAGCTGGGATAATTGCTAAAAATCCTGTATAGTAGTAAGATACACTAACTGCTAGAAATTGTAGATAACAATAAGGTATGCTGAAAAGTGAATTTTTTATGTCATAATAAAGCTCTAATTGTAGCTACAATCTTGTGCCCAGTCCTCATTCTACCAAGGATCTCTAAAAGGACCCGCATGTTCTGTACCATTGTGTGACATCTCTGTAGGATTTTTTTGGTAAAAATTCTGGTGGAAAAGAGCAGTTGTGTGAACAGCCATTGGTATAAGTATAGTTCTAATCCAGTAGGGTATGGATGTGGTTGAACTTTTGAAGCATCTGGCCTTACATTTTCCAGAAATATGTTTCTCCACTTGAGTTGAAATTTGCTTGCCAGATGGCCTCTGCCTGTGTCTTTCATTTAAACAAGAAAACAAATTAATCTCTGAATTGCAACCACAATCTGGAATTTCTGTTTCAGAAGAATCCCAGGGAAGTGTTGAACTGCTAAGATTTCCTTGAGTAGGTCTCTGAAGTCAGGCTATTAAACTAAATATCTCAGACATTAGAGTTAACGTTAGCTCAAGAGCATGTTTCTGAGCAGCTCTATGTAGCTGCTGGATCACTATGAAACCTTCAGACTGTAAGCTGTCTTTAATATTCTCTAAAAATGTCTGACTGTTATTTATCAAATTTAAATTAGTAGTACACAAACTTTATGGACAATTTAGCAAATATTTCCATTAACAGGGGAGCAACATAGTGTAGTCAATAACTGCTAAAAACAACAGTGTCTAAACATTTCAGTATTTTACTCACTCTAGTGACCACATGTGGGTGGGCTTTAATGTATGAATGCATTTGGACTTCAGACCACAGAAGCTCTGGTCTACTTCATCACAGCAGTGAAATTATGCTGCATCTGTAAGTTAAAAAACCAAGCAATTTTTAGTTTTTTGTGTGCATGTATATTATATGTAGTGCAATAAATCAGTGATCAATACAGGAAACTTTCTGTAAGTCTGTTACTTTTAGATAGGCAAATAACTTCTGAAAACTTGCCAAGCTCAAAAAGTCCATTCTACTGCTATGAAACACTTTAAACAGTATTTGCTTTGCCTTAAATATCAGGTGTGTGTTTCTCTCATCCTTCAAATTATTTATTTTACTCTAAATGAATGCAAGATCTTCCCTCTGGTGGATGTTCTGTAATTTACACTACCACTGAGCATTTTCAAACATCACTAAATGTAAATTGTAATTGATATTTCCAGCTTTTGAACGTTTATTCTGATAGAGTTTCATGTCAAAATGCTTCAAAACCTTTCTTGCCCCAACAGAGTGATCACTGACAATCAGAACGTTCCCATGGTGAAAACCACAGAGAAATATTTCCCTTGTAAGGACATACCAGGTGCATTAGATTAGAGGTGTTATTAAAATAGTGGAGAACCGTATTGATAATTCTGACTATAAGCAGGAATAGGAATAACAATTGTGCAGAGATGATGGAAAAATTTATACACACCTTTTCTTGACATTATGGATGTGTACAGTTTTAGTGTCCTGTTACAGTACAAGTTTGGGACAATAAATTGTTTACAATTTAAGGCAAGACTGGCCCGTTGTGAATCAGCTACTACAAAGTAGCTACTTGTACACAAACTGTTGCTAGCCAAACTCCTTAAGGATACAGGTATGTCTGCCACCGAGTTTGCTACTGGGTAAATCAAACACACCGATTACATGCTCTTCCTTTTGAGTAATAATTTACAGATGACAAATACTGCTTGAATGATTTGCTGCCAAACATTACTTCATTTTTTTTTAACTGTTTAGCCAAACCTACTGGCATTTCTACCTTGTTTACTGGGATTGCAAGTAAATATTATTTTGCTATATGATCAATGTCTCTTCTTGTTATTCAGCCGTGATGAATGAAAGTGTTTAGCGGAGCATGTCGTAGAGGAGGACCTGAGATTAAAAACCCACGAACAGATACTGTACAGTGCCTGAGCAGCAGCCCCAGACAGCAGCTGTTCTGCCCACGTGGAAGGGTTGTCCGTGCACTACTGTGTTCGCAACACAGGGAGGCACTAGGAAACCATCCCTTGGTTTTTGGCTCAGCCTGCAGGCCCGGAGGTGTTGCCTTTCTCTGCACGGGGTGCACGGCGTTCAAGGCCATGGGTCTCTACTGAACTGACTCTTTTGCATAATAAGGTTGGGTGATTGTGACTAAAATTTCAATAAAATTATGGAGAAAAATCACAACGTCTTTTTGTGTCTTTTACGTCACATTATTTTCTAAGTACTTGCATTTTTAGCTCTCTCAGTTATGTTTTGATACATATCCACTTCCAGTGATACATTCTGTTTTAACTGATCTGGTAAGGACAGCTCCCTCTGAGACAAAAAATATCATTAATTTTAATAAATAAATTTCCTTTTCTATGCTTCTGAAGGAAAAATGTTTGGAAAGTTTTGTAATTATATTAACAATTGGTCCTTCCTTGTAGTTTCCATTTGTGTGTTCTCTTTGAAAAGCAGATCAAACTGTGATCTCTTGGGTTGTGAAACAACCTTGTCCAGCAGATTTGAGCACCTTTCAAGACTTATTTAATTCCTTTATTACACATGCCTTAAGTTTGGTCCCAGTGTGACATGAAGTCTTGATTTTGTGGCCTTATGTCAGCAGGCTTGATAACTGTGCTGAAATTAGCAGACCTGTACTGATTTCATGGGGAGTACAAAGATCTTTCTTCTGCTCTGTAGCAGACACCACTGTGTGTTAGGAATGCCTGTGTGCTCAGTCACTCAGTAATTAGCATACCTGACATTCTGTTCTCCATAGCCAGAGAAACCAGCCCCCTGTGCCACACCGTTCTTCAGAACAGTCTCATCCAAGCATTTTTAATCTGAAACAAAAAGTAGTCAGGATTCATTCTGAGATGCTACACAGACGCTAACAGATATTTGGTAAAAACATAATATACTGCATGGAAAAAGTGTAAGATATGCAAACTTCATGCACAGGTAATGTTTCATCATTCTGTAATGTGAGCTCTTGCTTCTGTAGAACTTTCATATATTAGAAGTGACTATGAACAATGATAGCTTCTCCATTAAATGAAGTGTTTTCACTGGAAGAAAGCGGTAACACCATTTTCTTAAAACATATAACTATTTATGGAATTTAATAGAATGTAAAGCTAATAGGCTGTAAAATCATCTGATGTCATACTTTTCCTATATTTGACCCTTGAGCCTAATAATATGATCTGGTTTTAGGCAGAGTTATGCTGTACTGTTGAGTCAGATCAAGAAGTACTTTTAGCCCTGTATCTTGTCTCTGGTAGCAACCACAAGCAGGTGTTTAGAGAAGAATGTAAGAACAAGCCATGTGTGTCTATACTTGTCCTATACAATCTCTGGCAATCAGTCAATTATGGGTGAGGAGTTTCTTGGATCAGGGGTGGTTTCTATATGTTTAATAAAGCTTTGTGGACATTTGTTCTGTACACTTCCTAAGCCTCTTTTTGAACTCAAGTGAACTTTTAGCACTGCAGCTTTGATCCACGCTGTGTGAAGAAGCATCTCCTTTTGTTTGTTTGCTGTTCTTCTGTTGGCTCCAGCTGGCTCCCCACAGTTCATGCTGGAAAAACAGTGAACAGCACATCTGTGTTCATCCTTTCCACAGTCCTTCCTTGATTAAACCCTACATCTGTCAGTCATTTCTTAGTTACAGACTGAAGAGTTCTTACATACATGAATACACTTCCACACCTTCCTACACCCTGTATAGAAATCTCCCATGCTTTTCATCATCCCTTCATCCTTCTCATTGTCTCTTCATTCTGGTCTTTTATGTTTCTTTCAGACAGACGAACAGGCTAGTTCTGAAATTCTGTAGTTCAATTAAACCACAGTGGGCTGATGAGGGAAAATGAAAGAAATCAAGACACACAGAGGTCAAAGTTCCCTCATCTCCAGTCTGTCTCACCCTGCTGCAGTGTAACAGTGCTGCAGTGCATACTGCACTCAAACATGTCTTTTTTTTTTTTTTTCTAATTGGAGATTAGTTTAGTTTACATTCAAACCACAAAAATAATAATTAGCGTTTGTCTTTCTCAATGCCAGTCTGTGCTCTAAGATTTAGAAGACTTTGTTCCAAAGGTCACTGTGTAATTCTTCCTTCATATACTCCAGATGCTTCACAATCATAGAAATCCTCATGTGATGCAATTACCTTGTAATCCTTAAACCATAGGTTATCCCCTGACTGGTAGAGCTTTGTATCTCTGCTGTGTGTCCTGTTTTGTGCTTAAAACACTTGAAGTCAAGTATAATCTAAAATTGCTATTATTTGGTGATGTATGAAAGGCAGCTTTAATTGCATCTGTTACATTTTTCTAGGTAGCTTTGTGTCCTGTTATGCCTGGCTGTGTGGGAAGCATCTAATACTCCTGGTATTGAATGGTATCTCTTTAGCACCTCTTCTTTTCTGACACAGCAAATGTGTGACTCCTCTTTCTCTCATGGTTGTTGTTTTCCTGTCTTTTGAGTTTGTGACTATTCACCAAGGCCTGTGGTATCTGACCATGGTATCACTGAAGCTCTCACTGAAGCTCTGCTGCCCTGGCTCTACTCAGGGTTAGCTGCAGGTACTTCATGTTGGCCCAGCAAAGTGTTTGCTATGTGCAATACACCCTGATACACAGGGTTGTTTTTGGCACATTCTGGGACCTGTTAGTGAGTGAAAAACAGACAACATAGCATGGAAAACATGGTTAAGACTCTTGGTACACACTGCTGATGAGTATCCATTGATCAAATTACTAGAGTTTCCCCTTGTCACAACAAATCACAGATCCAGTCACAAACTTTGTCCATGTTCTAGTCCTCTGACTGAGGTTTTGAACAGTGTTAAGTTCAATTTATAATTTAAGAGATTGGCTAGGTTGTTGTCATCATGTAATACTAACTTCTATAAAAGTTTGTAGAGATATTAAGATGACAACTGTAAAGGATATGAAACCAAATTTTACCCATATGTTCATAAAGAACTCACATTTTAAACACTATTAGTCTTTCTGTGTTATCTGAGAACAAGAATCTTGTGTAAATACAACAGAAAAGCATCAGTACTGTCTAGCAGATTCCCAAAATGAAGAAATATCCAATAAAACAGAGTTAGAGAGCAGCTTTGAGAGAACTGCCTTCTGCAGCTAATCAGTGTATCTTTGCTGCACACAAACACAACAGAACCATTTTCACAAGTTATGTTAGAATGAGGTCCAAGTAGAAGAGTTGAAATTGCCTCATAATGGTATAACCTTTTGCAGGAACGCTCACGTATTTCTTGCTTTCAGCAGAAAATTTGTTTTCATGTCACATGATAGCAGTACCCATTTTTTACTGCTTCTTTGGCTTGTAATCGGAGCAGGTTCACATCCAGCTGCCAAGCACTGATAGCCAAATTAATTTCACCATACTGTGAAGAAACTCTTATGAGTGTTAGTCTATTGTCAGTGTAGCATGGCAAAAATATTTACAACATCTCAAGCTGTCTTTAGCATACTAATTAAAAAAAAAAATTCCTATAAATCCATCTTCTCAAAGTAAAATAGCCAGATAGCCTTTGGCAAGTTTCCCCTGTCTACTATGTCCACAAGTGTCTCTAAAATAATATTATACAGGTTAAAACATGACAGGGCAGTTCACTGCTGCCTGTTTAAAATTCCTTTATTCAGTGTTATTACCAGGAAAGTGTTAAATGGAATTTTATTAGAATTTTCACTTTATATTCACTTACTTTCCTAACATAACTATCAAAAGAATTGTCCTGATCCAAATTTGATCATAGCTATGATTTGAACATAAGGATTAAAACACACCTTCAAAAGTCCCTTCCAACCTTAATTTCCCTGTAGCTGTATTTTTGCACTGACATATTTGACAGAGCCTCACATGATGATACTCATGATGCTGCTGATTGAGCCATTTCCCCATGATCAACTTTTCCCAACTGCCTGTGACCCTCAGTCTAGAAGTGAACTGTGTCCTTACAGGAATCATCAAGCAATACTTTTAAACTTTATCTGCCCAAAGGATGAGACAGGAAGTGTCTGTGCATTCATAGCCAATCTATCCCGTACTTTAGAACATGGTAGCAGCCAAACAGCAGATCAGGCATTTCTTTTGTCTTTCAGTGGCAGCCAAAACTCAGGTCTTAACAACTAATTTTGTTAATCTTCTTTGGTTTTTATGTTAATCATGAAACTTTGGTAAAATGTGGGTCTGTCCTGTTTGGCTCTTAAGTGTAGTCAGTTTTCTTATTCATATTTAGTTTTTTTAATGTGGTAATCTGTATTTAAAGGATAGAAAATAGTTGGGTTGTCTACAGACATTTCATCTTCATATCTAAGATGACATCTGCTTTACAGATTCATCATTTAGTGGGATTGCATACCCATTTCAGAGCCAGAGATGTAAACAAATAAAAAATCTTTCCATATTCTTTAAACTCAGGTAAACTCTCATTTCTTAATGCACCAACTAAAGAGGAACTCTCAGATTGTTTCTTATAGGCTGAAGGGAAGTCTCTCAACATATGTGATCAGGGTCAGATGGTTTTCCATCCCTTAGTGTTGGAAAAATTTACCATTGAAAATGGACAAGTAAAACCTTATGGAGACTAGACAAAGACCAATATCCCCTTTGATACACGACTAAATTACTGACACCAGTTTCAGTTCTTCTGGACACACTTGTGTTTCCAGAGATAGATTCACTTTTGTCACTAATCTGTCAGATTCAGAAGCAGTGGTATTGTGTCTCTTCAGAAGTAGCTCTGAGCTAGCAGATTTTCTAAGCCCTGTATTTATTTCCCTGAGACTTCCCTGACACCCTGTCCAGCTGGGAAACCAAACTGGTGTGACACTGGATGAAACTGCTTATTAAACAGTGGGCTCTTGCCTTTTCATTATATATGGACTAGAATCCTGAAATGCTGCTGCTTGACGTGTGTCACTGTGCCCTCTCTAACCACAGTCAGTCTTGCAGGACTTGCTAAGCCTTACAGTGACAGCATACCAAATTCTGCTTTTTCTCCAAATCTCTTCTTCCCAGAAAAAAGTACCTTGTCTGCAGATTAAACCACCTTGTCAGCTTTCTGCCTCAGAGGGCCCAAGTTTCTCTGCAGAGCAAAAGGTGTCAGGTTCTACCACTCTCGCAATGTGCTGGGAAGTTGTTGTACTTTGTGGGAACTTGTGCAAGACATAAACTGTCCCTGAGGGTTCAACCTACTCAGCTTGCATCACAACATGGATTATATTTTCAACACTTTTCCTCATATATTCATCCTACACAAAATTGTATCTCCCCATTTCATCTTCCCACAACACTTTTATTTCTTACTTTACTTTAAAGTCCATATATTGCCTAGTTCCAATTTCAAAATTCTTCAGTGGTCCAACCCAGAATACCAACTCTGTGTAAATCTTGAGTAAAAGTCACACTAGCTAAGTCTGAGCATTCTTGCTAAAATTTCTCACTCTCAGATTCTAACAAAATTCTCTTTGAGCAGGAATTCTAAAATTTGGAGTGTTAGCAATTAAATCCTCACAATTTACTATGAAGCTCTATTACATGGATGGTTTACAAAGACAAATTGATTTGCTTTAGCAAAACAAAAGCCAAAGGAGTAATATGATCTCTATCATATGGATTAAAGGTTTGAAGATAGGAGAGATGAGAGTGACTGTTAATCTGTTAATTGTGGTTATCCTACCTTGGTTCTGTGTTTGTAGGCTGATGGTTATGTAAGCCTGCATTTCAGTGCTCCCACTACCCAATTGCTCTCTTTCCTTTTTTCCAGTCTCTTTGACACTGTAACCAAATTTAGCCTGAAAGACAATGAGGAACACAGGTTTTGTTTACTCTCCTAATGCTACTGAGCAGCAGCATGGGGAACAATATGGAAGTGGGTGTGAAGGGCTGAGACAGCAGGGAGAAGTGAAAGGAAGAAGTGTCTTTGCAGCCCCGGTTCAAATACATGTCAGGTTGTCTCCTGGCACCATGCTACTGAGCTGAGGTGCAAGGACAGAGTAGATTTGTCACAACAGTTTTGGTTGTCTTCACATCTTTCTTTGAAACTGGCTGTCTTCTACTCGTGTATAACTCAGCACAATCGTGTTTGAGGGTATTTGAGCCAATACAAACACTACTTCAATGGCAAGGATCAGAGGCAAACAGAGAATTCTGTTCAATCAAATAAAAGACATTTAAGCAAACAGTAGATTTCTGGAAAGGATTGTTTCTTTTAAATAACCAGTGTGCAGACTCATATCCAATTCATGGTCTTTGTCAAGTTGCCAGTGCAAGCCCTCAAGGAGTCTTAAACAAAGATAATGCTACTGACACTGTAGTTTCTGGTGCTTAATATAATTTATTTCTATGGTGTGGGTTTTTTGGAAGAAGTAAAGAATATTTTCTTAGAAGATGGATTATGCACATAAAAAAATCTACAGTGGTAACAACACTTCAGTGGCCTCTGAAGTATGGCTAATGATTTTTTTTCACTTCATACATAAGTGAAAAGGATTCAGTCCTCCTTTTATCAGTAGTTTAACAACTACATTTTCCATTTCTAGACAACTTTGGACACAAAACATGAAGGAAGCCTTATGTAGAATGTATTTCTTAAAAATAACAAGCTGGCTGGCATTTTACTGGCAGTTCAGATGTATAGCTGGTTCTATTAAACTTTGAATCTGCCTTGGATGATGACTGGTAGATTTCTGTGTGGCTACACACAGTCATGCTCCTGAACTGCTGTTAATCTACAAATACCCTGTTGTCAAGTCACTTTATGTAGAGAAAGAGCTGGATTGCTCTTCTAACAAAGCAGCCCTTGGGAATAGTTACAGTGACACAATTAATAGCAGGGTATCATCAGCTGGAAAGCAATGCAGTGTGTCCAGGTTCCTGGGTTTGTTGGTCTGAATGAAAATAGAACCAAGCACCCAGTGTGAAAACAGAAATTTCCTGTGCATATTTAAACCTTGCAAAGGCAAAGAGCTTAATGCACTTTGTGTTTAAATGTAAATGGTCCTGATCTCACAAAAGAAGGCAATAAAAGAAATAACTAACAAACTATACTTGATTCATCAGCTGAAAGACCATTATCTGAAGAGCCTGGGCTTGCAGAAATAGCAATTATGTACTCAGAAGGCTCTTCCTGGGATAGAATTAGATGGAGAGAATTTTAGTGAAGTGTGAAGACATTCCCAGCTGTCAAACAGCACAGATATTTGTAAAGGAAATATTAAGACTGGTTTGAAGACATCTTGAGTAGAATCAATGAGGAAATGGTTACAGAAATGATACTTATGTGATAATCACTAGGAGCATTTGTAAATGGTGACAAATGCAAAGTGTACATGGATCCCAAAAGGCCTGTGCTCTTAGAGGCCTACAGCCAAGCACAGAAAATCCGTCTCAAGATGATGCTTTGATGCCACCCAAGGGAACCCACAAGATGTAGAGGACTTGTCATTCCTTCAACATTGTGTCATAGCACAAGTAATCCCAGCCAGGCTATTTGGACATGTGCATTTTGGGGCTTTTGAGTATGAGAGAAAACTGATTTCAGATTCAGTCATTCTTTTAAATAGAGCTTTACCTTCCCATAAGGTCTTTTGCTACATTTTATAACTTAAGTTGTACACTGGGTTCCCTGTTGCAATCAGTTTTAGTCAGTCATACTTGCACACCCTGTAGTTTGTTTTAGTAGGAGGTCATTTCATGTCAACACTTGCAAGGTGACTAAGCACCTGTCTTTGGGTTTGTTGGATGAAAACATACAAGGTGTGGCTGCTGCCTAGAAAAAGGCAAGCCTAGATTTACACTTAGCCTTACCTTCCTTGAATGATTTGTTGCTTTTTCTTTCTTATTTAAGGAGGAAGATGAATCCTTCTCCTTCCATGTCAATGCCAAGACAACATAGCTTTTCTAAACTCCTCTCAGTAGGCTGTCAATCAGATTTACCAGATTCTGCCTTCACACACAGATCTCTGACATGTCTCTCTTCAGGAATTACAGAAATTGAATACTGAATCCAGTGAGGCTGGAAGTTCTACTTGTCTTTCACTCACATCTTCACTTGTGATATTGTCCATCCTCATGTATTAACCATTCAAGGTAGGATTATCTCTGAAAATTAGCAGACCCACTGGGGGATGTAAGAAGCTGTGAAGTAGACAGTGCAGTGCTCCTGTTGCAAAATAACCTTATCACAAATAGCTGTATCATGAGCATGAATTGCTAACATCTGGCTCAGAAAGTGTGTTTCCACAGCAGGAGTAGATATATGACTGAATCAAGGAAACTTTGTCCAGGCCATTAGCACAACCATGACTGATCATAAGGTGTGATTACACTGGTTCCAAGTACCATTTTTTTCTCTATTTATTTTCTGCTTCTGTGGATGCCTTTCCTTGTTCCTCTCCACAGGCAGACACCCACCAAATGACCTATACACCAAACAGAGCACGTAGCCCCTACTAACCGGTATTGCTGAAGCACAAAGGCTTATAATCCTCCTGGTTCCAAATTATTGTAATTACAGGTCTGCTGTTCTTGTTACATGTATAAAGATCTAATGATTTTTTTCCCTCTCAGTGTTGCCAAACACCTGATCTCGGGGATCCTCTGTACCAATTAGCTCTCAGGTTAGTCGGGTTAGTTGCCTGAAGTGCAGGTATGCCCGTGAGCTTCTCTATCAGATGCCCAGTCCTTTGACCGTGTTATACTAAAATTCCCAGCTCTTCCAAACACTTTGGCTTTTCCTTCAACCATGCTGACCACGCCCTTTATGCGCTACTTATTTTTAGACATGTTTTGCAGCAAACGCCCATTACTTCGCTGTTAGAATTTATCACGACTACACAACTGTGGACGAAATAATGAGAGACAAACGCTCCCCTCCCTCAGCACGTCTCCCTCCTCAGAGCATTCTGCCGGCCCCAGCAGAACCGACCTGTCGGGGGCAGCTGCTTGTGCCTGGCCGCCACACTGACAGGGCTTTTGGAGGGATGGAGCTCCCAGAGCCGGGGCCACCACACTGACAGGGCTTTCGGGGGGGTCCAGCTCCCCCAGCCGGGGCCGAGCGGCCGCCCGGGCCCGCCGCGCTCGGCGGTGACGCGGCGGGGGCGGGCCCGGCGGGACGGGCGGGCCCTTTTCTGGCCGTGCCGGGCGGCGGGGCCGCACTCCGGCCGGGCCGCGGCAGCCCCGGCGCAGCGGTGGCGGCTCCTGGCCCCGGGGTTATGCGCAGGGGCGATGTTCCTGCCGGCTGGCGCTAGGCTCCTCCCGCGCTCCGGACGGGGCTCCTTCCTCAGCCTCCTCCTCCTCCTCCTCCTGCTGCTGCTGCTGCTGCTGTGCCCTGGCGGCGGGAGCGCGCCGCGCCGCCGGCCCGTGGGGCCGCCCGTGGTGCTGGGTAAGAGCCGGGGGGCGGTGGGGCGGGCGCTGCGGGGCCGGGCTGAGTGCTCCGGCCCCGTTACCCACCCCCGGCTGGGCGGCACGGGGGGCCCGGGGCGCTGCGGGCTCGGCACGGCCGCGGGGAGCGCGCCCCGCCCGCTACCGGCAGTGCCCGAGCTCCGCGGGCACCGGGCGGCGCAGAGCCCGCAGGAGCGGCGGCTCCGCAGCTGCCCCGGCACTGGCAGCTCAGCTCGGCTTGGCCCGGCCCGGCGGCGGGAGGTCCAGGCTGGGGCTGCCTTGGCCTGG
Organism: Pseudopodoces humilis; assembly: GCF_049639895.1. Lineage (NCBI taxonomy): Eukaryota > Metazoa > Chordata > Aves > Passeriformes > Paridae > Pseudopodoces > Pseudopodoces humilis. The sequence goes on along the minus strand of NC_142213.1, from coordinate 9,008,306 downwards.
CAGCGGGCGGGGGACAGACAAGGCTCGCTTTAATACGCCTCGAGCTCATTAAGTAGCACCAGAGCATCCCTGCTTAAGTCTTTCCTCTCTATAAACCTTTTGTGAAAGAGGTTGGAATCATATGTGAAAAGAGGAGTGATTGCGTGTTCCAGCAGTTGAATTGTAAAATTAAAAAAAAGAGGCTTATTTCATCATATAATGTAAAAAACGAGTATTTGTTACTGGCCTGTGGTTTCACTTGTTATCACAAAATAGTTTGAATATGCAGGTAATATTCATATAATAGTTAATAAATAATATTTGTTAGTTGCTTTTTTTATCCATTGATAAGAAGAGATAAATAAATTTTAAGTGATTCAATAACTTGTCTACTGAAACTGTAATTCTTAAGCATCCCAAGACAGCAAGTGCATTTGGTGACAGTAATCTCAGTAGCCAGTCCTGTGAACATATTCACCATGCTGCATGTTCTTATTATTGAACAACCTTGGTGGTCACAAGGGAAGAAAAGCTAAGAAGATGGGAAAAATATGGGGAAAAGGAGTATCAGTGGCCTGTTGTTCAGTTCAAGCTCTATTTCTTGATAATAATTTAGGCTCTGATGGTGACTTTGTTACTACTGTTACAAACTTCTGACTTAGAAGGGCAAACTCTAACACAGCATTTTAAAAAATGTTATTATCTCAGGGAACAGTGTGTACAAATCCACAGTTCTTAACAGGCTGTGGAACTGAGTGAAAAGCTGTGGATTTGGAAATAGAAACTGCAGAAGGATGTCTGAAGAGGCAGGAGTTGAAACAGGAAAAATTCTTCGAATTCTCTCTGAGGAGGTTAGAAACAATCTTTTATGCCATCTTTCCACTCTGTAGCACTGGGATGTAGCAATAGGCCTTGGCACTTGTTCAGGTGCAAACTTCTTGATGACAGAGATGTTTTAGTTGCTGATCCAATATTGAACTCTATCTGGGAAGTAATCAAAGATTTAAAAGCAATTGGGAGAAAGGGCTACTGATTGTAGAAGTGTGGATTTACTACTGATGGATCTACTGTAAGTATGTATGTTCCCTAAGGATGGTTTTAAGAACTGTGGCTGGCCTACATTTCCTTAAGAGACATTCTGGTAAATACTGTGTGGTTGAGCACACATTCATCCAGAATGCTTTACAACAGACTTTCTTGCTGTTACAATGGATTTTCATCAAATGCTGCAGAACTTGCATCTATTAGTGTTCTAGTCAGTCTCTACATTTTAATGTATGCTTTTTTTTTCTGCTGCCCAGTCCACATCCTTCTTGTATATGTGACATGTTAAAATAAGGTTGTTAGGAATGACTGTGATAAGGATGATGGAATGGCTTAGGAGAATCAATTAGAGAATCATTCTAAGTGCTGGCTTAACATGTATTTAAGGGGGGAAGGGAGAAAAACCCACATCACCTGGATACACAGCTGAGAAGATTCAGAGGTGTAAGGCTGCATTATACAAGCCTGTACAAGCTTGAGATGAATTTGGAGCCCATACCAGGTGGGAATACAGAGTTGATCCTCCTGATTTATCTAGGCTGGCATCTAGACTCCTAATTTCTCATATAAGTTAAATTTTTTAAATAAATTTTTATCTTCTAGTAAACAGGTTCTCATGATCAAAACACTAACTCTTGATCTGTTTGGAAGTCAACACATCTTAGTATAAAGGGAAGTTAAGTTTGGTCATACTCTGTGTGGCAAGTTGGCCACCTGATCTTAAGGAATAAAGAAAGAAGAAATGCTATTTAAAGGAATGTTGTCAACATAATGATCAATTCAGAAATGTTTTGGACCAGGGATGGTCACAAGACCCAGTGTAGCTTGCTCTCAAACTTTTTATGTAATGACCTCACTTTGCAGTTGCAATCCGTGCTTACCCAAGTAACAGGGGGAGAACTAGAGCAGAATCTTGCAAAATATGGAGTGTTGCTCATATATGGGTAACTTTTGTTCTGCTGCCCAAGTACTGACAAAACTGCTGCCTCGAGGAATCTCACATCTGAAAACAGCTGAGCTGCATGAATACAACCTTTTCACTCTTGGCCCAAGTTGTGATGGCAACAGTGCTCAGATTTGGAGAGCCACAGCTGGCTCAGGTGAAAGGTGGGTCTGTGGAGCAGCTGTGCCAGTCTAGCAGCTCATTAGTGCTCACCCAGCTTTCCTTGTACCTGTTTGTTGGCCACTTTGTGGAGTCCTTTGTCTTGCTAAAGCATGAGGAAATAACCTGGTGAGGAAGAAGTGATTAATTTTGTAGTTGAATTACTTTAATGGAGGACCTGGCACAAAGAACAAGGAAAGTGGCACCACACTGCTTGGATCAGGTTATTTTTTAACCTGGTCTGTGCATCCTCGAGGTGCCTTAGTAGCAGGAGCTACTATGCCTGGAGCTCATGTTCATTCAACGCCAAGCACCAAATTGCCATGGGTAGTAACTGACAGCAAAATACTGCAGTGCGATTGCTTGATTTTCTGAGATTTAAATAAAAAAGTATTGAAGTGTATTCATATAATAGTGATATCAGAGAAGAAGAAACAGGTGGAAGTCAGAACCTTACTTGCAGAGCCTGCTTGAAGGTCTGATACAAGGCACAATGCTCATTAAAACCTAAGGTGATTGTCTCAGACTCCTTCCCCAGGTGTTTTGGGGGAAAGGGAGGCTAATTATGATGCTGACTTGCTTTTATGCCTTTTTTAAAGTGTTTTCTATTTAGCCAGGAAGATATAATCATACAGGAAAATCTCCTTTAAGAATGAAAATTACCCACTGAAGGCTTCTGTTCTACTAAAATACCTAGTAAAAATATATATTACATATATTCTGTGCAATTACTTCTGCATATCTGCTTTATATTTAGATTAACTATAATTTTTTACACTTCTCTTATCAGTTTGGTGATATTCAACAGCCTTGTCTTTAATGCTCATGTCATGTAGTTTTTGTGGCTGCTCTTCCTCCGTCATTCTCTCATATAGCCCATCGATAATCACTGCACTCTATCTCATGTCTTGGATGTTTTTGGAGCTGATAACCCATCCTTATAAGATCAGTGTCAGATGCACTGAACTCTTTACCTTTTAGAGCTGACTCAACACAATAACTATATCAATGTTCTGATACCTTCTGCAAACAATTTGTTAGGTACTTGGCTAAAGTTTTCTAGAAAGACACCTAAATGAAGTTTGTTAATAATTGATTTACATGCAAAAGAGCTTTGCCTGTGAATTCCTGCTGACTGCTAATTGAGCTGTGTGTGTTTGTATGGTCAGCTGGCTAGATGTCAGGAGTGATTTAAATGTTTATGCCTCATGTGATCCAAGGTATCTGGAAGTATCATGTGAGACGTTGTTTGCTTTCTTGTTCCTAATTTTAAACGAGGCCTTTTCTGTGGCCGTCCATGAAATCTATGAGCTACTTGAAGACATCCTTCTCAGAGACATGTAGTCAGAGTTTAAAATTAATTTCCTGGAAAGCTGGTTCATTTTGAAGGAAGACTAATTTATAGAACTAAAAAGATGACAGTTATTTGAGGAAATAATACTGGTTAAAAAGTTACAATAGTTGATAAATACCCAAAGGCATTTGCATTTCAGATAAAGGTAGTAAAAAAGTACCAGCTGCTAGCCCTCGTTCTTTTTCCCCACCAAAAAAATATCCCCACCGTGTTATTAAATAGGTACATTTTTTTTCCTCTTAGGATCCTCGTATTTTGATATTTTTCTTTGTTATCTGAACAGTCTTCAGGCAAGTCACTTTTAGGGGGCAATTTCCTTATTGTCTCTTGGTGGGAACTGTGAATCTGTCATTAAGACTTAAGGATTGTGATAGGCAGAAGTAGGACTGTATCCTAAAGCTAATTGCTGCAATTCACAGTCTGTTACCTCTCTTAAACTCTAGTGATATTTCTAAATGTGTTTTTCCATACAGTTTAATCATATAAAAACACATCCTAGAGGAAGATCTACTAATTTTGTCAGGGCACATAAGACCAAAAAGTTAGCCAAGGATACTATAAATACTTATATTTGATGTATTAGAGTGAGTTCTGTTGGGATTAGCATCTTTGTGAAAAAGGAGGATGTGCTAGAACTGATAGAACACAAAATTTTATGAAAACACTTTTTTTCTGCTGAGTAAGAAATCTAATTTTTCAAAGTGTTGCAGTTCTGAAATCAATAGAGGAATTACACAGCTGCAAATTAGGGAAGCAGGGTTCTGCCAAAGATCTTGTCTTGGACATCTGGTCGTAACTAGTGCTGATGTATTTTGGAGAACTTCACAAACAGGTTATTTTGGGGTCAGTCTGCAGGCTTTAAAAAATAAGAACTCTCTTTAATATTTCCAGCAAAAAGGCTTAGAAACCACAGATGCTGGTAGTTGAGAGGATGAGAAAAACTGCATACAGATTATTCTGCCCTCAGGTACATCCTCTGTATGGCCTGAGAGCAAAGGGAAGAGATGTTTTTGTGCTGCTTTCATATTCCACCACAGAAAATTTGGAGAGCTGTATCCTTAACCTACAGAATTAATCTTCAGTGTGATATTTTTTAACCTGTTACTTATAAAAAAACACTCCAGCCAAAATGTAAATCATTAACACTGTTAAACTGGGTGGGTTGTGGAGTGAAGATCTTGCATGTTTTTTTCCATAATATCAAAACCCAAAATTTTGGTTCCTATAGTATTTTGTTTCCTATAGGTTCATCATGAACCATCTTCAGTTCGCAGGGTATACTTTAGAAAATAAAAAAACCCCAAGCTGTGAATGATAGTGATTAGCAGCTTCACTGTTAATATGGACATGTAAACGTGACAAAAGCATTTTTGTTAATCCCTGCTTTACAAAGAAACATGCATCATACTTGTACATGAGAATTTATTTTTTAACTACAGCATTTTTTCTTTGCACAGGTAGAACTTGTCCCTTATCTTTTATTTAGAATTGAAAAAATTGCCATTTTTCATCTTATTCCTTATCATCCCTTGAGTAAAAATCGGTATGTCATGTTTCTTGTCTTGTGTCCTGAATTGGACACAGGAGCACAGCCTCTATCCTCCAGAAGCTTGAAGATAAAATACCTTAACTAAATGAAAGTTGCAGTTAATCTAAGATCATTCCACTAAGTGCAGGTGAGACTTTGTACAGTTTCCTGCTTTCAGTGCTTTTGTTGATATATGTATCTTGATTATAATCTGAAACTTCTTCAGCTGTGAGTTTTCCCTGCTCTGAGCAGGAGTGCTTGTGATTGATTGAGTGCAGTTTGGAAACCTCAGCAAGTTCTCCAAACTCTAATACCCCAGATGTTTGTGTAAGACTTTGAAGGGTATCTTTGCTGGAAGAACTTTATTTTTACCCAAGGAAGTGAGATTTCAGGCTAGAACAAAATGTCACTCTTCTTTGTTTTGTATTGAAACTGAAGACAAAATCAACCTGTTCTGTCCTTGGCAGGTCTGCTGCTGAAAGTGGCCAGTCATGAAAGATTGATATAAATAGAATTACGTTCTGTTCCTTTTCCAATTGAAAGCACTGATACGGTAGAGGCACGAGACTGGAACAAGTTGTTGCTTTAGTTTTCTAAGCAATTACTAAGTAGGATTTTGTGAGGTTACAAGACTGAACTTCAGTAAACTCTTTCTAGGGTGTGATGCAATGCTGTAATCTCTCTTACTATGCTTTCCAATATATCAGAGTCCTTGAAATATGACCTAAAATAAACCATGGTCAGCTACTGGGCCTTTTAACTTTTCACTTAAGGTGACAAAAATAAAGCCCCTAAAAACCTAATGAGAAAGTAGAGGTAGTTAATAAAGAAATCCTGAGGTACATCTTGTGGTGCAGCATAACCTGCAGTGGTTGGAGGTTGTAAGAGTGTGGTTATCTGAAGCTTTGGCCTTTTTCAGTTCTGCAGTAAGTTTTTTCTAAAAGCACATCTGGTTTTCCAGTTAAATTAGGCATTCTGCTAAAGATATTATCTCTTTCCTTAAACCATTACTTCAGTATCAGTGTATTATACAACTCAAACTGTTTTGATTACTGGGGTATAGGGGGGAACAAATGTATGGGTAGACCTGCATTAAAAAAATTCAAAACTGAACATTGACTAGCATACCCTAAAAGGGGGCTTTATTGACATGAAAGTAGTGGAGGGAACCCTTAAGAAGTACCTAACTTCTAGCTTTCTAATACAGAAAAACTTTTCAGATAATTAAATGTTTTTGCCTCTCTGGTTCTTGAGGAAAAAAATGACTAAATGTAACAGAATATAAGATGTTTCTCTGAAAACTTGATGCTGAAAATTGTTAGTGTTTGGTTAAGACTAATTATTTTTGGGAAAATACTCCTGTTTCCATCTAGGGTTTAAAAAATAATGAAGAATAAACTTTAGTCAAATGAATACTGGCATTTAATATATGCCTTAAGAAGGTGCAAATACCCATAGACCCTTTCCTCAAAGTGTTACTGATGTAAGGTGTCCAAAGGAAAAAAAAGTAAAACTGTTGTTGCCAAAACCTGAATGTAAAAGATATGAAACTGCATTTTTATATTGTTAGCAAACAATGTCTTGTGTTGTAAAATTCTGGTCTTATGTGAAGAAGGGAAGATAAATAATATAAATGGATCTTTTACTTTTTGCATTTCTAATGTCAAATTGATAGTTTGCAGGCAACAGTTTAAAGTGAACAAAGACTTGCATGTGCAGTTGTGATGCTCTGAAAAAACAGTTCTGTCAGAAAGATTCAGTTTGTACTTGAAAACACAGATAAGTTTGTTAATGTCCTAGACAGTCTTTATTTTTATACCCGGGGGGGTTAATCTCTTTCTCCAGGCAACAACTGACAGAACGAGAGGACACAGTCTTAAGCTGTTCCAAGGGAAATATAGGTTGGATATTAGGAAAATGTTTTTTACAGGAAGGGTGATAAAGTATTGGAGTGGTCTGCCCAGGGAGGTGGTGGAGTCACCATCCCTGGATGTGTTTAAAAAAAGACTGGATGTGGCACTCAGTGCCATGGTCTGGTTGAGGTGTTAGGGCATGGGTTGACTCGATCTTGAGGGTCTCTTCCAACCCAGTGATTCTGTGATGGCCTTGCATGCTCCTGTATAGTCTGCTGTTTGAAGTTAGGAGCTCTTCATCCAGAATCATGATCTACATGTTGGTTTCTCAGCTAATGAGCTTGGAAAATATCTATATATTTTCAGTGGAAAATGTATATATAGTACCTTCTTATATAGTATTTTTTTCTCCAATTACAAAACCTGATGGTGTCACTGGGTACAGTGATAATGCATATAAGGGCTGCAGTATTTAGCTGTGTATCCTACAATAGAAAATGTTATGTGCTTTAATTAACTGTCTCCTTTTTATATCTTGCTCTCCTTTTCATATTTTTCAGTTCCGGGGGACTTAGGTAATCAGTTGGAAGCAAAGTTAGATAAGCCATCGGTGGTGCACTATCTCTGCTCTAAGAAGACAGACAGTTATTTTACACTCTGGCTGAACCTAGAATTGCTTCTGCCTGTCATCATTGACTGCTGGATTGATAATATCAGGTAAGATCAGAAATGTTGCTCTGTGCAGTTACATACTTTCCTTAAGCTGATATGCAGAATGGCTGCCTGTAAATTCCTTTTCTAATTCAAGACCAGTGAGAGGAAAGACTAGGAATTCTGCTGTGTAGGCTAACAGGAGGGTCTGAAGATGTAGCTTTGTTGCATCTGAGGTAGCTGCAATTGCTGATGAGGAGCAGAGGCTCTCTTAGTTTTTACCACTTTCTCTTCTACCAGTGACTCAGTGTAGGTTTGAGCACTTGACAGACACTGCTATGGCCTTATCTCAAGGAGGAGGTTTTCTGCTGTTTTGTTTTGTTGTTTTTTGTTTTTTGTTTTTTTTTTTTTTTGTCAAGCAATAGGACAAGAGAAAATGGGCAGAAAGTGATGCATAGGAAGTGCCACCTGAAATATTTTGGTTTTAAAAATTGCCTAATTTAAAGCTTTCACGCTGTTTCATAATTCAGTCTGCTTTATTAGTGTTCCTGTAAAAATTATAGAAATATATATGAAAACAAGAAATAATTAGCTGTTGCAATTAGAAACTATTGTATTGGCATGTTGCTCTTTTATGAATGTATTGAGCTGTTGTAAAGCAGTTTGGTTTGTCTTGCCCTCTGCCTTATGAATTGGAGAGATTTTTGTTAAGAGATTTGTGCATCAGTTTAGATACTTAGACTCCATCTAGGGGCAAAAACTTGCATTCAGAAATGGCAATTGTATTGATACAGTACTAAAAACAAATCAACCCTCAACTATAATAATAGGGATGATTAAAGAAATAAACTCCTGACTCAATGCTGCAGATTCTTCACAACCTAAGTTGATTTGAAAAGTATCTAGACAACACTCAATACCTCAGCATGTTTCCTGAGGTGCCAGTTGTTATTAATCAGGAAATAAAGCATTCTCTCATGTTGATATGCGTATTTCTAGTTAAATAGAAATTAATTGTTTTTAGGTAGTTAATATTTTTGATGTCTGATTTGATAGATATTTTAGTCCTACTGCGACATTTCTATGCCCTTTATAAGACTATTTTTCCATTTTGTGGCTTGATGCACAGTCAAATGGTATAGAACTATACAAAGTAGCTTATATTTTAAAGATGAAGGTCAGTCACATGTCCATATGTTCAGTTTTACAGAGGCAAAATGTTTTAGATTTTGCACATGAAGCATTAAAGTAATTGTTTGCGCTGTATAACCTCTTAGCCATGAGAGTACTCTGGTCATGTCTGCTTGGGTTGGGTTTTTTCCTCCTTCTGAGTAACAGCACTTAAAGTTCTTGTACTGCACTCAGAATGTAAGACCCAGTGTAGCTGAGTGTTGTCATGTGGCAATAAAACATGTTTCATGGGTTTTTTTTCATTGTTTTCTTCCCCTCCTCCCCAGGCTAGTATATAATCGAACAAGTAAGATTACAGAACCACCAGATGGAGTGGATATCAGAGTCCCAGGATTTGGGCAGACATTTTCCTTGGAATTTCTTGACCCAAGTAAAAGGAGCGTTGGTATGTACAAGCTGTGTCTGGAGGGCTTTGTTGCTTGGAGGGTTTTTCTAGTTTGTCTTTATGCAACAACCTTCTGAAATGAGATTTCAAATTACAATTCTGTGAGCTCACTTGTCTTTTAAGAGTTTTCATTGCATTGTATTGTTTTGTTTGTTGCGTGGCCTAATAGCTTGAGGCAGAAAAATTCCATGTTATTTAGTGTTCTGTCAAACCTAAGTTTGCTGGATGAAATCTGAGTGGGCATATTGAGGACAGATGTTTTCTGAAAATGAGATGAGTTGTGTAGAAAATTCTGTGACAGAAGCTTGACAAGCAAAACTGAAATAAAAGCTCAAGTTCTGAGTAAGTATAAGATCTCTGGCCTTAGGAATGGGTTAATTGGATTGGGAGATATGGTACCACAGTGTGCAGGTCCTTGTATTTTGCTGGTGTCAGAATAATCATATAATGGCATTTGTGCTGCAAAAGCTTTCTGCATTAATGTGTTTGCAGGGTTGTTTGTTAGGTGCTTTTGTAGAAGTCATGTTTCAGAAAACACTGAGTTTGGTAAGCTTTTGTGAGTTGTTGTTTGCTGTGGCTGAAGACTGTGAGGAACTGAATAGTCAGTAATGCACTGAGCTTCACGTGGTGTATAACATGGATCTGTTCTTTAAGGGCAGTGATGTGCTTAATGATCTACACTAGGTCACTCTTATAACTAGAGCAGGGCTGTGATTAAATACTCCACTTGAGGCACTGTATGATAAACATTCCAAACTAACGAGCGAGGTTCTGTTCAAAACTTAAATATGACTCTGATGTTCAGTAGACTGTTCTGACACTGTTAGCGGATGCATTTAGTCCTGGGAATACTTAAATCCTATGTGTCAAACTTGCAATAAGTAACATCTTTCAATATGCAGTCTGCAACTGTTTTCCTTTTTGCTATAAAAGCTTTGTGTTCAGTTACTTAAGTCTTAGTCCAGAAATAACAAAAATAGTTTTGGGATAGTTTCCAGAGTTCTGCCTTGGAGTATATGGTGAGCATTTGTTTCAAAGCATAAATGCTGGTGAGGCCCAGCCAACTGTTATACCCTACCTGATGTTAATTCACAATCAACAAAAGCTATGACTGACAAAAACCCCTCAGAAATTATTATGTTGCAGTTCAAGAGTAAACTTTCCTCTGCTGAGTAAGATTTATCCACTTTGTGTATACTACTATTGGCTGCCAAAATGTTTGAGAGGTCAGCCAATTAGTAAGAAGTTTTAATAGTGATATTCTCTCAATTTTGGGGGATAGTGAGCATAACTCATTTTGTTTAGTATGTGTGCAGCTTTCTAGATTATTAAAGGCAAACTGCAGGTTTAATGTGTACATGTGGTATCAGATAATGCCTCTGGAACTTTGTTTTGCAGTAGTGCCTGACAGCTGCTTCTCACACTAACCTTGTTACTCTTGTGTTTCTCTCTTATCTGATATTTACAGGAAGTTACTTTTATATGTTGGTGCAGAGTTTAGTGGATTGGGGCTACAAACGTGATGAAGATGTAAGAGGAGCGCCTTATGACTGGAGAAAGGCACCAAGTAAATAATATACTGTTACTTTAGTGAAATTTTGACTCTCCTAGCCGGAAAATAATGTGTTGAATCTCTTATCCCATCCTTTACAATTATATTTAAAACTTAATTTTGTTTAGCTCCTGGAACTTGGGTACTCCTGGATGCAAATGCAAGCTCAGGGTTGTGAGCTTGTTTTAATTTTTTTCTTCTTTAAACAACTTGCTACTTAAAACCTGCTTAAAAACAGAACAAAACAACAGAAAAAAACCCATTTCACCAAAGCATAGGCACACAAAACCAGCACCCCTCCCATTTAATACTGGAATTTCTAAGGTCCTCATTATTAGTTTCACAGACAGTTCAACACAGTTATTTGAAAGCTTTTTTTAAAGCTCAGCATTCACAATTAATAATGATCACTATGCAATCTGTTTGTTTTAGATGAGAATGAAGACTATTTTGTGGCACTTCGCAAGATGATAGAGTTACTGTATGAGCAATATGGAAGCCCTGTTGTCCTGATTGCCCACAGTATGGGAAATATGTACACCCTATACTTCCTCAACCGCCAGCCTCAGGATTGGAAAGACAAGTACATCAAGGATTATGTGTCATTAGGTGCTCCATGGGGAGGAGTGGCTAAAACTCTCCGTGTGCTGGCTTCAGGTAGTTAATTTGAGACTTTGCCCTGTGTTTGGTGTGTAGTGCATGATACTCATGAGGCTGTTGACTGTAAGACTGCAGGATGAGAGTTTAAGGTACCATGAAGGGAAAAATACCTTTTTGTAAGTGATGACAAGGCTTAATGTTTCAAGCCTTGTAACCCAGTTGTTATTTTTCATATTTGTGGGGGTAAACTGAGATTTCTCATAGCCTGTAACCAGGAGCTTTCTCCCTTCTTGACCTCTCCTGACCTCTTTTCAGCAGACTGTTGTGCTGTCTGCTGTTTGGCCTGATGCTTTCTCTTTCTGTCCCTTCTGCCACTAGCCTGATTTTACTCTGTTCAGTATTGCAAAGCTACCAAGGACTCCAGAGCATTCAGCAGTTTCTTTTGATTAAAGATCACACAGCTGCTTGAGGTTAACATTAAAGGAAATTTGTAGAGATGGTGGGGAACTGGTATCCACAGTGTAAATGTCAGGTGAAAGTTACAGCTCTACAGATTAGCAAAATTAATCTTTGGGCTCTTGGGTTTAGCACACTGAATATACCAGAGACTAAAAAACAAAAACATTGAACAAAGCAGCACAGTGTACTTCACTAAGTAACTGAAAATGACTGATGCAAAATGTTCACTTACTCCATCATGTGATACCATTGTTGCATCATGTCCTTTAACATTTAGTTCTTGATTTTCTGGCTTGGTTTTGTAGCTTGTTTCTGACTTGTTAGCTTTGGATATCCACTGTCTTCTTCCTAATCAAAGCTGACATCAAAAATTGGACTTCATCAAAATGCAAAACACACAGCAAGAGCCAGCCATGCATGGACAGAGCAAAGAATACTTAGCTTAGCAAAAGCATTTGATTCTGAACAGTAGTGCACTACTCCATTACTAATTAGAAGACTTGATTCAATGCAAATATCCAATTTACACATTGTTAAGTTGTTGAAATGCCACTGTAAAAATTGATTGCCCTTTTCCCACAGGCTTTGTCTGACATATTTACTTGCTACAGAAATGGCAAGAAGTGAACAATATTGATATCAACCTCATAAAATGACACAATTATATGAAATTCCATAGTCCCATATCTGTTGGATTAAATTTTTCTGCTTCATACTTTGCTATGCTTTATAATGCATGTCAAGCAAAGTGACTAATTCTACTAATGCATAATGAATAGCTAAATTTCTATTAAAATGTAATGTTTTAATCTGTGTATCTGTTGTACTAAACTTGTTTTAGTTTTTCCATGATTTTTGAGCAGAAATTTAAGAATCGTGGGAAAGTTACATGGGCAAACATAATATCAGAATGTACAGTTTTAGGCTGTTTCTGTCTCTGTAGTAAAGCACCACCATCAGCCCTTGGAAGGCATTAGTCTGTTTAAGAGTTTCTAAAGTTATCAGGACTAGTATACCAAAGTACTGCATTTCAGCAGGAAAGACAAGGCACTCTATGAATGCATTCTTTCTGCTCCCATTCCTGTTTATAATATGTGATGCCAGGAACTTCATGTCAAATCCACAGCTGTGTTATCAAAGTTGTAAACAGTACACAGGTGGAATTGTTTTCTGGAGATTTCTGTGATACTTTCAGCTACTTGTACCTGAGCTTTGCTGGATCCCACTACAGTGGGAAAAGGCACAAAGCTCATGGTGGTTTGTTTCTATTTTTAACATGTTGAAAGGTTGAAATGTTAGCAGTGTCTTCCTTACACCTAATGTTTTGTTGACTGTTATTTCTGCTGACTTAAATGTGGTGTTGGCCATTCTGTACTTCTTCACCTGTGAGAAAAGCAAAGGATTTGAGAAGCACTTTGTAACAGTTCTGTAAGTGAAGGCTGGGACAGTCAGGTTCTGTGTTTGATTATTCTACTGGAAATAAATCTTGTACACATTCCTTTCATTGTTCAGTTTAGAACTTGGGCTTTCTCTGCTGAAAACTGCCAAGCAGTGTTCAGCACTTTAGTGATGAGAGTGCACAGTGAAGTGGTTACACCCATGAGACCCATTTTTCAGGACCTTTATGATTCTTGCTGTGCATTTGAGTTTTCTCTACTGTTTCAGACTAGCAATGTCTCCATTTAGTCCTCCTAAAGATGGCACTACTATGCTTTGTGTTTCCTTGCTGAAGCAATAGTGCCACCCCATGGAATTGAAATAGCACCAGAGTATATTTTTCAGGAACAGTGGTTTCAGTTGCAGCTTTTTAATTTTTTTATGGCATGGTTAACCTGGACCAGCTGGGTCTAATAATAGAAAATAAAACTGAAAGTTCAGCTGACAAAAGAATTGAGATATGACAGACACTGTGATAACGAAAACAAACAAGGAATATAAACTCGTGTCTGTCTCAGGCTTTTGTTTTTGGTTATTTTTTTTTAAAGTAATCACTGTATTTATTAAGCAGTTTTTTATTTTGTCAAGATGGAAGAAAAATTGTTAAAATATGCAGAAAGGTGCATATAAATTATCACTTAGTCATGTGTTAGTTTAAGCCATTTGTTTCAGTCATTCATCAACTCATATTTAAATTTTGGAAGTTATTAAAAGTCAGTTTACAGAAGTTAATTTACGAGACAATCATAAATGAGGAAAAACTTTTCAAATTGTCACTGTATGCCAGAGGAACAAACTTGTTATTCATGTTATCACCATGAGCGCTAGTAATTGCTGCTGATTAAGATTGGTGTCTTGCTTTATGGATAATGAAATTCCACTTTTTCCCTAAGGTGACAACAACAGAATCCCTGTTATCAGCTCACTCAAGATCAGAGACCAGCAGAGATCAGCAGTTTCCACAAATTGGATGCTCCCCTACAACTACACGTGGCCTCCAGACAAGGTCTTTGTAAGCACACCCACAGCTAACTACACACTCCGGGATTACTGGAAGTTCTACAGGGACATCAATTTTGAGGATGGCTGGCTGATGAGGCAGGACACGGAGCACCTGGTGTACCACATGACCCCGCCCGGGGTGCGCATCCACTGCCTGTATGGCACCGGCGTGGAAACCCCCGATTCTTTCCATTATGAAAGCTTTCCTGACAGAGAACCCAAGATTTTCTACAGCGATGGGGATGGGACAGTGAATTTACAGAGTGCCTTGCAATGTAGAAAGTGGGTGGACATGCAAAAACAAGAAGTGGTTATGTTTGAGCTTTCAGGAAACGAGCACATTGAAATGCTGTCCAATGATACTACTATCTCCTATGTGAAAAAGCTGCTCTTTAATTTGTGATAACCTTGTGTTGATAGTTATTTTCCTCACCTGTGATGCCTTCCCTTAAATAGGGGGAAATGCCTTTTAATCCCTTGATATTTAGATATTTGAATTATTTATTTTGCTTTTTTAAAAGGTTGTGTTCAAGTTGCTTGGTGTTCTAAATGATTGTTTGTCTTTGATTTGTGTTTATGATGCTTCATGGTATTTTCACATTCTGCAAATTTTGTCAAATATGCATTTTGGTGCCTCTGGTGTGGTGTCCAATGGTCATACAGACTTTCATTTGGAGACTGTGCAGCCCCTTGCACATACCACATGGAGTCATAGACCCCAGAGTTCCTTTGTATGGTCTTTGCAGGTTTGGAGTGGAAGACTAGGAAGGATGGCAATTTAGGATGCCCAAGGGAATGGTATTAACAATTTGGCAAACACAGTAAGCTTTTTAAAGGGTCTTGCATATTCTGATCCACAGTGCCCAGTGGATTATTTTGTAAATGTGCATATCTACTAGGTAAAATAGGGAAGAGGTCTGCCTGGAACTGTGCTACCATTGTTGTAATCCAGACTTCTATATATTACAGCCTGGGAGGAGAAAAGATAGGTGTGTGAATTACTTGAAGCTTCTTTATTAGGAGCCCTACTGGGTTATTTTAGAAAGAAGGAATTGTTTGCTCATCAATTGCTAGAATCCCTGATTGCATGCGATCTGGGGTCTGAGGAATTCTCAGCCTGTGCTTTATTTCTCAATGAGGGACTGAAACTAAACTGTGGTTGGTGCTTGTAATAACTGTAGCAGTGTGGAGTAGCATATAAATCAAAACTAATTGAATACTGGCAAATAATCTATAAGGTAGGGAATTGCATTTCTGGGTGGAAAACCACCTCCTGTAGTGGAAATGATAACGGGTGGCGGGCAGTATTTAAAGAAAAGTCAACTTCTGAAACGGAGTGGGGAATGGAAGCCAGCATAATGTTGTATGGAGTATAAACCTTGTTCTCAGTCGAATACTTTGGCTCTGATCCAGTCACCTGACTAAGCCATGATTAGATCACCATGGCATTACACTGCAAAGAAATTTTTGCTTTAGGACTAAAAGTAATTTCCCATAGATTAAAAGTTTCATTTTTGCTGTTTCAAGAAGTTGGGACATGTGGTTCCTTAAGTGTTCCTATAAATTGCTGAACATGCAATTCTGTAATTTCCTACAGTGTTGTTCTACTCTACGTTAAAATAGTAATTTCACCTCTGACCTCTACAGAAGTGCTGGCCTAAAGGCCATCATATTTACCATCTTGATTACGGAAGTCCTGTTGGAGAAATAGTTATACTCAAAAATTCTCTCTTGCTTGCTTTAAACCAGTCACCCAGTCAGACTGCACTTAGTTTTCTGAAAACACAGCTTTGAATGCTTTCAATATGCTAGGTTGTCCAAGAAAAATATTTTAGGAGTTTCAGAAACTCATCAAACTATTAAGGATTCATTACTTAAGAAACTGCATTTGTCCAAAGGCTGAACTATTTTGGTAGCATGCCTAAAATGTTTTTCTGCCATTGGACATATCAATAAGATATATGAACTGATGGGCTTGAACTTTTGCTGTTGTAGAATTGAACCAGGAGGTAGTTTTAAGACTTTAGGTTTAATTCAGAAATCTCTTGTTAATTCAAAACAATTTGAAGTAGGGTCATCAACAAGCTAAATATCTTACTAGGTTTTAACTTCTTTTATGTAGCTTTATTTCCCCCTCTGCATTTTCCCCTAGTGCTTCTGTTGAGGGAAGGTAGACATTTTCCTCATTTTTATAATGGATCATTAGTCTTGTCCTCACTTGCCCAGGACCCTACAGTCCAGCAGCAATGTTACCTAGACTTTTCCAGAGTTACTACTGAGTTGCCCACAGCCTTTGTAATGTGTAATTGTTGAAATGAAAAAATAAAAACAAACAAACCACAACCAATCAGCCTAAACAACCAATCCCCACAGAATAAGAAACCCTACAACAGTAAGGAGAGGGGGGATAAAAACCCCAAACCCCCCAAAAAAATTGCCACAAAGAATTGCCCTTTAGCCAATGATCTGTTTGATGCAGGGCTTGTCAGCTGGATAAGCTTCAGGCTTGTGTTCCAAGACTGCTTGAAGATGATAAAGCTCTTCCTTGGTCTAATTCAGTTTTTGAATAAATGGCTATTTGACCAAATTACAGAAAGCAGCTAATCACAATCTGTATTTCTTGCTGAAGGAGAAGGCCTGTTAATGAGCACTGGATTTGAGTGGAGCTGGAGGATGTATTGTAGGATACCAACATAGACATCAAGGGCTGAAAAATGAGAAAACAATGTGGGTAAATGATTCTTAACCTAATCTGGAGAATGCTTGTTCTTTTTCCTCTTTTTTTTTTTCCTTTGGTACTTTTTGTGACCCAAAAGAAGAAAAGAGCACAACTTTTCTATTCTTTCCTAATTTTGGCAACCTAGTACTGTATTCCTGAGATTAGTTGGCTGTATTTTTAACCTAAGGATTTCTAAATCAGTTTTCCATTAGTAGACAAGCCCTAGAATGTCTCCTTAAACTTGTGATAGTTATTGTGATAAAATGAAGCTGAAGGTTTTTCAAGGCTTTTGTTTGTTTGTTCTGTTGTTTGTCAGTATAAAGCCTTGTTGTACTGTTGTAAAGAAATGTGTGTACCTGAGTCCTAAGTATTGTGTGAGAGCAAGCACAGCACCTCTGGTGTTCTTTGGATATGGTGCATCTGCAGGCTGTAGTTTTATGTGCAGAAAGTGTGGGGGCTTTTGGGTTTATTTTCCCCCTACCAAATGATTGTCAGCCCTTTAATTTGCAATTTCTTGCTGTTAGGATGCAGTTTTCACTGAAAAGTGAACACATTATTCCAGTTGCAGAAATGGAACCACTGCACTCTGCATGTGAGGAATGGCTGCTCTGTGCAGCAGATCCTCTGCAGGGACAGTCCTGAGCATTACTGTTACAGACCTGCTGCAGCCACAGGCATTGAGCTGTCTTGATTCTTGTGGGGAGAGAGATCTGAAAAAAAAAATCTTTAAGGAGAATGTGGCACTTTGATAAGAGGATTAACTCAGGTGCTTTGCCACGCTGCACAGCTGAAATGTCTGAATTCACTAATGTATCTTTGTTATACCTAAAGCATTAATTATGTGTCTCTTTCCATAATTTTCACTTAGTTTTATTCTTCCAGGGTATTTTCAGAAACCAAAACTAGTCTTGAGGACCAAATGTGTTTATTTTTGACAACATGTATAGAAAATGTTGAAGAAGCTTTCAGCTGTCATTGTAGTCATTCTGAAGAGGTTCAGAGTCACTATGTGATTCTGTATAAAAACAGAAAGCTTCAATAACTAGCAATAATTGCAAAGGATTTGCAGACCAAAGGAAGGAATGTTTGGTATTAAGGTAGTTCTTGGAGCACAGTGTGTTCAAGGCCCTCTTAAATTCAGGGAATGCTTGGCAGTGACTTTGCTGCTCTACACTAACCAGTATTTTGTACAGAACATATTCTGAGGCCTGGCATTTTATATGTTCTTGTGTATGAATGTGTTCAATAGATTTTGAATATTGTCAAATTTGATAATATAATAAAGTTGATCTGATACAGATTGTCTCCCACTGTGAATTAATGTGCCGTCTCAGTTCTCAGAAGAAATGAAAACTTGGTGTTGTTTTGCTTCCCCAAAGATGCTTGGTGCCTCTCAGTAATTATTTCTTGCTTAATCTCCCAAAGGCACCTACTGTCTTGTGGTATATGTAAAGCTCACTGTTAATTGTTCTTGAATTTATAGGTCTGGGATTGAGACAATTCAATTTCTTTTTGCTTGCATCTTACTTGCTTGCCTTGTGTTAAAAAAAGTTCACAGGATGCCTTGAAATTCTGGTCAGGTAATTATTTTGAAATTAGTTCCTCAGTTGTGAAGTGTTTTAAATGCCTGCAGTTGCCTTTACACTGTTGGTTTCCAAACTGATTCACAAACCCATGCATGATGACTATACAGTTTTATAGTTGTATAAAACGATCTTTTTCTGATTAGAAATAGTGCATTGTGGCTCTGAAGAAACTGTAATGCTAGACTGTGAACATCTGAGTTGTTTGTTTTTTTTTTTTATAACTCTAATACCAGTTAAGTGTTAGTGACTGTTGTTCCTGTCTGTGCCCTAGGTGCACTATTTGGACATCTTGTCCCAGTACAGATCTTGTTCATGCATGCCTCAAGGTTCCTGACCCTGTATGATTGCAGGAAAAAGGGCAATGTGGCCTTCCTCCAGCTTCCTATTAGTATGGGGAAGGTCCTGCACTAAAGTCATGTGCCAGTTCTTGCAAGAAGCTGGGAAGGCTGAGAGCACAGGGAAGAGGAGGACAGGATGATAAAAGGCCTGGTAGAGTGATGCAAAGCCATGAGAGAGACATGTGTGGTCTAATGCTGGAGTATGGATGTAATACTGGAATTAGCACGGCTTGTGTGACCTTCAAGTAACAAAAATCCTGATTTTGCAGATCATCTGATGCTATTTTGCTGTTCCATCTTAGATGATTTCATTAATGATGGGATTGCAGTTTTGAGAAAGTACATTGACTTTTCCTTGCTTGAGTTGTGACCTTTTTCTCCAAAGGCCGAGGTTAATAGTTTACTTTGGTTTAAGACTAATGTCGTTTTTGGTCATTCAGATCAACAAATGAGTTAACTGGAATGTTTAGCTCCCAAATCAACATCCTTTAGGGAAAACCAGAATGTAGTATGAGCCCAGGAAATGTAAGAAATTAATATGCAGTGTTTTACTAAAAATAGTGATGTTAAGTTTGTTTTAATTGTTTATATATATGTGTATCTAAATATGCAGTAGAGGGCAGTAGTATATAAGTTACAGAGGGTTTTTAGGTAATGCTGAATGGCATCTGTGTTAATTTCACCTGAGAGATACAGGATTGCAGGGAAGTGAAGACGTAAGTTTCCACAAAGATACCCACAAAAAGTTACCTGCTCTGAAGCAATTGTACATATGTAGTCTCTGCTACTGGAGGAACTTCTATCTGATGTAAAAAGCAAGAAACCAGCTTGATTCAAATTTGAGTAAAACAATCTAAGGCATGAATTAGATATTCACTCCCATTTACATGCTCAGATTAAAGCACGAGGTGGACATTACAACTCCATGGAGGGGTTTGGTGTATAGTAGTATGACGTACAAAAGATATATTTTTTTAAAAAGTGCTGCAAATGCTGTCAGCTCTGTTTTCCTATTGCACTGCTGAATAATGGATAAATCTTGTACCTCAAAGTTTTCACTTTGCTTGTAACCACTGACTCACACCTAGTAACCTTTCTGGGAAGGCAAATTTATTGACCAAGCTGCAATTCTGTGTATAACTAAAAATGTCACCTTGTGTGAGTAAAATCATCAAGACAGATGGTAAATTTGACTGCATGAAAATACTGTGCCTACAGATTAAGTGTTTTAATCACTGTTTGTATTTTTGAGATTGTTTTATGTCTGAGGTAGTCAAAGAAGGATTCTAGTCCAGGTCTAAGCAGATCAAGATTAGCCAGGAGCACTGCTGTTATCTTAGCTGTGCTAGCAGAGCCTTTGTACCTGTATTAAAAACAAAAGGCAAGATTATAATATAGGAAATCTCTTTAAATACTTATGACTACATACTATTGTGGCCAGTGCAGATGAAAGATGACAGTAGGATCTGGGAGACAACACTGCCAAGAGGGGCAGTAATAAGGGGTCCTTGCCTATCCACATCACAAGAACATACTTACAATGATCAAACCCAAGCATGTCCTGCAGGTGCCAAAGCATGGATTGACCAGCCCTGCTTTATACATTTCACGTCTGGAAGGACTTTGGAAGGAGAAATTGTGTAGTGAATTGTTAAGAGGTTTCAGTAGGAGTAAAATCATAAAGCAAAGAATGATATAATCTCTGATATGTGTGAAATCCTCACTCTGGCTGTAACTGTTTCAGCCTTGAGCTCTTGTGGTGTTTCTAGATGCAGGAAGTACTCTTGTCCCTGTTTGACTCAGACATAGGTAACTTGTTCAAATTCCTTTAGGTGGAATCTAATCTAATATATACCTTTAACTCCAAAGTTTTTCTCTTGTCATTAAACCATCTTCAGTCTGCAGATCCGTTTGCAGAGTGAAGGCAAAGCAGCTGTGCTACTCTTGGATGGAGGAAAGAATACTTGAGAAAAATATAATGTGTGAATTAATGCATTTTCTGCATAATACATTCCTTGTTAGTAATTTCACCTTACTGAACTAACTCTAGGTTCGAAAGACATTTTTCCACTATGAAGGTGCATCCTTGTTTTTTCATCTACTGATAAGTACATGTTGTTTCACATTTTCCATGTTTCTATTATATCCATTAGTATTTTTATGCCAGTCTATGATATGATGAAGAAAAACAGACATAAAACAGGACATGATTTGTCGAGGGGAAATGCCTTCCAACTGAAAGACAATGGGTTTATGTTGAATATTATAAAGAAATTCTTTACTGAGAGAGTGATGAGGCACAGGTTGCCCAGGGGAAGCTATGATTACCCCATCCCTGGAAGTGTTTAAGGCCAAGTTGGATGGGGCTTTGAGCAACTTGGTTTAGCGTAAAATCTCTGCCCATTGCAGGGGAGTTGACCCAAGATGATCTTTAAGACTCCTTTCAACCCAAATCTTTCTATGAACATGAAAGATAAAGAAGCAACTAAATATTCCATTCAGAAGTTTCTCAGTCTAGTTTTGGCTCTTAATCCAGTGACATAACCTCTTTCCTCCTTGCCTTCAATTCAGACCTTTCCAACCATTTTGTCATTGAGCCCAAGTTTTTTTTCTTGCTTAAATGATGCTTAATCTCAGCACCTATGCAAAAATAAACCTTCAAAAGCCAAACACAGCATGAAAATCTTCCACACAGACAGAAGCAAATTCTAGACAATCAAGTGTTATGTAGAGTCTTTTTGGAGAGAGAACAAGTGCTTCAATAATGGCAAATTACCTTAAAGAAACCCATGTTTTCTTAGCAGGGATGCCTATACAAAGACAGAATTTAGCTGACAGCTTAAGGGTGTCAGGAAATGAGAAAAGAGAACTGAAATGTCAGGCAGCAGGAAGAAATGAGAGGCTGGGCTGATAGAATGATGTCTGTGGGGCTATGATGTATTTGTGTTTGTTTTTAAAATATAATTCATCAAAGCAAAAGGAAAATTCTGACTGCATGAGTGAGAAAGAAAAAAACATGTAGCATGCTGGACTGCAGTTACTGGCATCCTCCATCAAAATCTACATGGCAAGAGCTAACTGAAGGCTTCCTGGCCAGAAGAGTGTGGTGTTGGACTCCTAAACAGTAAAGACTGCAGCTGTCTGGGAATACTAAAGTTATCAACTATTTGCACGGGATCCATGTATAGATCACGTCTAAGGAAAATGTTTCCTGTGAGAAGCAGTAGAGGATTTGGATTTACATGTGGAGATAGGAAACATTGTCTCCTTTTTTCAAATTCTACTTAGCTAGAAGCCATTTAGCACTGCAGGTTTCAGAGACCTCTACTACTCATGGTGAGTGACTTGCCCAGGTCTGGTCTCTAGGCTACAGCTCTGAAGATGTCTCAGTTCCCAGCTAAGGAGAAGAGACTCACCTAAGGACAAGTTTCACTGTATTTTGCCATTTTTTCATGTCTTCCATTTTAAGAATACAGACCATAGTTTACTTCATCTCCCTGTTCAGAACAGCCTGTACAATAAATGCAAGGTCATCATGTTATTTCTTTTCCAGCTGTTTTTGTTACTAACTTTCTGAGGAGGATCACTACTTTATTACCACTGAGACAAGGACATAAGCACACAAGACAGTAGTATACACTTCTAAAACAAGAATATCACCTAGTTTACACAAGAATTTCTCTGTTGCAGCTTAGCAGTAGAACAAGACAAGTTTTATTACCCAATTCATATGTTTATGATCAGTCTAGAAGGATTCCATTTGTAAAGTAAAATTTATACCTTTTGACATTTATAGGATTTAGGTAAGGAAATAGTTTGGTCTAGCAAAAGTTAGAGTTTTACCAAATTTATTACAAAAAAAATTGCAATTTTGTTAATCCATAAAATAAGTAAATTTTTCCAGTGTAATAATGACCTGTTGTATGTATGCCCCAGTGTGACCAACTACTAGCAAGTGTTTTTCAGAAGCACGAAACAGTGAGGTGCACAAGAAGAAATACTTTTGCTATGATTCTTTGCTTCTAGCCTCTGTTAAATATTTACATATTCAAAGTTTTATTTAGCTGAAAAACTAAATACAGTTTCTGTAATACTTAAGGATTAACATCACCCTTTTTCTGTACAATGAAGCAGCCAGGATTAGGGATCAAATATACATGAGAAAGTCATACTTAATGTAAGACTGTTTTTGGGAATTAATATTTAGCATCAAGCCCTTAAGAAGCAAGATACATTAATGGAATAGAGTAAGACACTGTGCTCCTTTCAGAAAGGCTTTTGTAAATGCTACGTGTATGTTCAGTCAGTATTCTTTCCTGAATGTTTCAGGTCAATAAAGTAAACAATTTAATTTGTTATTGTTTGTTTCTATTTCCTGTACTCCAATTAGTAAACTGAGAAATTAAACTGATTTGTCTGGTTTCACTAATGAATAGAAAGTGAATAAAAAGGTCTGGTTCAGACTCAGTTTTCAGAGCTGTACAAACACATAATCCATAAAAATACTTTCATTTACAAAGAAATGGCAGGTTGAAAACAGGAAATGCCATCTTTTTCTCTGCTGTGATCAGTCAAGAGCAGTGGGGTTTAGACCTCACCTTACATTCCATCTGTTTTTCTACAACAGCTCTGAGTTCCAGTTGCAACCATGATCCAGCCGACAGCACCAAAACAGACTGGGAAGCTCTGGCTGCCTTCAGCAAATAAGAGCAGGCTCTGAAGTTTCCTGTAAGACACAAAACTGACTGAAGCAGCTCAGAGCACGTCATTTGAGACTTGTCACAAACTTTTACTGATAAGCTGTTAATTACTCCTTTGCTGTTGTCATGTCATCCTTACTATAATTCTGTTATGAATTGGTTGCAGAGAAAGAACTCATTTTCTCCTAAGCTTTGTGTGTGTCATCGAAGCAAGCAGTGAGTCAACATCAGAGCAAATTTGACTGCAGTGGTACTGTGGTTTAACCCTCTGCAAGGTCCTTGTTTCAAGATGCTGCATCAGCAGCTTTCCAGTCCTCAGCACAGGACCACCGTTCTCTGCATTACCAACTGCTCAGAGCTGGTGTACAAACTTGTCTCAGTAGCAAAGTTAAAAATTATGAAATGCCTATCAATTCGAAATGGATATAATGGGTAATTTTCAACCCACTGCACTTGTAGTTTAGGACATAACTATAGGACTCATTTACTTTTCTAAATAAGGCACCCTATTTCAAAAGGTGTGTGGGAAGCTATGCACAAGTGCAGTCAGTAGGAATTTGTATGCTAAACTCCCACATTACATTAAAATGTCCTGCACCACAGGAGGTGGTATGTAGGAGTGGGTGGGCAAACTTCAGAACAGAAGAAGGTAGTGAATCACTCGAAAAATTCTCCTTACTCTTTATTTATGTATTCAATTACTTGTTCCAGTTTTTACCTCCTAAGCGCTCTTATTTTACATGGTTATTTCAAGGCTGAATAGAAGTGCTACATTCTTGATGCAAACCTGTCTTTACACCCACTTCCTCTTCTTTTTAAATTTGAGATGCAAAATTTTACTGAAACATGATGAACAAATTCCCAATGCAAGTTCCAAACCTAGCTTGCAGTTGTCTGTTGGTATCCAGGATTCCCAAAGATGTACCACAATTCTGCTACACTTGAATTTAAGGACATTCGTATTTTGTAGCCAAACAAGTCCAGTTCTGTAACTGTTCACATAAAGCAGGAGAGATATATGGCACATATTATAATACAAACTTTCATTGGGTGCATCAAGAAATGCAACTTTTCCTTTTGGTTCATCCAGGTCTTAGAACTGCCCCAGAGCTGGCAAACAAAATCTTCAGTGGTTAAGAAGATCTCCTAGAAAAAATAGCAGTGTTTGAATTCTAACTCTGCATGGCTAGAAAAGGGACAATAGGTAGGTGTCTGCATGATTCTAGAGCAGCAAAAACATCAGGACCAGCTGCTTGGACACACAGTTGTTATACCCTTGACCAAAGGCTGCATTTTTAAGTGGCCACAATTGATTCTAAAGTTGTGTGTTTATGCATTTCTCTTTTTACAGAGAATTCAAACCTGAGTTTATTGCATTTAAAACTCTCCTCAGCTTTACCATCAATCTGCTCTCTAAGTTAGACTTTCCTTGGAAAATCAACTATGGAAGAAAGCACATCTTCTAGTTTATTACTGAATTTTTTATTTCTGGTAACTTTCAAAACTTCTGCCTGAAAAAACTGCATTTAGTCCAGAGACTTATTATATCGTGCTTTAAAATTAGCTTGTGACTTTTAATTCCAGTTCTAGACTGGCAGGGTTTCATTAGAGATGTTTCCAAAACTTGTAATTATCCTCTTAATGAGCCCTGGAAGATAGTGTTTATATTTATAATTAGATGTACAGAGGATACTCAATCAGTTCAAACACAGCTGGGTGCATGATGCTGGCTGAGACAGTCAATCCACTG
The DNA here is from genome assembly GCF_049639895.1 of Pseudopodoces humilis. Lineage (NCBI taxonomy): Eukaryota > Metazoa > Chordata > Aves > Passeriformes > Paridae > Pseudopodoces > Pseudopodoces humilis. Next base: position 8,983,076 of record NC_142213.1, on the reverse strand, counting down.
GAAAGTCCAGTCAGACACAATTGCCTTTTGACAAAGATCACTGAGCACTGAGAGCTGGCATCTTGCAATCTGTAAAGCTAATGAAAATACTGCTGCTTTGCATCTTCCACCATAAAAATGGTGATTCTCTGCCAGAGGAAAGATTTTTGATTTTTATTTTTTAATCAAGCTGACTCTCAGTTGTGTTCCTGCTGAGCTCTACAGTATTTGTGGATATTTGTGATTTTTTTATGGTGCTGGGGGAGGAAGTGGTGTCTCATTCACTGAGATACCTAGCCCAAGAACAAGGGGGAATGGCTTGTAACTGAAAAAGAGTAGGTTTAAGATGAATTTTATTTAGTCCTTTAAGTCAGAACTGTTAGGACAAGATGTACGAGTCCATGATCACATGGAAACTTTCTTAATGTACACCTGATGGCCAGTCCAGAAATAATGGGGCACAGCAGAGCACTAACTAAACACAAATCTACAAGCCAGACATTACAGCAATTCCTAATGTTTAATTTCTATGTTGCTAATAATAAGCAATGGCTTTGACTATTTAAGATCCAGAGATATTAAGAAGACAAAAGTATTTATGTACCTGGCAGGGTGATCTGAAAACTTGTAGAAGTACTTACCTATGTAGTTCCTAATGTTAATTATTCTTTACTGTGTAATTTCTTTCTTCTTCAATATCTTTTTACATTGCTTTTCTGTGCTCCATTTATTTCAGTGCATTTTCATTACCCACAGTACTGTTCTAACCTACAAACAAGCCCATGAAAACTAGAGGAGCTCCATGGAAACTAAGGTATTCCTTTTCAAACTGACTAATTTTCCTTACGTAACTGCCAGAAGATGATCTGGCAGAGCTAATGCATTGATGAACATGGCTAGAATATGCAGGCAATAATGTGTTTACCCAGACTGATGCTTGCTTTAAAAATTATTTTCTGTAGTCAAGTGCTGCTATTGTCTTCTGCAGCTGGAAACTAAACCAGGAAAGCTTTATGTTCCGTTTTCTCAGAGTGAACATGCCTCTTAAGCATACCAGCTGCAGAATAGAAGGCAAAGTTACAAAGTTGTTAGTAACATTCTAATTTAATATAGAAGTTTACACTGGGTTCTTAAGGCTGACTGACGAAACTTCCCCCTTAATTTAAAAATAAAAATTAATTAAAAAGTTAGGTTTCAGCTTTGTCACCCAGCTGCAGCAGCGTGTTCACACTCAATAATCTCCATTGCCATAGCAACACATGCTTGTCAGATCAGGGCTGACTTGATGCAGGAGCCTCCCTGCAGAAATCTGCTAACTCTCAGATATGCAACTCTAGTATTCACTAGAATTTCTTTTTACTTTTAGAAAGGATACAGGATAAACATCTCAATCTGATCTGAATCTGTGTGACTTCTACTACATCAGAGTTCAGAAGTGCTTCGTGCAGCTAGAAATAGAAGTAGATTATTCAGGTGACAGGTTTTCATGTAGGAAATAGTAAATGAAAATTGAATCATAGATTATGCTGAGTTGGAAGGGACCCACAAGGATCATCGAGTCTAACTCCTGACCCTGCACAGGACACCCCATAAATCCCACCTTGTGCCTGAGAGCATCATCCAAGTACTCCTCGAGTTCTGTTAGGTTTGGTGCTGTGATCACTGCCCTGGGGAGACTGTTCCAGAGCTCAAGCACACTCTGGGTGAAGAACCCTTTCCTAATATCCAACCTAATTATCCCCCAGCAGAACTCCAGCTCTTCCCTCGGGTCCTGTCACAGCAAGAAGAGATCGGTGCTGCCCCTCCACTGCCCCTCCTGAGGCAGCTGCAGCCCACGATGAGCTCTGTCCTCAGTCTCTTCTCCACGCTGAGCAAGCCAAGCGCCCTCAGCCACTCCTCATATGGCTTCCCCTTTATTTAGCATTTAAATAATAGTGCCCAAACACTGGATATCATCCTGTTCCCTTTGGAGTCAACAGAGAGTCCTTCCTCCTTTTATTCTTTGTGGAAAAATGTTCACTTTTCACCTACAGTCAGGCATAAGACGCTCAAATTCCATTGTCATCATGTACAGCTGGATTAAGAAAGGTAGGGGTGCAGAGATAAGTGATTTGTGCAAGTTAATGTATAAAGTTGGCATGACAAGCACTGTTCTGCAGCTCTGGATCAGTTATTACTGCATTTACCATTATTACATATGCTACCAGCTATATTTTCATCCTTACCTGATTAAAAGAAAAATAATAATAAAAATCTCTCAGCTAATGTTGCACATTTCTTCTGGTTCTGGGAATTCACCACATGGATTTCTAGGCCTGGCTGTCACTCCAGTATGCTGTGGTTTAGAGCTGTGGTATGTTATTAATCAACCAAGCTCCAACTGGGTTATCACAGCATTCCTAATTCAAGATGGAACATAAATACACAATTTAAATGTTAATCTTTAGAACAGACAGAATTTCAGGTTTGCAGTTAATAATCTACTCCCACAGAATATTTCTTCTTTTAAAAAATAAGTTTTGAAACCTTTAAAAATATAGAGCTAATTATGGACTTCTTAGTTTCAGGTTTTCTAGCCTCAGGGTCTGTGGTATTATAGAAATCATTAATTTCTACTATTCATTTTGTCTGGGTGCGAAAGGTTCCCACCCAAGGGTCCTGGGCTCCCAAACATACACACATACACTATGCCATCTGAGTACCCACACAATGTGTATGTGTGTGAGTGTGTGTGTTTATTCAGGCAGGAAAAAGTATGTGCACACATAGAAATTTAAACTAAATTTGCTACACTTACATACCTAGGCTACCATGCAATAGCAATGTTGCTATGGGAACAGGTTTTCAAAAAAGTAGATCACACATGACAGGCAGCACATTTTTGGATGTTTTGTGTATATTTTATGCCAGGGTGGATAGCAAGCATATCAAACTAAAGGCTAACTTAAAGTCTTATGCCCTGATCTACACTGAGATTCCACTGATAATTTTGCATTATATTTTTTTAAGGATTCTACAAAGCACTACTTGTTTCTAGGTGTGTAAGAACTCTTTTCCCTCATCTTTACATACTTTTTATTTAATTTGTAATTTCCTGTCTTCCTATCAGGTTCTCCCTTTTTATTTTGTTTTTCCCTAAATATATTCACAATGCTCATTTACTCATTCATTCTTCCTGTCCATTATATACCTCTTTCTTTCTTTTTTCACTCTCTCTCTACGTATATTTTACTCAGGATTTTGAACCCTCTTTTATGTATTTTGCAGTCTCCCTTTACTCATAGTATTAACCCCAGACAAAACACTCAGCATTTGCTCTGACACCAAGGTCAGCAGACACCCAGAGCCACTGTAACAATACTTAGACTAGCAAGTTTTCATTCAACAAAATGGAATATGTATTTCTTCTTTCCACTTCCTCAAAAGATAACATAAGAGGAAGAGTCACTTCTGCTTTTTATTTTATGCATTAAAAGAACTATGGCAAAATGACATACACTTTCATTTGTTCTTTTAAAATCTCTCAATAAATCCATTTTTCAGAGTTTATTTCCTACTGTGCAGAGTAGCAGGTATGATGTTTTCTGTAAACTGATGATATAGCCCTTACATCCTAGAAGGGAGTTTCAAAAGCTTACATCCCCAAAGCTTTAAAACTGTAAGGTAACACAGGCAGCCAGCTGAAGAACAGCTAGAGACTCTGCAAGTGTAGCAGTGCTCCAGAAATCCGTCGCATCAGTTCCCTCTTTTCAAATGCCCACGAAAATGTTATTAAAGATTTTTGTAGGTCTTGACATAAAAAATGGTATTTCGTGCCTTAATTTGACTTAATATGCATTGAAGAACTCTCTAGACTAATAACTTGCCTGATAAGCATCCTGTCCTGGGGTATAGAAGCCATATTGTGCTTCATTTGACATTTCGAGCTGTTAGTCAGACATCAGCAGTGTCAGGAAAACGTCATCCAAAGTGGAAGGTAATTTATTCAGATCAGTTCTACTTTTCCAGCTTTCTGATTTCTTCCTGTTCCATGATTATTCTTCTGCATCAACATTTGCAGGAATTTGTAATTCAAATATAGAATTTTTCAACCACCAGAAGCCCAAGTTCCATCTGGGATTTGAACAGTCAAGCTGAGCTCCTTCTGCTGCGCACAATACTTACACCACCACTGCCAATAAATATTGTGAAATTAGAATTCTGCAGGCAGACTTTCTAATGAACAGAACAACTTACTCTTTCACACTCTTACAATGATTCTAATTATGATTCCCATAAAAACTAATTTTGTGAGGTAACACTATTATATCCCAGTCAATCAAAATGTTAGTCACATAACCCTAAATACATGTGCATACTGAAGTTTTAAAAACTGAGTACGAGTGGCATGTCTACATGAACATGCACTGAAAGGTGTATAGCACCAATTTCCTTAAGTGATAGTGAACGGTGTGAATTGTATGAATCACTTTTGGCTTTTCTTTTCTTTTCTTTTTTTTCTTTTTTTTTTTTTTTTCTTCTTTCTGTTACAGAAACACAGAAGACTAAATGTAAGCTTTTGCAAAACTTAAAGTGCAACAAGAGTAGTGGTATAATTGGCTTATATATACAGAAACAGAAGAGATTTGAGAGTTACCCTGTTTAAACTGAATGTATTCAAATCATTAAAAACACCAAGATCTGCTATATTTCAATTGACATTAATTTTCAAATAAAAGTGTGTGTCATTTTTGTAAGATGTGCCATTTAATCTTTTCCATGTATAGTCTTCTACTTCACCTGCTGCTAAGTCAGAAATACAGTAGTTCTAAAGTTCACCATCATAGTAAAATTACTCACTATAAGCCGCTTCCCTTCTTCAACTACAATCAAGATAAAGTTGTATTTGTCTGGCAAGTACTTTAAACAGTTCTCATCTCAGATGAGATGGCTGCCAGACCACAAAACATACTGCTTCTGCACTGTTTTCTACACTGAAACTGTTAAAAATGAGGCTAGAAAATTGATCAACATAAATATCAGAAACACAAAGAGCTTGAATACAGTGAGTTTCTCTGTTTTTCCCTCTTGTTTTGATGAAAAAGAATGACGTATCATTATGTAAGTTATTGTGTGAGGTGGGAAAAAATCTCCCAGGTATTAATAGCTTTGTAAAAGGTCTTTAAGCATACATAACATACATACTGACTGCATGAAACCCCATCAGTTTGTAGGATAGAAGCAGAGTAAGTCAACGCTGACCAATTAAGCTTATTAAAAGACTATTCCATTGCATTACAAAGCATATTGATGAGTAATCCTTACAGAATCTCTGGGGCTATCAAGAGTTTTCCCTGCCCAGGTATATGCATTTAGAAGCCCTTAGAAAATTGTTTCTCTTTGTAATTTAACTTCTTTGTAAGTATAGGTTGAAGAGAGCACCCTCATATAACTGTTATACAGGTATAAACAGTTCCTTAGGCATAAACACCAAAATGCATGGCTGTAGCTGGGAAAAGAGTTTTTAAATAGATGTGTATCCACAGACAACAAGGGTTGTTGAGCAGAGCACTACATGGCAAATATTAAACAGTCAGTACAAACAGATGTAACCATTAGTTCTTTGCTGTTTATGATCAGTTTATTCCTGAACACCCAACATATAGAGAATCCCCTAACTCTCCAAGTGTACTGCTGATGAAGGATTTTACAGTGTTTTCCTCCTTTTGGGGAATGTGACACTAGATGGCACATCACACCATGAAATGTGTAATGAAGTATAGGTAAATGCTGCTTGCACTAGAACACACTACTCACCTAAAAAGCTCCTTAAATCAATACAGTAACACTTCTATATAAAACTCGAGGTCTGCTTCTGAAAAAGGTCCTTGAAGAATAAATTTCAAACAGTATTCATAGGTAGATGTTTAATTTACTACTAAATTAATCCTAACAGGCTTTATTATAAATTAAACTTCTATTACATTAGCTGATGCTGAAATACAATTTAATATCCACAGGAGAGTCATAGGTATTAAGTTATGCTTTTCTTTCAAAACCATTTGCAAAATAATACCACTATGGTTTAGTTTCACTAGTGATGTGTTACTGTCTAAAGTATTATTTTAATTCACACGGCTTTGAGTGTAACTGTCAAACTTGGAACTCTGAACTGGTAACAGTTCTCAGAACTCAGTGATTTTTTGCATATTAGAAATTACTTAGACTATAAAGTCTTATAGCTGTAGTCCTCCAGACCTCATTTTTTCATAAAGTAAGGTCGTATCCCAAATCATAATGGATCCTATGGTCAAAGCTCTACAGCTCAAGGTCTGGAGCTCGCCAGGCAACCACTATATTTTATTCATAAGGCAAGTATTAAGTGCATTTTTAGACCTGTAAAATCTATGATTCACCTAGGTATTATATTTGTGATGCATGGTTGCAAAAATCCCTTTAAATTAGGTCTGGATCTGTATTTCACATGCCTTGTAACAGCTTGCAAACATTTAAGTAGGAATCTAGCAGGCAGAGTATTCTTAAGCTACACTGATGTTTGATGCATGAATCCTGTAACGAAATGCAAAATAATCTCTGAGTAAGAATTGGCATGCACTTCTTTTAAGCTCCATGAATAAAAAAAAGAGAGCTTCTCTTTTAAAAATAGAAATAAAGGAAGATCTCATAGGAAAATAATTCAGTCAGTGGAAAACAGTGCTTATATTTGCCTTCATATGAAGGCAAGGAAGTGAGAACATAGAACAAAATGTAATTTTTTCTGGAAAATAAAAGTAATTTTTAGAACTCCATTTCATATAAACTGAGTCAAAAGCCTAGAATGTTTTAAATTACAATGTAATTGAAAGAAAAAGAAGTTAAATGGTTGCCATGGCTGCTTTCAAATGCCTTGATATGCTTTCCTGTCTTTATTTTTTATTCTAACTCTGAACTAAATCTGAATTTATGTCTTTTACTGCCATATCAGCCATTTTTCTTTAGAAGTCTATTCCACTGCTTGATATCTTTAACTGGTAAGGCCAGACAACTTTGGGATAGTAAATCTCCCAGTCCAATATTTCAGTTCAACGTTTTACATGTTAAAAACAAGACTGGAAAAGAATACTTCAGTATCTAGTTTCTCTGCTATTCAAAAATAACTGCAGTTAAACAGTTATTTACTTTCTCAGCATGACTGTTCTTGTCTCTGGGTAGATACCCAGCCTAGAATAAGGTTCTCTAACTGCATAACATGATTTGCTCCACTTACATAGGAAAAAGAGCCCATGGTGCTCTAAGTATAGCTAGGCAACCAGCACACTAACCACAGCTATTTCGGTAGCAACAGCACCTTACAAAGTGGGCTCCACAAAGATAATGTAGTTAAACTGTATCTCTCAAGGAGGTTAAATTGTCAAAAATAGCTTTCCCTCAAATGCAGTAATCAGGCTTGTATTTATGTGTTGAAATTACAGGCAGTTTTGCATTGCAAACAGCTTTGTGGCAAACCAAAAACACAGAGAGTTTTTTCCCTTCCCAATACCCACATGTTGATTTATGTCGTCCAATAGGTAGAAGGAAGTTTCCTCTGTGTTCAAAATAAAGCAATCCTTTAATAAAATGAGTTTGGACTTTGAAATGACAAAATAGTAGCTGGGATATTGTAATCCAAAAACAAGCTTTCTCCTGTCATAATGCTGTGGCTATAACTACCATAATCCCTTCAATTCCATTATTTTTGAAGAAAGATCCTGGCTTGTACTACCATCAATGAGGCTCTGTTTCCAACAGATTTACGCTCTAATTCAGATAGTTTAGATTATGCCATGTTTTACCCTGTAACTTAAGAGGCAAAATGGAAGTTCAAAGACTGGTCAGGTTCTTCATGAACAACTGATGCTAACAAATTATTAATGAAAGAACTGTGTTTGCTGTTATGTCATCACAGCGTGAGGGTGCTTTGAACAAATTTTACATAGAAATCACATTTTTTTTTTTTAAATTGCAGCATTATATAGCATTCCATCCTAGGATGGACAAATGAAATACAAATAATAAGCACTGGGGAGATCTATAATCTCAGCCAGCATCCAGATATATATGGCTACATAAACTGACAATTATCAGTGGGTTGGGAAGCCTTCATTTTATTTGTGTTATTTTAGTTAGTGATAGTGTTAGAATCAGAAGCTGAAGATCCAAGGATACAAAAGGATTCAGAGATAATAACACAGCCCTGAACTAATGACATACTCCTGTACTATAAGAAGAGCAGTTTAGGCTTTGAGGATAACAACCACTAACAGTTCTGAAGTCACTGTAGGATCATGTAGGAGCACAACCATATGCACAAACTTAAAATAGCAAAGAACATGAAACCAAATAACCAGATTAAAAGGCTACTCTTTCAAAAAATCTCTGGAACTGTGTGTTTTGTACTTTACCATTTCAAGCTCAGACTTACAGCCCTGTGTTAGCAATCAAAGTCTACAATTAAAGGGAGAGATTCTTTCAAGAAGTCAGCAGTTTCCATTTAGGATAGAAATGAAAGAACTAAGTCTCCTAAACTCCTGATCAACCAGCAAGTTCCAGTCAGTTCATGTATTTTTAACATGTCACTATTGAATTTTGAGGTCTAAATATGAATGAGGTCTTGTTAAATAGGATCTTTTATGCAGTGTGGACAAGAGGTATTTGAAAAATATTTTCCTTTAAAACATAGTTTTAAAAAACCAGAACCACCCCAACTAAATTGTCATCCAGTCTCTTACTGCAGCCACAGTGTTGTAATGACTGTACAGCAGTGCCACCTTATTTGCAGCAACAAAACCCCTACAGATCTGCCATCATAAAAGCAGAGTTTTGTAGCATGCCAGCTGGGTGCACTCCTTAGATTTGCATCCTTAATAAACACTAGACAGTTAAAAATCTGGTAAATTTATCCAGACATTTCTGATTTATTTCTTTCTTTGTAAAGGGTATATATTTTTTAACATTCCAAGTCTATACATCAGCAGAGAGCAAAAGTTGGAAAGCTGATCACAGTACAAAGCTGATTAAGGAGAAAATAAAAGACAACAATGTACATGCTTGGATCAGGAATGTGTTTGCACTGGTAGATAGTTTGTACACATCTCTACTCTATCTGAATTTATAGGAAGTAAAGCTAAGAGCAGAAGACTACTATCACTCAGGAGTGTAGCTCATGAAGTGAAGTGATGAAATTTCATGATTGAAGCTCATGAAAATTACTGAGTATTTTCTTTTAGTGTTTCAATCTAACTTTACAAATTGTGTTCTCCATTTTTTGCACTCATTGTAAACTACATAATTAAAAGACATACTCTGCCACTAAAGAATTCTCTGTTCTCATTCCATTTCCTGAAACAAATTCAAGTTAAGGTACATTATTATCATTGATGTCTAGGAAAGCAGAACACATCTAAAGCTTTTAAGTGCTCCTTCCCTAATTCAGTTATTCACTTTAAATTAAAAACTTTCACTTCAGAATGTGCAGTTGATATTGCTATGGCAACATTCAAGGAGTGAATCCAATTTTTGGAAAGATTCAGTATCCAGATTTGTTGCAGTATGACAAGCCAATGGTTCCACTCTGGGACCCACTGTATCTTACCACATTCAAGAATTGGGAATTAAAAGAACTAAGCAGGACCCTCTGCTGGACACTGCAGGTATTCATAGATTTAAAAGTGGCCTAGGAAAAATCTGGAAAGCAAAGGTAAAGACTCCTGATACCTTACCCAAAAAATGTCAATAAATTCCCTCAGTGTAGGAGAGCAAGCAATGACAGCAGAAGATTAAAGTCTTCCAGTCCTTGAGATGTCACAAATTTATGGACAACAGAGTAAGTCAGGTTGAACTGTAGTTCATTGCAAATTGAATTTATTACCAGCAGTAGAGATTAGGTGTTTTCACTCTGCATAGCAAAATTTTCCAGTAACTCACTGGAAAGGTTTAAGTAAACAGGAACAATTTGTTCAAGAAAAACGATATCTCTATGACTGTTATAAATGCCCTGTGTCATCTTATCTATAGCAAAAGCAAAGGAAGAAATTTAAATACCTAATACCAGAAAGAGACTTTACTTAGACATATGTCAACTATACTAGGCTTAGCTGAATACCATATGCCATGGAGACATGACTTACATTCATATGCATATGCAAGTTAGGTGACATTTTGCTTCTCTATCAAATTAATATATTAAAGGATATTGAAGACATGGTGGAAAAATGGTAAAAATCAGATTATATAGGTAGATTAGCATTTGGCATTCTCATTACTTTAAAAATACTTTCATATTGGTCTGTATCATTTAAGAATAACTCTTTAAAGAATAGAAGCCAAGATATAAGGAAAATTTAGACATAGATTCCATTTAATAAAATCTTGCCAGATCAAAGCCACCCTAGGCTTAATTTGAAATTCATATGTTTAAAACCACAGAATGGAAATGTCCAGTTGTATTGAAAGCCATGTTCTGCATATAGCCTTTCCCTTTTGGAAACTGGAACCACAGCCTTGCTCTTTATTTACTGAACTTTCTCTGTACTTGCTCATCACTGAAGTCTGTCATTACAGACTCTGCATAGTTCCAGGCCAAGAAGCAGAACTATTTATGAACTTTTGTAGTACCAGAGGTAAAATAGGGATACTAATAGGAATTCAAGGCATGTGTTAACATTCAGAATCTTGAGCAGAATTCTTTAGGCAAACAAGAATGAGCTGCAAATACTGTGTACATTAGTCCTAGACAAACATATGCAACAGAATAAAATGAGCTGTCATTCATTCACTTTACTTCTATTTTTTTCATTTTCATTTCCAAATGAACACATAGTTTGAAAGGAATCCTGCTTCCTGATCTTCTCTATGATTTGCCGAAACTAGAAAACTTGCCTGAGGTGTTTTCATGAAGAGAAGTGTAGTTTAATTTTTTCCCTTGTGTTCAGTTTTGAAGGATCAGTGAGTGAACAGCACATCTATCAACATGGAGAAAAAACTGGAATATTTCTTAATTATGATGTTGCAGCTATGCTGATGTAGGTATTAAGAAACAATGATTTTATAGTCTAAAAACTGTTTTATGAACAAACAGAAGCTCAGCAAGTAGAAAATTGTCACTGAAATATAGTCAATCTGGTACATGCTAACTAAAATCAGACATATTTAGCTGTTAATTTTGCCTTATAAAAAACAGTGATTATCTATCCTTATCACAGCTCTTTTTCAGTTTACTGCTTATTACAAAATACCATTTGTTAATGTAATCTTAATATTATTACAGTAATATTTTATTGATGCATGTCTGTGTGTGTAACAGAATTTTCTGGTTAACTATTGTTCAGCTTTTTATGGCTTAACAAGCAATGCGTACTCACAAGTGTTCACAGCCTAACTATTTAATCTCCTTTATTCTTCCAAGGATCTTATTATTAGCAGGAATTTGATTTGTTAATTCTAAATTTAATTGAAATTTAGAAGATTTATATAGTATTTGCACATCAATTGTAACATTAGCTCTTCATTCACAAAATTCTCTTTTTGGTGTCACGTGTCTCTTTTAGGTGGTCATCCCTATGTTTAACATAAAAATAATTGGGAAATTCTACATGGTTTGAGTAGGATAAATCAGCTTTTGTAACTATAAAAAACTCCAAGAAAGTGCAAATGAACAGTTCTACATATTTTCCATGAACAAACAAGCTAAAATAAGCAAAATAACTGGAACTATGAAAAAATAATCCTGTAATTGGAATTCCAAAAACAGCATAAGTAACCTACATTCCTTTTTTCTCCATTCCACACAAATTCTCTTGATAATCTTCCTTCCATCCAGAGATGAACCGTGAAAGGAGTAGAGACCATACATACATACACACATACATATATAAGAATAATCAAAATCAAAATGAAGAATGTACAGTCAGAGTAACCAGACTTTGCTATTTTTCTGGCCACACTTGATCTCATGAAGTCAGAAAATGAAGTGTCATTATGTGCCTTAAACAGAGCTTTTCATTCAATTTTTTGTCATTCCTCCAGAAGAGGAACTGTGTTTGGTGGATTTGAGTACTGCTCTTTTTTGCATGAAAAAAAACCAATCTTCTTCATTCTTCCTGTTCTATTTAAGTAGTTTCATTGCTGGCTCTGATGACAGTCATGTAATCTCCTAATTCACATGTAATGTAATATCTGGCTAATGAGTGGCAAGATTTATGTTCATATAACCGACTACATCTATAATGTGAAAATCTAGATGCTAGAAATATTCAGCATCTTAACTCTTACTTAACTTTTCTGATTTGCTTAGTTGAATCCCCTTAGAAATGGAGATATTAGTTGAATTTTCAGACTTTGAACAGAATGCTTGCTTATCATCTAAAATGAAATTATTTGCATTTTTAAAGAAAAATGTCTGTGCTTATCACTATAGTTGCCAGTGCAGAGAGGACCTATATCTAACAATGGGATGCACAATTAAAAATAAAAACAAAAAAACCCTCAAAACATCCACATGCATTAAAAAAAATGCAGTTTAAATCAGCAATTTAAGCCAGGGCTTAGAAAGAGGCATTAGGATACAATATGCTGCTGTATTTTATGCTCTACTGCAATGAAATGAAATTTTAAAATGAGCTGGAGGCTACACACTTCTCTAAAACACATGGCTATAGACACTCCTGGAATCATGATAAAGGCTAGTAATTTATCTTAGTTTTAAAAAAACTCCTATAAGTTCACATTTGCAATTAATTACTGCATCTAAAGAAAGAACATCAAGTGACGGAACAGGATGTTTTAGCACAGAGTTACAACTAAGTTCTCCTTTTTTTATCTGATCATCTCTGTAACACGCAAGGAAATACCACCAGGCATGGATTAGTGGTACTACTCCTGAAGCTGTGGGTAACTTGGAGAGATACTCCATAATCCTTCACTCATAGCAGAGTATCCCAGCTTCAGAGGGGCTCGTAGGAACACTCTATATTCAGCACATAATGAAGAGAGAAGCTTTGGGCAAGGCAAGTATGTAGGGAGAGGGAAGGTTGTAAATTATTAAATGTTTCAAGAACTATGATTGTTACTAAATGACTGCACAGTTACACACGCTATATCATTTGTAAAGGGATGTGATTGTGAAACAAAGCAGTATTAGAACAGAATGCTGAAATCAGTTTAAAGAACTCAAAAACTGTTCTCTCTTGAAAGGTTTATACCACAATATTCATAAAGTATCTATAAAGATAGATTTTTCAAAACCTAGAGAAACATTTAGCCACAGCATTCTGCTACTAACAAACAAACTAAATAAAGAAATAAGTGCTAGCTTGGATAGACTAAAAAATGCTGCAGTGTAATAAACATATCTATGCACTCTTACAGAGTGTTGATATTTTGATATGTTTCTGAGGAGGAAAACTAAGAATGTACAACTGTTTTGCATGTGATAGTTTGTGATAGACCAGGTGGCAAACCAATTACAAAATTTTGATTTGCTAAAGTTCTCATTATATTTTCTCTTACTCTAATTTTTTTTTATAAAGCTTCCACTTAAAATTATTTGTAATAAGCAGAAAAGAAGAATGCCCTTCAAATAACACTAAATTGGGTATGTCTCTACATAACAAAAGTCAAAATCAACATTCCAACTTGAATGTATGTTGTGCATCTCTTTGTTACAGGTAAAGTACATCTTACCTTTATCTTTGCCAATTATGTGCATCATCTTGAGCATTATTTTCTCTGAGAATTGCTGCTGCTTGTAAAACTGAAAAAACCAGAAACAAGAAATGGTCACATTGTACTTTCTTAAGGTCATAATATAAATTGTCACTCCTGTTACTATAGAAACAGAATGGATTTCATCATTCTAATGCATGCAGTGATAATTGTTCTGCTTTCACTCTATGGATAGGTAGTTAATGGTGCCAGTTGCTGTTAGCACAGACACAGACTATTGTCATCTAAGCACAAAGCTGCTGTCTCCTGTTCTGTCACTGTGAGCTTTCCTAACCATCAGCAATTCATAAGGGAACATTCAGGCAGAATGAAGAGCTGTTCACAGGCCTCCATTCTGTGGCTGAAATAGAATTCCCTGCAGGAATTATGTTTTCAAATGAAAACCAAATAAATACACAGAGTGCTTCTTCAGATTGTCCTGTCACATTATTGCACAAAACTGTTTTCTGAGTGGTAGCTTATAAAATTAAATTGTATTGAGTAAAGCTTCAGTTGACATCCTATCTATAGAGCAAGCTTTCAGTGGTACAGCCAGATACCATGACACACATCTCTGTGCAACTGCATATTTAAACCTTGAGATTATAAACAGATCAATGGGTACTAAATAAATGTAAATACTGCTGTTGTGAAAGGTTACAGTTCTTCCACGGGTGCTCGAATTTAGGCTCATTTAGAACATGGAAGTGGAAAGTAACACAAAGGGAAAGCAATATGGGATAAGAGAACAACTGTCCAAATTCCAGCATTATCTAGTCTCAATCCAAAACTTAGGTGCACCAGTTTTAAAACAGATGCACTCTCAAATAAGCAGATAGCGAGTTACTAAAACTATTGTTATCACTTTTACTCAGGTTTGGCTAAAAACATGAAATATTTATTCCCATTCAGTTATTCTCAGTTCATGTTAATTTGGTGATAATTAATGGAATATTATCCCCCATTATAACAGGGAATATTATCTCCTTATAAGAGATGCAGCTAATGTGTAGTTTAAATATTAATGAGGTTATTCTTTATAAGGATAACTGCAATGCTTAATATAGATTAGTCAAGCATACAGATACTTTTCTTAAAATTGACATGCTTCAAATCAATAGGGTTACAGGTTAACTATAAAACACTGTACTTAGCCTTCCTCACTCAACACCATGAAATACATAAATTGTACACAGGATTGTATTTCCCTCTGACATATGTTTGTGTAATTTGGTTCTGAAACTCTTTCAGAAACCAATACTATATGAAAAGCAATTGGCTTTTCTTGTCAGTTTTCCCAGTCTAAAACTGACAAAAATGCTGTAATGAGTTAGAGAAATGTATCATCAAAAATAGACATTTATTCAAAGTA
Source organism: Pseudopodoces humilis (assembly GCF_049639895.1). Classification (NCBI taxonomy): domain Eukaryota; kingdom Metazoa; phylum Chordata; class Aves; order Passeriformes; family Paridae; genus Pseudopodoces; species Pseudopodoces humilis. The sequence goes on along the minus strand of NC_142213.1, from coordinate 8,968,006 downwards.
CTATGAAAACCGAATTATGGCTGGAATTATACTTGGAAAGGTCTGTTTAGATGTCCCATCTGTGAAGACAGAAAATTATAACAGATGAAATGTTGATGGTGGTATAATTTGTGAATACCTATAATGACATTAGCTGTTGCTGGACAGATAAAACCACCAAGCCATACAACTCCTGTACAGTTCTTCTCAGATCCTAAGAATTGTAGCATATAGATTCTTACTCATGAGATTTTATGCAGCGTATCCCTGAATGTCTCTGACTCCTGAGGTTTTCCCAATTTCCCTGGGAATCATCTCTCTGTTATTCATACATATGTACATACATACCCTACTTATTTTGTATTTAGGTCACATCAGCTATGCGCACACAGCAGCACCAAACAGGTCACCATATGTCCAAAAATTACACACATATTTGCCATGTATGTACATCCTGTAATGCATTCCATTTACTACAGTGAGCATATACATTTGTTCAGAAAAAATGTAACCACAAATAGAATTTTGGCAACATATCAGCTACACAGTAAACTCAGTCTTTTGTAGAAACATCAGGGTTCCTGCATGAGTGCTCTGTAGTGCACATATGCATACAAATTCCTCACAAATCTCAGGCAAATATGATAGTCTTGTGTTTTCTGAAGATTTTACTTTTTTGGCAGACAGCCAGGCTGAAAAGATTCTGCTGGAGCCCTATAAGCCATATTTGGTAATATCTCACTTCCTAGCAAGCATATATAAAATTACAGGAGAGAAGAAACAAGGATCTAATTCTCCCCCCTTTGACAAGAGCCCAGTGGAAAGAAAACCAGCAGTGTTTTCTGCCAGTGTGGCTTGGTGCAGAAATGGCTGTGACCATGATTCCTGCCCTTCAGGCCCTGGCACATTTGCCCACAACCTGGCTCATTTGCTCAGGACAGGCATTGAGCTGGGACTTGGAACAGAAACAAAGTGTGATCAGTGAAGTTGTGTTGACTTTTTTTTAGAAAGTGTTTGCTTTGAGCAAGTATAGATAAAATAAATAGACTATAATAAGAAGAGAGTAATTTAGGCATGTTTCAGTAGCCAACTTGACTCCCATAATACTTTGTTACAGGCAATATTAAATACTTCACTTTCATTAATGATACTGCAGTGTATCACAGTATACTGTTTTCTAACCTGAACTGCACCAGAATGCACTGTGTGGTAAAAAGGCAAAGGAAAATTAAGTAAGAAGAAATTACATACAGTGGTATGAAGAACAGCACTACAATTAAAATTTGGAGAGCAATAGTCCAGTAAAAGTGCTATTCTTTTTATATTCCAAATATCAGGTAACTACATCAGGACCTTGTAAGCAAAACTGAAGCATGTAAAAAAACCTGTAATACAAACATGCAATATTTCAAAACAAATCACCTATGCAATTGCAGCATTTTTTATGATGAACAGTACAATCATAAAAGGCTGAATGAACTCAAAGACAAACCAGTTAGAAAAAGTTCACTGCAAAATACATCTACAGCTCATTTGTGAGATACTTAGATGAGATTGCATCTCTTTTTCAGGGAAAGCTGGGGAGAGAATCTATATCTGTTATCCAGGACTTTTTGAAATCCAGACAGATATTGCACACAGAATAAAATCAGTTTGCTTTCTTACAGGTGTCTTTTGGACACAGCTGTTAATTTTCTTAATAGCTTTTGTGCTTTCCTTGTATTTTCCTATACTTGGCATGGTGGGCAACACCACAACAAACAGAAACATATGCACATTTACCAAAATCTAGAGCTCACAGTATACTTAATAGAACTTTTTAGACACTAATATGGAATACTTCCAGGCCACGCTCCCTTTATAGCTATTAGAGAGGGGATTGAGACAGGAAATTACTTATTAACAACATTTTAATGTAGGCTGCCTTGTTCAGCAAAGCAAATTTGGTCTGGGAAGAAACCTTTCCCCATCAGGTCTTAAAATGATTCAGGTAATATTCTGCCTGATCAAAAGACTAACCAATTTCCTGCTGACCACATCCTTCTCTACTCTGACAGTGAATGCCATGAAATAAAAGCCTGTAGGCACATGTTGAAGTAAAAATATTTTTAGATTTTTAATCCCCTGGCTGGATACAGCCATATTAAATATAGATTACTTTTCATGACTAGAGATAAAATGGAATGAAAGTAGGAAAATTGTCACAGAATAAAAAAGAAGTGTGGCAATGAAGTATATCATGTAGTGTAGATAATACAGTACAGAGAAATCTAATGTATAAGTTCATCATATGAGGCAGAACAATGAAGATAGTATTTCTGATGTATATAATTTAATAATAAATATATTCTTACTCTAATTCCATGCCTGAACCATTCCTGAATTTACAGGGTCTTATTTTAAAATGTCCTTTATACAAAATGAGATTCAAGCCCTGCAACCGCCATTTACATAGTCATGTCTCAGGACATAGAGAAAATATAACAATTTTCCATTAAAAAAAAATCTAAACCTCAGTGATATTTGTACTTAGTACACAAAACTTCAGTTGATTTTGCTAGTCTTGCAAAACAGAACAGTCCCATTGTGATGAAGGATTCCAAATACAGCTTAGTATTATAAATAGCATGACGAGCTGATCTTTCAACTAAGTTTTCATTGTACAGGTACAGACAACAAGTTGAAGTTTTCCTGTTATAATTATAAATATGTTGACTTTCCATTGAGGTTTCAGGATATCTTCTTTTGTTATGGATAACATTTATATTTTCTAGAAATACATCTGCCTTTAATACAGAAGTACCAACTGAGCAAACCAGCCAATCCTCTCTGTGTAGCTAACCATGCAAATGCCAAGAGTTCAGTGGGATGAAACTGTGTAGCTGCTGTGAGCAGCGAAATGACTGCTGGGAAGGACCTCTGTGACATTTGTCTGACTACCCACAGAACAGTTCAGCAGTAGACAGAGAGAAAAAACATTAAATACTATCTTTTAAACTATTACCCCCAATTTATCCAATTGATTGCAAGATTCATATAACCAATCTTTTCTGTCTGGAGCAGAGTGCATATAGGATGGATTGGGAAAAATTGAGGTGTTCCAAAGAATGACTCATAACATTTGCATTACCTTCAATGGAAGTAGCAAGGCTTTCCTGTGAAAATGCTTCTTTGACTACTCCAGAATCCAAATTCCAAAAAAGGTGGAAGCTTCCTTTCATTTAAAAACTTAAATCCTTTTCTTAGTACATCTTAATGACATATATTAAAACCCAAGGGCAAAGAAAAAGGAAAATAACTCCCTGCCCTTGGTGCACTTTTTTTCTACTCCAGTTACATAAATCAGTCATTTACAACAGGAAAAAAGGAACACCTTCACTTCCAACACAGGAGGAATATTGACGTATCTGACTACACAGCCAGTGGGGTGGTAAAAGTCCTGCATTTTTTAAAAAAAAGTATTCTTTGATTTCCCCCCACCCCCCCAAAATAGTACCATTTCATGTGTGATTTGTTCTGGTTAGGTTTGTTGGGTTTTTTTCCAGAACTAGCTCTTTTCTCAAAATGGCATGGCAGACATCTGAAACACTAATCAACTGAGAGACTGGAAAAGTTCTTAGTGGACACAACTCTGGCTAGTTTTCACAGAATAAACACGGCCACTTAGCAGTGACTGAATGTAAGGGCTCTGCTCCAAAAATAATGAAGAACTCCAGTTTTGCCTGTTGCATAGAAGGAAAAAACATTGGAGTTCAACATCTTTCTGCTGATGAAAAAGTGTTATTTGGGTTGAAACTCCATATTAAAGTGTAATGTTCATTTTTGTAAAGTAAGAATCATTAAATAACACTGAAGTATCTATTATTGCACAGTGTTTAAAACATTTTTAACTCATAGTTCTATTTCTGGATACTTCTTTGTCCCTGTTTGAAATTTTGAAATTGTTCACAGCTCAAAGAGGAAACTGAAGGCAGCCTTTAAATAATTGTCTCTGCAGATGAGAGATAACTAAATTTTGAAGATCTAAGGAGTCAAGAAGAGCACAGTAGCACACAAAGCCAGTTTGATTACAGAGGGTCAGACTAGCCTATGTTTCATCAAGTGTTATACATTCTATTTTAAAAAAACATTTAAACTTGTGGAAACTTTCAATACATTACAGTATGTGGAATTGAGAGCATAAGCCTTCACCCCTGATATTGAACTGCCTTTGCAGAATTCCTCTCTCAAAATGTCTTCTATGAAGACTTCATATTAGCTAAAACAGCATGTTCACAGAATTCTCCTCTTTTCATCACTCTTCCTAAGAAACAGGAGTCAGCAGACTGAAATTACTTCTGGTTCCAACGGTCCCTGCCCAGTTCTGAGTTCATGATCCATTCTCCAACTTCTGTTATTTTATTTATTTTCCTATTGGAAGATCATCTTCTACCAATGGCTGCCTGAAGGGAGGGTCATTTGAAAACCTCACCAGTTATGAGACAGTATTGTGCTCAAACCGGACACTGCTGTAAACCAGCAGGAGTCAGCAGACAGGCACCGGCTCATTCCAGAGCTGAATTTGATACTTTGTGTTTACATTAATTGTTTCACCATTTGAAACAAATGTTTATTTAAAGCTGATTGAGGTAAGAGCTGACACAGTGTGCCATTTATATCATCAGTGCCTTTGCCACTTCATCTCAGCAGGTTTTACTTTGAAGAAGCAAAAATAGCTTCATCAGACCCTGAAAGAAAATCTTAATGTTCTGGTTAATCAGCAGCAGTCTGTGAAGAAAACAGCAAAGTAATGAAATCTCCACTTCTGAATAAGGGAAGCAGTGAGATTCCAGCATAAATTAATTCCTAGCATCCAGCTCAGTTTTCAGCTAGAATCAATCAGTCAAGTACTGAAACTAAATTCACAGCTCTTCACAGCACACTCTTTCTGGTAGGATGCAGAAAGATTAAAAAAATAAAATAAAATTAAGACACTAAATTATTTTTTTCCTACTCAGGAGATCCATTATTTGTACAACAGAATTCATTTACTGATGCTGAGAATTTTAATAACCTTATGTTCTCAATGTTCCAAATCCAAGTGATGGAAGGCACATTGAGGTATATGCCTCAGAATTCTAACTAAATGTGATTTACTACTGGAGAAATGTTAGCAACTCTATCCTAACACCCCCAATCTTCTCTTGTTTTACATCACATGTGATCTTTGCTCAAAGTTCATAAAATACTCAACCATAAATTTTGAAGAGAAGTCCACATTAACCATGCTTCTCAGACTGAATTTCTCATCCTAACAACTTTTAAAAAGTATTTGAAAAAAAACAGCTGAAGGGCTCTTTAAGATATATATATACCATTAAACCTGGGGGCTTCACCACCTTCAGGTGACAGGGAAGAGAAGGAGCCAGGAAAAATTTTAGCCACAATAGTATTTTATGCAGTGTCAAGCATCCAGTCACAGAAAATGAAAATCGCATAAATAGAATGTAAGAGTAAGGTGTAAAATTACATCCTAGGTTAGAATTGGGCTGTTATGGCTGAGCCAAATGTAGGTCTAAGATCATTCCATTTTAGCTAATCAGAATTTACAACCTGCTCCAATTTAAGTCTCTGAAGTGCCTGAAAACATCTTTTTGTAATTTTATTCCGTCACTGCACACATCTGTCTCAAAGAAAAAGTGTCCTTAAATCCATGAATACAACATATGCTACTCATTCCATTCCTTTGGGTACTTGACCAGTCTTCCAGAGTCCAGTGAAATTTAAAAGCCATTAACAAACAGCAGAAATTCTAGACCAATTAGAGAGCTGATAAAGGACAAAATTTCTGTGGAAAAATATCCTTCTTGTGACTGGAATTAGCTAGAAAATGTCTCCATTATTCTGCTGTGCTTCAAGGCAAATGCCTAAACTTTTAACATCCCTCAAAAGTTTTAGCAATTTAAAAACCTAGAATTCTGAGAAACTTTTCTGAGGAGGAAAAAAGTAATTATTTTTTTACTAAGAAACCCATCATTAATTTAAACTCTAACTTGTGTAATCCCTAGAATCTAGCATTTTACAAAGTGGGATTTTTATCTGAAGAGAGACTCACTGTATTTCATCTTCAGACTACAATTTCATGGCTTCTGCTGAGGGCCTCATGACAAGGAAGTTGATCAGTTTTTGTGGTAAAGAACAGTTCACCCTAGAGATCAGTAATAATACCATATAATTTCAATATATATAACACCAACCACTGAAAAAGCATCCTGACAAAGGAGCATAAACTGTTCTGTGCTCAACAGGCCCATGTTTTCATCTAGGTGAGAAAGGAACTGAGAGTAAAAAGGTTTAAGTTTTCTAAAAATGTTATCAATACCAGGAACTGCATTCCTTAATATAATATGCCATTTTATATTAGAAAACAATATTATTTCAATTTTTGATCAATTAAGGAACTTCTCACTGTCTAGTAATCCCTGCATCACAAACAATTGATGTTGTCTCCAATTATCAAATTACTGAACTAACTTTAGTAAAACAACACTAAGAAAAAAAGTAAAACTAGTTTAGTAAAACTAACAGTAAAACAAAGACCGTTGTAAAACTGTGTGTGCAATGCTGTAGAATTAACAACCTTTACTCCAGTCTCTTTTGTACTGAGTGAATTTTTTTAACTTATGGTGGTGGGAGAATTACCTACCTATCTTACCATAAGAAGAAAACATGCACAATCTTTTGCTCTCTGATATTTTTTTTCACTTAGAGATCGTTTAAAAGCTAAAAGATATTTTAGACTCTATTTCAGCAAATTACTGAGCTAATGCTACAAGAATCCCCTCATTTGCTCTTTTTCCTTCACCTTCAACTAAAAGGGAAATAATTCATTAACCTGGGACCAAATCTGAAATGATCACAACAAAGAAACAGATCTGAGAATTAACAGTACAATAAACAGTTGTGTTTTCCAGAAAGATAACTGGAATGACTGTCAAGAAATAAGCATCCTAAGACTTCTGAAAAACAAACCAATTGGAAGCTTACTAATAAATGAATATTGCTGATAAGACAGAACACAGGGCACATAAACCTAAATATGATGGTTTTGCATCATTGCCACAAGAGACACATGCATAACCTTTCCTCTTGTCTCAGTTTGAAAGTCCTGCTGTAAATCTTTCTAAATCACATCAAGTTAGAAGCTGACCAAGAATCAACTTGGAGTTTAATGTTGTGAAATGGAGTGTAGTTTTCTTATTTCTCATCACTTTATGAAGGATGGTAATTCTTCTTTCCCCTTGATACAGAAGCTGAAAGCTCTCCATTCA